>NC_079189.1:321571231-321923638 GCF_029499605.1 Hyla sarda
TGTACTGTAAATCATTCTCTAAACAGGGTGTCACATTGGGCAGGGATAGAGTGCAGCCCCAAACTTGCCCACATCCTCTGTTCCTGCCTAGTTGCTTACCCTTCCTAAACAACGGGTCAACAACCACAAAGACAGTCTCTTCCTATAATACGTGCAGGGACAGTCAAAAGTCAAAATAAAAATAAAATACAATACGGTAGGTGTGAGGAAAAAGCAGGAGGCACACAAAACTAACAGAAATAAAACGAAACACACAGTCATATCAGAGTCAGCAACAGGAGATTAGCGAGGTACCGATACACAAAAGCATAAGGAAGGTCAAAAGCAGAGCTGAGATCAATATCAAAAATCTGAGACAAACAACGCTGGTTACTTGAAGCAAGTTCTTTCACAGGCAACTAGACACAGAGTGAGCTGGACTTAAGTAGCTAAGCCCAAAGATGCAGGCTAAGCCTGATAACTGCTCACAGCCCAGATTGGCTAAGGTGTAGCCAAGCAACCAGGCCAAGCCAAAGCTCAGGGAAGGTTAACGCTTTCAGTTCTTACACAGTGCCAGCCTGTTCAGTCCAGTGCACTTTCACTAGCACTATGTCATGGGCTAGCAGAGAGGGGTAGGAAGTCTAAAATAGCCTAAAATTATAATATGACTGCAATCAAGGTCAGTAGTAATAAAAGAAAATGTGTAAGATTCAATCTCTACTATGATAAAACATTCAATAGCCATTTTTATCAGTGGACCCACTCATGGACCCACTCACAGCTTGTTCAGATAAATGAGGTCCATCCTCTCTTCAGCAAGTACCCTCCATAAAGGTTGTATGGATTTAGCCAAATGATGCTGGCTATGCATAAAATTCAGGCTTTTCTCATTGATAATGGAAAACTAAAAGAAATAAATACAAAATATGAACAGTAAAGTAAAAATATGAACAGTAAAGTAAAAAAGATAGACCATGGGAATCTTGTTTTCGAGCACTTTCCAGGGCACTGAGCCAGAATTATATTTGCTAACCAGGAAAGCCCCAAAACCATTTTTCATTTTGCCTTTAAACTGGCAAAGAGTCAGGTACAAAATAAAGGAAGTTGGGACCAGAGATGGTTAGGACAAAGCTAATTTAGAATTCATTGTTTGGATCTGGGTTTAAGGCAAAGGCATATGATGAAGTATCTGTAAATTTAGCTTTGTACTAGTCTTTTGCTGCTTAAAGAGGGTAGGGAGATTTTTTGAAAACCTGAGTAGAGGAAAAGTGATGCAGTTGCCCTTAGTAACCATTTAGATCACTTCTTTCATTTAGAGGCCTTTTAAACATAAAAGAAGCAATCTGATTCGTTGCTATGTGCAACTATGCTATAAAAAGTGACATATTGTTTAAATCAGTTTTTATGCCAAACATATTGAGAGAGATTTATCAATCAGCCTGAAACCCTATTTGTCAGTTTTTTTTCCCACAGCAACCAGTCACGGCTTAGCTTTCATATCTTAATCTTTCATATCTCTAAAGATATTCAAGTACCGATCATACACATATGTCTAACATTTAGAACTTTACTAGCTTCCAGATGGAAAACAAAGGAGGTTCCTCATATCAAAGATTTAATTAACATTTTATTAACTAATTACAGTTACGAACTGGTACCAGCTGGACAGAGAGGCATAAGAGAACAATGTACTTCCTTATGGAAATCTTAGATCTTAGACAACACTACAAACCTCCATAAATATCTAACAAATAAATCAATAGATTGTACACAAATACTCTAGATATCATCACAAAGGCGTGATCTCTAAGCCTTTTGTATACATAAACACCAAGCTTGGGGACCTATAGTCCTTTCATATAGCGCTTGCGGGACCTTACCAATTACTCAGAGTACTTGGAGAAATGCTTTTATTCTTATTGTGTACTAGCTGAGTACCCTGCGTTGCTCGGTTTTTCCTTCCTAATCCTTGTTGGGGAGGAAAATAAACAAAGGAGGAAACTTTGGATTTCATATCCAGTCCTCATATATTGTTGCCATATCCCAACCTCCTATCCCGTCCTTCTATCTCGACCTCCTATCCCGACCTCCTGTCCTGACCTCCTATACCGTCCTCCTATCCCATCCTCCTATCCTGTCCTTCTATCTCGACCTCCTATATCGAACTCCTGTCCCGATCTCCTATCCTGACCTCCTATTCCTTCCTCCTATCCCGTCCTCCTATTCCGTCCTCCTATTCCATCCTCCTATCTCGACCTCCTATGTCAACCCCCTATTCCGTCCTTCTATCCCGTCCTCCTATCCAGTCCTCACATCCAGTCCTCCTATCTTGACCTCCTATCCCGACCTCCTAACCCGTCCTCCAATCTCGAGCTCCTATCCCGACCTCCTATCCTGACCTCCTTTGCCATCCTCATATCTCGACCTCCTATCTCGACCTCCTATCCCGACCTCCTATCCCGACCTCCTATCCCGACCTCCTTTCCCATCCTCCTATCTCAACCTCCTTTCCCATCCTCCTATCCCGTCCTCCTATCTTGACCTCCTATCCCGACCTCCTATCCCGACCTCCTATCCCGACCTCCTATCCCGACCTCCTATCCCGTCCTCCTATCCAGTCCTCATATCCCGTCCTCATATCCCATCCTCCTATCCCGTCCTTCTATCTCGACCTCCCATCCCGTCCTCATATCCCGACCCGTAATATGTGTACCAGGTATTGAAATATCTCCAGCCGTACGGAAGTTATGTGGGAACATACATTTCCCATTGATTTGCATGGGACTTTAAACAAAAACCCCGACCCTCACAAATGGGGGTAGTTAAGGGTTAAATTAACTGTCCTATATTTTAAGTGGACATATAAGTAACATGTGACCAAGTATTATCGAAATATCTCCAGCCGTTTGGAAGTTATGCAGTATCATATATTTTCTATAGACTTGTACAGGACTTTAGTGGTAAATCAATGTTTATTGCAAAATCAAAAACACAAGTGTCACCAATAAACAACATTGGCAATAGAAAAGTAAGGCAAGGGTAAACAGTCGCCGCCTATGTGGACAGCAATCCCAGACTATACGGTATCAAGCGTCAAAAGCATACCCCAATATCAATTCACAAAAAAAGAGAAAGAAAAGACAGGAGTAGACTGGAAAGAAGACCAAAAGTAGAACAGAAAGACGAGAAGAAGCACAAACCAGGGAAGAAAAGACGAGGGAAAGGGAGCAAGGAGGGGGAAGGCGGACAAGGGACCCGCCCCTGGCAAATGGGGGTGAGTAAGGGTTAAATCACCTATCCTATGTTTGTTGTTGACATATAAGTAACATGTTGGCCAAGTTTCATTTTAATATCTTTAGCCGTTTGGAAGTTTTTGTGGAACATACACACATACATACACACACACACACATTGAGTTTTATATATATATATAGATTATTATTTTTCTTTTCTTTGTTTCAGCTATTTGGTTATATAGTTGCGGTTAGTCCTCTCTTGGGCCATATGTTTTTTTGTACATTGTACACTGTATGATAAGATGATAATTGCACATCTATACATGGAAATAATCAGTATTTGTTATTGTAACATATAAAATGTGTGCAGATGCTCCCTGAAATTGCTGATTTATCTTTGTATTGCATGTTAATTAATTGTTTTCATGTCTGAAAATTAATAAAAAGATTGTAAAATGTAAATTAATGTAAAGTGAAAGATGAGCTGTGATTGGTTGCTGTGGGAAAAAACAGACAATTAGGGTTTCAGGCTGATTGATAAATATGGCCCATTGTCACAGTTTGCAGCCATGATCATAAGTAGGATCAACGGGGAAACCCCACCAATTGCTAAAGAAAAGAGAAATTCTCAGCTAAGTACTTCTTTGCCCATCTCTCTTCTCGCAACATGGGACAGATTCTACTGAAAGTCTATGGAGTCTTGCCTTCCGCAGCAAGGAGAGACAAGGGGAAAGAGGCTCTTAGGCTATGTTCACACTGCAGAATTTCCATGCCGGATTCTGCGGAAGAATTCTGCTGAAATTTACGTCACATTGAATTCAATGGGATTCCACAGCAACATTTCTTTAGCCGGCATTCAGCTGCAGAAATTCAGCTTTCCACAAAAATCAAAGACTAGTCTTATATTTTGAGGAATTTTGTGGCGGAATCTCATTGAAGTATGTATGCCTCTGTCAGTGGGTCCAAGCTATGTCTGAAAGGTAAATCAAAGCTTTCACTACCTATAAATTTCTACATGACTGTCTGATTTTTTTTTATGCTTACTATGTACACATTGTTACGTCTTTAAGTTATTTTAATACACCCTACTCACACCTGCCATCAATAAAATTGTACTTCAAATTATTCTCTAAACAGTGCCAGCCTGTTCTGTCCAAGGCACTTTCACTAGCACTATGTCATGGCATAGCAGAGAGCATTGAAGTCAGTGGTACTTAAATTTTGGGGGTATTGTGTGTTCTGAAAACACGGAAATTCAGCAGCAATTCCATTCAGCAAGCTTTCCTGAACATAATTTATGCAGAATTTGTGGAAATCTTGCCATATACACTTCAATTTAGCCTTCCGTTACATACATCAGCATAATCTCAAAATCAGCTGCCGATATATGTGTGCACACAGAGCCCTGGACCTTTGGCATTGACGTGTAATTGTCTTTAAAATTACTCTTTTTATTTCAAAATGGGACTTTTCTTCATCCTTTTATGAGAAAACTGAAGCTAAATAGGCACCGGCCTTAATTCTAAACAGCCATGGCTATTTTATGACCATACACATAGGCCCTTATTTACTAAGAGTGGAAGTAGGTTTCTTTGTGTAGGTTTCCCTACAATTTTTTCCACAGTATTTACTAAGGTATAAATACTTGTAAATTTTTATTCATATGTTAATTTTCTTGACTTCATGTAAACAAAAAGATGCACATTTCTAGATATCGCCATCCTGTCACAAAGCAAAATTTGCGAAGCTTAATAGCAATTGTCTATACTTTTTAAGCATATGCAATTAAAAAATACAATTTATTATCTACAGTATAGTCAGAATTAGGTTTTATTAGAAACACGCACAATATTTTCATGCTGTTTGGACTGGTTCTATTGAAAATTAAAGCTGACCCCATAGAAAAAGGCCTTCAGTTACATGAAAAAAAAAAAAAAAAGTATACATGCCTGGAAAGCCCTTTTCATTGATTCACTGTTTGTTTGTTTTTTTGGTGTAATTCGGCTCCGATTGCTGAAGAATACAGAACATAAACCTATACTCACCTTTATCACTCTGCCACCACTGCTGTCATAGAGTCGAGTTCTGCTGGGCAGCACTAACTAGAACTGGAATCAGCACAAAGACAGGCCTGTTCAGTCAATTACTAGTGGTGTCCCACCTCAGTTATTGATTGGCTAAGAAGGTAGATCCTCGTGCTGACACTGCCAAAATTTAGTGCTGCCCAGTGGAAAGGGGCTCCATGACAGTGGTGGTGGGAAAGCAAGAAGGGTAAGTATAGGTTTCTGTCCTATATTACAGCAGTCTAGTTACACATAAAAAATAACCACCAGAATGCCCCATTAAGCTACAGATACAACCTTGTATGTCTGTCTTCATAAGGGATGAAGGGACTCAATAGAAATGCTATTTATGATACAGTATAACATATATACTCTCTTTAATTTTTTTTATGTATTTTGCTAAGATACTGCAGGTATAAAGTAATATGCAGATTTTATATTCAAAGCTGTCAAACCAAGACATGTGTCAGTGCTGCCTTTCAGTGTTCTGTCCAAGCTGAAAGAATATAAAAGATTTTCTTAAACAAACAGAATACTTGGGATGAGTAAATGTATTCATCTGACTGAAAAATCTAAGTATTACAGAATAAAAGAGGACACATCATTATCAATCTAATTTACATTTAAAAATACCAATAAAGAGTTATTATTCTGCAGACCACTTCTCAAGGAACAATTAAGATGCATTTTCATATGAATGAAGAAAGCATAATTACCTGTTACAATCAAGTCTCCAATTCTTCTTTCTTTCTTCATTTAGCGAATGTGATTGTATAATAACTAAAATGGGTTAAATATTGCACACAAATGAGAGGACCCTAACAAGGCACAGGCAAATAATTGATGTCTAAGTGGGGCTAATAAGCATTTGTATGTGCTGTGATGGTCTGATTGATATCCCAAGGGATTTTTACATCAGCAGACGTGCAAAGGTATCAGCACATCTGGAGTTTACACATGACCGGAGCCTCCAAAACCTCAGCATCTGGACAGAATTCCCTAAGCCATTAACATTTTTCTACTTAATGGACCAAGATTGGGAACTGGGTAGTAAGTGTCTTCCATCACAGAGTGACAAGAAACACCTTGTTTTCCTTACAGCTTTCACAATAGTGTGCAATAGAATAGACATAGAACTATATTTTCAGAAGATGCACAGTGTTCAGTGGAAGTATAAATGGGTGCAAAACTGGGCAAAAATAGACAACAAATATTTAAATTAGAAACATTTTTTTAACCCAGCATCAGTGAAACCCAACAACCCGATTTAGCTTTATCAGATGGTCATAGAATAATATCTGAAACTCCCTTGTGAGAATAGAGACCCTGCCAGAAGAAAATCCAAAATATAAATCCAACACTAAGTCTGTTACTATCACTTTGCTTTTATTCAAATGGATGTTAATCTTAAGAAAAATGCACCATATATTTTACAATAGACATTTTTTTTCATGAAAATGCCTGACTGCATCGTGTTGTAAAGGTCTAGTTGCACCCGACAAATTGCATGTTACTGATGTTTGCAATAATAATCGGCCAATGCAAATGCTGGAAAAGATAAATGATAAATCTATTGTTCATATATGGTCTTCATTGATCAACTTTTATAAAAATGTAACTTGCCACATTGCAGCCTAATGCATATTTCTCCCAAAATTAATTAAAGGACACAATATTGCTACTTGTTCAAATCTCTATATCCCCTTATGATGTTTCATTGGTGGTTTGTAAGGTGATATAGTATAAAGAGGCTTTAAAGGGCTTATGACTTTTTTTGTCTTGGACTCAAAACCCCTCTCAGTTGGCCTCTGGCAGGTTCTGAGATGGTGCAAGACTTTATAGGACTCCAAAAAGTGAATCCACATGTCATGCACTGGTTCCTTAAACTCTGTACTAGGCATTACCTACTGTAGTATATCAGTTTTACAAGATGTGAGCTTTTTACATCTGTTTACACTGGTAACTGGTTTGGGTGACATTGGGGCATCTCTACCAGTGGGTCATTCCCCCTGTGGGCACTGGTGTTGGAGCGGTGGTGGTCGCCACTCAGTGCTGTGCCATTTTATGCTAGGGATGCTAGGGACCCACTACTACTACTACAGGTGTCCATGACGTGGCTAGTGGGCTTGCACTTCATGATCATAAAGTACACTAACAACCTGTTAGTTTAATAAATGTTGCTGAGAAGCATTAGAGCAAGGTGCATGTTGTTGATGTGCGACCATGTCTGTTTTATTCTCTAGTTGAATTCCCATTGTGTTTTCTATCCCCCTCTTTTTTTTGTTTCTGCCCCTCCCCCTCATCCCAGGCCTATATAAATTAGCAGGAAGCTGCATTAGGGCCCTATTCCTTTCTGGCAGTCTCCCAGTCCCTGGCTGGGAGCACATGGTAAGTGAGCTTTTTACATCTGTTCACACTGATGCGGTGCTGTGTGGCATCCATTGCTGGCTGTGGGAGGGGTGGCCCAGGGACTGGTTTGAGTGACATTGGGGCAAGGGGAATCTGGGCACTGGTGTTGGGGCAGTGGTCACTGCTCAGTGCTGTGCCATTTTATGCTAGGGATCCACTACTTACAGGTGGCTGTGACGTGGCTAGTGGGCTTGCACTTCATGATTATAAAGTACTCTAATGACCTCTTAGTTTAATAAATGTTGCAGAGAAGCATTCGATCAAGGTGCATGTTGTGGATGTGTGACCATGTCTCTTTGTTTTCTCTAGTTAAATTCAGTTTTACAAGATATCTGTCAGCACTACATCCTGCTTAGAGAGCGGATACAGACATAAAACAAATGATACAGCTGATGGCAAAGTTATAAAATAATGTTTTCCTTCCAATCTCAAGAGTCCCCCTCCTGCATGATTGATGTACACAGCTCAGTGCGGAGGGGTGGTGGAGGGAGGAGGCATGCATGCTGTAGCTTAACACTGCCTCCATGACATTTAAGATTGGAAGTACAACATACTTTTTTATCTTTGCAAACAGCCATCAGCTATGAGACAGGTATTATTGTATTATCCCTATAAGCTGATTATTCATGTCTGCAGCTCTAGGCATGATGCAGACTCTTAAGTACTAAGTATTATAGCACTCTGTTTCAAACTTCATTTGGGAAAGATTGTTGTGCATTTGGGTCTCTATGCGCACATTTATCTTATATAATCATTGTTTTTATACATGAAAACTAATATGTTCTATAGCCATCAAGTAAAGCTAAATCAACCCTCTATCTTCAGGAATAGAGCAACTGTTATGAGAGAAAAATTATTCATCTAATTAATTAATCCAATAGAAAAAATGTAGATTCTTGTATGTAGAAATTTAGCAAATTTAACTATTGCACAGAATTTTTTCTAAGATTTCTCAAGAAAGTCGATTCCCCTGGGAGAACAGCTTCTGAGCACTACCTGATGGAGTAGTGTTTAGGGCTTGGCTCAGCCATCTGCTTGGAGGTAATTTTCATCACTCTAGTGGTTTCCATAGTGGGTGATTGAAAGATAAGGTTTTTAATAGATTAATTTGTATTAAATATTCAGCTATTCCATGGGGATTCTTTCCAGTGGGCTACATTAGAAAAATATTTACTGCTTTAATAAATCCTCAATCTATATATGAAAGCAACATTAGCTCCTGTGTCATGTCATTATTTAGCTGTATGTGTAATGTTGTCATGTTGTAATGCTCTTTCATTGAACAGCCTTACGGGTACAGAAGCAGGAGGAGTAGAAAACAGCAGGTATGTGTTCCAAGAAATATTTGCAATACTTATAATATAAGTATTTCCTACTGTATTACATACCACATTTAATGTTTAACCTCTTGAGGACGCAGCTCATTCTTATCTTAAAGGGCTACTCCGCCCCTAGACATCTTATCCCCTATCCAAAGGATAGGGGATAAGATGTCAGATTGCCGGGGTCCCGCTGATGGGGACCCCCAGGATCGCCGCTGTGGCACCGTGGTACAATTTTCTGCACAGAGCGAGTTCGCTATGCGCGTATTGATGGGCAATACAGGGGCCGGAGCATCGTTACGTCACGGCCCGCCCCTCAATACAAGTCTATGGCGCCCCCTTCCATAGACTTACATTAAGGGGGCGGGCTGTGATGTCATGAGGGGCGGAGTCATGACGTCACGCTGCTCCGTCCCCTGTATCGCCCGTCATTACGCACAGAGCGAGTTTGCACAGTAATGATAGCGCACAGTAATGATAACGCGGTGCCGCAGCGGCGATCCCGAGGGTCCCCAGCAGCGTGATCCTGGTGATCTGACATCTTATCCCCTATCCTTTGGATAGGGTATAAGATGTCTAGAGGCGGAATACCCCTTTAAGGACACAGCCCGTTTTTGCACATCTGACCACTGTCACTTTAAGCATTAATGACTCTGGGATGCTTTTACTTTTCATTCTGATTCCGAGATTGTTTTATCTTGACATATTCTACTTTAACATAGTGGTAAATTTTCATTATTTGCATCCTTTCTTGGTAAAAAATCTCAAAATTTCATGAAAATGTAGAAAATGTAGAAAATGTAGCATTTTTCTAACTTTGAAGCTCTTTGCTTGTAAGGAAAATGGACATTACAAATTAATTATATATTGATTCACAAATACAATGGGGGAGATTTATCATTGCTTTTAGAGCATTTTTGTTGTCTATGTTTTGGCGCAGTTCAGGCACGAGCAGCATATTTGGTGACTTTTATGAGACTTTTGATATAGACAGTTTCACTCTTTTTGCCTATCCGTAGAACTTTTTCTTTTTGACCATGCAGTGGTCACATATTTATCATTTGCGACTTTTGTCAAAAGTCGCTATTTTGTGCGCAAAGGTACTTTTTTCGGCCAAAGCTACACCATCTACTAGTAGGAGTGAGAATCACTTCTATCTTCTGCAATTCACTATTTATAGATGCTTGTTAGGGAGTGAAGTAAACACTTTCTCGGGTCCTGAATTTGGCAGGTTAGGTGTTTTTTATTTATTTTCACAGAGCTGCCGGGAAATTTTTACTAGCATTTAAGACGCTACAATCAATTTGATTGTAAAATGTCCCGGCAGCTCTGTGAAAATAAATAAAAACACCTAACCTGCCAAATTTAGGGCCTGGGAAAGTGTTTACTTCACTCCCTAACAAGCATCTAGAAAAAGTGTATGTGATAGTGCCTTTCCAACCACAGCAGAGCTGCGAAAAAATAAATCAATCTGCTGCACCTTCTTGATAAATAAGATGCACGCTAGTCAAACCCACCACTCAAATGGAATGGCTATGGAAATGGCTATGGAAAAATAGCTCTACCGTAGACATTCTTTGATAAATCTGGGACAATATGTCTACTTTATGTTGACATCATAAAGTTGACATGTTTTTACTTTTTGAAGACATTAGAGGGCTTTAAAGTATAGCAGCAATTTTCCAAACTTTCACGAAAATTTCAAAATCTGAATTTTTCAGGGACCAGTTAAGTTTGAAGTGGATTTGAGGGGCCTTTCTATGAGAATTACCCCATAAATGACTATCCAAAGGTCCCGCATTGTCACGTCACAGCTCTGCCCCCGTGTTACATTATGCTCTGCCCCTCAATGCAAGCCTATGAGAGGGGGCGTGACAGCTGTCACGCCCCTCCGCTAGACTTGCATTGAGGGGGCAGAGCGGGATGTCACACGGGGGCGGTGCAGTGACGTCACTATGCTCCGTCCTTGTGGTCGAGATGGACTCAGCCTGAGGACCTCCAGCGGTTCCGGAAGCCGCTAAAGGTGGGTGCTGCATGGTAGATCCCGGGGGTCTCCAGCAGCGGGACCCCGGCGATCTGACATCTTATCCCCTATCCTTTGGATAGGGGATAAGATGTTTAGGGGCGGAGTACCCCTTTTACCCTTTAGGTGTTTCACAAAAATAGCAGCAAAGTGGAGGAGAAAAATAAATTTTTGACACTAATAATTTTTTACACTAATGTTCTTGTAGACCCATATTTTTTATTTTTACAAGGGGTAAAAGGAGAAAAATCCCCCCAAAATTTGTAACCCAATTTCTCTCGAGTAATGAAGTAAGGAAATACCTTATATGTGGATCAAAAGTGCTCTGTGGGTGCACTAGAGGGCTCAGAAAGGAAGAAGCGACAATGGGATTTTAAAGAGAGCGAATTTTGCTGAAATGTTTTTTGCGAGGCATGTCTCATTTAGGAAACCCCCATGGTGCAAAAACCGCGAAAAACACCCCACATGGCACACTTATTGGGAAACTACACCCCTCAAGGAACATAACAAGGGGTATAGTGAGCCTTAACACCCCACAGGTGTTTGACGACTTTGCGTTGAAGTTGGACGTGAAAATGAAACATTTTTTTTTTTACTAAAATGCTAACGTGACCCCAAATTTTTCATTTTCACAAGGGGTAATAGGTGAAAATGTCCCCCAAAATTTGAAACCCCTTTTTTCTTGAGTAAGGAAATACCTCATATGTGGTTGTAAAGTGATCTGCTGGTGCACTATAATGCTCAGAAGGGAAGGAGCGACATTGGGCTTTTGGAAAGCGAATTTTGCTGAAATGTTTTTTGGGGGCATGTGTCATTTAAGAAGCCCCAATGGTGCAAGCACAGCGAAAAACACCCCACATGGCACACTATTTGGGAAACTACACCCCTCAAGGAACGTAACAAGGGGTACAGTGAGCATTTACACCCCACTGGCATTATATTTTTCATTTTCACGGACCACTGTTCCAAAAATCTGTCAGTCACCTGTGGGGTGTTAAGGCTCACTATACCCCTTGTTACGTTCTGTGAGGGGGGTAGTTTGCGAAATGGGGTCACATGTGGGTGTTTATTTTTTTTGCGTTTATGTCAGAACCGCTGTAACCAGCAGCCACCCCTGTGCAAATCACCAGTTTAGGCCTCAAATGTACATAGTGCGCTCTCCCTCCTGAGCCTTGTTGTGCACCCGCAGATCATTTTACCTCCACATATGGGGTATTTCTGTGCTTGGGAGAATTTGTGTTAAAAATTTTGGGGGTCTTTTTTTACTTTTACCTCTTATGAAAATGAAAAGTATGGGGCAACACCAGCATGTTAGTGTAAAAAATGTAATCATTTTACACTAACATGCTGGTGTAGACCACAACTTTACCTTTTCATAAGGGGCAAAAGGAGAAAAAGCCACCAAAAATTTGTAGTGCAATTGCTCCCGAGTACGGAAATACCCCATATGTGGCCCTAAACTGTTGCCTTGAAATACGACAGGGCTCTGAATTGAGAGAGCACCATGCGCATTTAAGGGTTAAATTAGGGATTTTCATGGGGGTGTACCCGGATGCAAGCATTACACTTGCCTCCTCCACCAAAAATACTGTCCAACTGTTTTCCCCAAACAGGGTGCCTCCAGCTGTTGGAAAACTCCTAACATTGAACATCAACAACAAAAACATCAGCAACAGGGATGTATGAAACATAGCAAAAGTTTATTTATTGAAGATTTCATAAAACATTTATCATAACGAATAAAAAGCACAGTGTACACAGCTGGAAGAGAAGGCAGGAATATACAGGCTCAAGTGGAAGGTATCACATGTAAAGAGGCAAGTAACACAATAGGCAAGTAACACAATAGAGAGATACAGACAATGCAGTATAGCAAAATAAACTGAATGCAAGTGCAACAACATTCAGAAGGAAAGACAAGCATATATTACCACAACAGAGCCATGTATTTACCTGCACCTACCCCAACGCACGTTTCACACCAATGCGCTTCGTCAGGGGGCACGCCTGTGAAGTGGGAAACATGAAGTGGGAAACTTGCTGTAAACCCCCGCCCATGTGAATGTACCCTGTACCCTGTCTAGTTATAGTTATAGTTTTGCAACAGTAGGAGACACACTGGTTGTGAAACACTGAGTTAGGAAAAAGACAATGTTTCCCAACCAGTTTGCCTCCCAGTAGTTATGCAACAACTGGAGGAGAACAGTTTGGAGACCACTGTGTAGCCCTCCAGATGTTGCAAGACCGTCAACTCCAAGCATGCCCAGACTGCCGAGGCATGCTGGGAACTGTAGTTCAGCAACATCTGAAGGGCCAGATATTGCTGAACTACAACTCCCAGCATGCATGGACAGTCTCGGCATGCTTTGAATTGACATTTGGAGCGCAACAGTTTGGACACCCCTGTATAGTGGTCTCTGAACTGTGCACTTCCAGAGGTGGCAAAACTACAACTTACAGCATGCTTGGACTGTCTGGACATGCTGAGAGTTGTAGTTTTGCAACATCTGGAAGGACACAGTTTGGAGACGACGGCACAGTGGCCCTCCAGATGTTGCAAAACTACAACGCCCAGCATGCACAGACAGCCAAAGGCTGTCTGGGCATGCTGGGATTTGTAGTTTTGAAAGTCCTAGAAGCTGCAGTGAAGATCACTTTACAGCGATCTTCACTGCAGCATCTGACACCGCCGCAGCACCACTTGCCTGCGGCCGGTCCCTGGTGCCTGCGTGATCGGAGGTAACTGCCACTGGTCCCTGCCACATCCACAGCCCCCGTACCTCTCTGCAATCTTTCCCCGCTCCGCCCCGACATCCCCCGCCCCTGCCCTGCGAATTGCCGATCTCAGTCCTGATCAGCCAATCGCAGGGGATAGGAGGAGGTGGCACCCCTGCCACCTCATTCCTATCCTTCAGGATGGTCGGAGCTGTCTCTGACAGCTTCGATCATCCCTATTTTCCAGGCTATAGGGTCATCAGAGACCCGATCAGCCCGGAATAGCCGCAAGTCGCCGATCTGAATTGATCGTCAATTTGTGGCGATCGCCGACATGGGGGGGTCTCAGGACCCACCCAGGCATTTGCACGGCATGCCTGCTGAATGATTTCAGCAGGGATCCCAGTCTGGTCCCTGCCCACCAAGCTTGGTGGGACCGAAATTCCCACGGGCATATAGGTACGCCCTTAGTCCTTAAGTACCAGGGAGCAAGGGCGTACCTGTACGTGCTTCATCCCCAAGAGGTTAATTAATTTTTTATAAAGTGTGTGATTCCCTTTTTTTCTCTGTATTTTTTTTTTTTTTTTAGGTAGTACTACTACTCCTAGCATGGAACAGACTGTTCCATGATGGGAGTAGAAGTACCTGTACTAAATATACATATCGTCCTGGGTGTCACTCCTAACACCCGCTGTGATCCTCCTGTATAATGTATAGATGTGGCTGGCCGCTCTTCTATGGTCCCCTGCACTGACGTATATATACACATATTCATATTTCCTGCAGAGAGTTGTGATTGGCTGGAACCCTCTGGCCAATCACAGCTCTCTGTGGGAAATATATACGGCAGTGCAGGGGACCATAGAAGAGTGTCCGGCCGCATCTATACATTATACAGGAGGATCGCAACAGACCAGGGGTGATCTGTCAATTAGTACACGTACTACTACTCCCATCATGGAACAGTGTGTTCCATGCTGGGAGTAGTATTACTACCTAAAATATGTGTGTGAAAAACTCACACAATACATTTTTATTATTGTCGGCTACATTTTTATTGCCCTGCCCGCTTACATAAATTGATCCCTGTTTTAAAAATTAATAAAAATGTTGTTATAAAAAAGATACATTTTGTTAGATATAATTTTTTCCATCACTACTGTATCTTTTGTTTCTTTTTTTTTAATGGTACCCTACGAATATTTATTAAAAAAGGTATCTCGATCACTTTTTTTGGATCGCTAAAGTCCAAAAAAGAATAAAAAGCGCCTGCAAAAATGCCAAAGTTAAATCCCACATGTCGTTTTTCTTGGCGTTTTTTTACTCCCATAGACTACTATGCGAGAAAAAAGCCACGATTTTGACTAAAAAAACGCCAGTGGCTCAACATGCTGCGACTTTTGAAAACTGCCAAGGAGCTGAAAAACGCCAAAAAAGAGAAAAAACTCCAAAAGGATTAAAAAAAAGCCAAAATGAAAAACGCCAAGTGGAAGAGGAATTTAGCAATTTCTCATTGATTTACAGCTAACATCTGGCCGCAGTGTTTTTTGACCGAAAAAACGCCATGCAGTAGATTTGGCTTTTTTCTCAGGTTTCCCCCCCCAAAAAAAAAAAAAAACAAGTAGAGACTTACCCTTAGTGAGACATACCATTCCCCTCCTTCTCTAGTCTGTAATACCATTAGGACAAATGCAGCTCACGTGTAGGCAGTTTTGCTGTGTACATAGACCTAAAGAAATTGGACTGAAAAAAAAGGATGTCATATGACTCTGAAACTGAAGGTAGCAATTTTAGGGCCACGTGTGACTGACAAACCATTTTTCAGGCCTCTTGGGAGGCTGATAATGAATGCAGTTTCCTTGTCTAGTTCAGTACTATTAGAGCATCCTCCAAATGCAATAAATGTAAAGTGACCAGTCCAGCTGACAGCTTCCCTTTAAGTGCCATTAATCATACAGTGTGCATGCTCCTATTTCTTTACATTTCCTTTTCAGAGTTCCTTGATCTGGCAGCACAATAGAATATGCTCTTGACCTTTAGGTTTTATCAGCAAACACTTCTCTGTAAGTTTAGTGAGTGATGAGACAACTGACATTAGCTCTTCAAATAGACAATAAATCAGTTGAGTCCCAACTTGGAAAATTCAATATATCAAATGCCCATGTAATTTCAGAGCTCCATGCAACTCTTCATAGCAACAGAATATAACACATGTGTAGGGTAATTAAATGCTAGCAGCCCGCCAACTTTAAACATCTCATGCAATGAGCGACTTTCAAAAGACATAACTCACATATCTTGAAAAATGGAAGATTATTCCGATTATTTTTTCTTACCGTAATCCATATTGCACAATTGTTAGTCTCGCAGGACTTTAATCTTTAATTATAATCCATGGAAAATAGCAGCATTTTCAGAATGTTCACCAGTCATGGCACAACGTTTCAGGGGCGGACCCCCTTATTCATGCGCACTGACTGCTGGGAACGTGAACTTCTAAAAGCAACCTATACAGGTGCTCTTTTTTTTGTATTTATGATATTTTATTATTTTCCTCCACATACAGACATCAATAAGAACATACATTAGAAAACATATTTTACAAGAAAAAGTAACCCCAACCCACCCCCCGTTCCTCCACCCCCTCATAGTCCCCCTTTTGCCGACCATCTCAATTACCCCTCCCAATCCTTCCATTCCAGACAGATCTTCCTTCCTTTCTTTGTTCCTCTATTACTTATTGACTCATAGATTTTATTTTTTTCCACCACACTATTCCATTCTCTTATGTTGATTGGGGGAAAACCATTTTCTGAGGATGCATATTTTTGTTATACCTAGAAGTTTATTAACTATCCACTTGTATTTACTTTGTCTGAAACCTAATCCCAATATTGCGGTTCTGGTGTTATAGCTTAGTTTTACATTCAGTTGTTGCTCTATCTTAATATTTATTTCTGCCCATAATTTCTGTATCTGCGGATAATCCCAGATCATATGAATCAAGTCGGCGTCCCCACCTTTACATTTCGGGCAGTCAGCCTCACTCTTGTCTATACTCTGCAGAAATTTTGGGGTGTAAGGGAGTCTATGAATTATTTTTATTAATGAGATTTTATGATTCTGGTTTGTTGATGCCTGGTTAATATTATCAAACACTTCTTTCCATTCTTCTTAACTAAGAGGTCCTACTTCCAGAGCCCACTTATCATTTCTTTTAGTTCCCTTGCTATTTAGTACTGCTTTCACTACACCTTTATACATTTTCCACAAGATTTTTTTTTGTAATCCCTTGGATACTAAAAATGTAGTCCATCAATACATGTGTCTCCATTACCCATCTCAGGTTATTCCTATCCTTCTACCAAGCATTACACACCTGTACGTATTAAAAAATGTTACTTCTTCTTATTTTGTGTTTCTCTACCAACATATCCCACTCTATTATGGATTTATCTGTGACTAAATTATTAATTCTACTAACCCCATATTTTTCCCAGTTCACGTATTCACGTAATTTATATAATTCTGGGAAATTCGCATTTCCCCACACCTTTGTATAAATTAAACTTCCCTTTATCTTCAATATTTTCCTCAAACCTTCCCAAGTTTTATTAAATAATCTCACTATGTGCTTTCTACTTAACCTGTTTAGGACGCAGGGCGTATGCATACGTCCTGCATCCTGAGTCCTTATGGACGTAGGGCGTATGGATACGCCCTTCGGAATTCTCGTACCTGCCGCTCGACCAGAATAGGGATGATGGGAGTTGTCAGTTACAGCCCCAATCATCCTGAGGGATAGGAGCGAGGTTGCAGTGCTGCGATCTCCTCCTATCCCCTGCTATTAGTAAGCAATGAATGCTGACCAATGGCAGTGGAAGACGGGGGGTTGCCATGGAAACCCCCCGCTCTGCCCACCCCTGGATGTGTGGCAGAACAGGGGAAGAAGATGGCGGCCGGTACCAAAAGAAAAGATGCCGTGGGGACAGCAGTGGAGATCAGCGGCGCAGGTAGGGAAGCGATGGTGGGAGGGGGGGTGGAAGGAAGGTGGCAGTAAAGCAATATTTACTGCTGCCCTTCTAGTGGTTGCCAAACTACAACTCCCAGCATGCCCAGACAGCCAAAGGCTGTCTGGGCATGCTGGGAGTTGTAGTTTTGCAACATCTGGAGGGTCACAGTTTGGAGACCACTGTTACAGTTGGAGGTAGCCCTCCAGATGTTGCAAAACTACAACTCTCAGCATGCCTAGATTGCCCAGGCATGCTGGGAGTTGTAGTTCTGTAACATCTGTCCCTTCAGATTTTGCAATTTTCATGAAAATTTAGAAAATTGCTGCTAAACTTTGAAGCCCTCTAATTTTTTCAAAAAGTAAAAATATGTGCATTTTATGATGCCAACATAAAGTAGACATATTGTATTTGTGAATCAATATAAAATGTATTTGGAATATCAATTTTCCTTACAAGCAGAGAGCTTCAAAGTTAGAAAAATGCTAAATTTTCAAAATTTTCATGAAATTTTTCTCCAAGAAAGTATGCAAGTAACAACGAAAATTTACCACTAAAATAAAGTAGAATATGTCACGAAAAAACAATCTCAGAATCAGAATAATCGGTAAAAGCATCTTAGAGTTATTAATGCATAAAATGACAGTGGTCAGAATTGCAAAAAAGGGCTGCGTCCTTAAGGTGAAAATGAGCTGCGTCCTTAAGGGGTTAAATCTTCATCTTTCAGTCTCCCTCCTTCCACTAATTCAAACACACTCACCTCAGTGAGTTCTCCATTCCTGAAGAACTTTTTTAAAGACTCTACTTCTTTACCCATGAATGCTATTTGTGCAGCCAAATAATACAACTTTAACATAGGGATACCCAGTCCTCCTCCTTTTATTGACGGACTCAACATTTCTGTTCTCATATGAGTAGGTTTTCGTCCCCATACTAATTCATAAATTTTTTTTTGTAGTTTCTTAAATTTTTTTGTCATTAATCCAAATTAGGGCTGCTCTAATTACATGTAGTGACATCGGGAGCAGTACCATTTTTGCCATCAGTATCCTATCCGCCATATTAAGCGGAAGCCTATTTCAAACTGTAATTTTCTCTCTAATTTTATTTTTCAAAAGGTATTAAATTTAAATGTGTAAAATCTGTGATCTCCTTAGAGATTTTAATTCCTAGGTAATCAATACTCCTTCCCCTTTGTACTATAGGAATCCCTGCTATATCTACCTGTCTCCCCTCTTCTAATAACAAAAGTCCTGATTTGCCCCAGTTTATCCTAAAGCCTGAAAAAAAAAAAAAACTCTTCTACCATATTAATAACTTTAGCAGTTTTCCTTTCTGGGTCCTTGATAAATAGTATTATATCGTCAGCGTATAACAGTATTCTCTCATCCTTCCCTTTTATGCCAAACCCCTCAAAACTAGCTGACTCCCTAATTTTCTGTGCCAGGGGTTCGAAGAATAAGGCAAATTGCATGGGGGACAGGGGGCACCCTTGTCTGGTCCCCCTTTGCATTTCCACTCTACTGGTGATTCAATTATTTACTTTAATCTTTGCCGTTGGAGCATCATACAACATCTTCACAGCTTTCAAAAATGTCTCCCCTAAATTCATAAACTGCATTACCTTAAAGAGAAATCCCCACTCCACCCTGTCAAATTCTTTCTGCACATCTGGTGACAGGATGGAGTGGGTCGCCTACCCTCTTGGACACTGCATGTTAAGATAGACTCTTCTGATGTTACTATATATATTTCTATCTGGGACAAACCCTTTCTGTTCTTCCCCTACTAATCTTCCAATCAGTCCCTGAAGGCACCTAGCCCATACTTTCACATAGATCTTTTGATCTGTATTTAACAGGGATATCGGCCTAATCGAATCCATATCAAAGCTATCTTTTCCTTTTTTGGGGGGATTAGAGTGATTATTGCTTCCAACATTGATTGAGGCATCACGCCTCTCTCTAAGGATCCATTAAAAACGTAATACTGAGAGTAGTGGGTCCCCGAATGTTCTATAGATTTCAAATACCATCCCATCTGACCCAGGTGCAGAATTTCGTAGAAACAAATTTAGTGCCATTCTGAGTTCTTCTAGGCCGAGATCCCTATCCAGTTCTCCTTTTTCTTCTTCCTTAAAGACAGATAGATTAAGTTTTTTTTAAGTATTCCTCTATGTTACTCTCCTTTTCCTGTCCTTCTTTTGTGTATAGTTTTTGGTAGTATTCCAAAACTGTATTTTCTCTACGGGGTCTCTCACCTCCATTCCTTTACTATTTTTAAGTACATAAATACTTCTATTATTGTTTTTTGGACTTTTAATCATACCTGTCAATATTTTATTGGACTTCCCTGTCTCTGCATGAAACTTTTGGCCCCTAAAAAAAGTGTGTGTTGTGCCTTTTCCATTACCATTTTTTATACGTTTCCTGTCTCGTGACAAATTTTTCCCAATTTTCTATGGTGGGGCTGCTTCCATATTCCCGTTCAGTTTGGCTGTCTGGGTTGCAGTTTGGCAACCACTAGAAGGGCAGCAGTAAATATCGCTTTACTGCCACCTTCCTTCCCCCCCACCGTCGCTTCCCTACCTGCGCCGCTGATCTCCGCTGCTGTCACCGATGATCGGCGTCCCCACGGCATCTTCTCTTTCGGTACCGGCCGCCATCTTCTTCCCCTGTTCTGCCCGACATCCAGGGGTGGGCAGAGTGGGGGGGTTTCCATGACAACCCCCCGTCTTCCACTGCCATTGGTCAGCATTCATTGCTGACTAATGGCAGGGCATAGGAGGAGATTGCAGCACTGCAACCTCGCTCCTATCCCTCAGGATGATCGGGGCTGTCACTGACAGCTCCCATCATCCCTATTTTACGGGCGATCGGGTCACCAGAGACCCGATCAGCCCAGAAATAGCAGAAAATCGCATGTCTGAATTGACATGCGATTTCCTGCCATCGCCGACATGGGGAGGTCTCAGGACCCCCCTCGACGATGTGCCGGGATGCCTGCTGAATGATTTCAGCAGGCATCCTGGTCCAGTCCCCAACTGGCTAGCGGTGGGGACCGGAATTCCCATGGGCGTATCCATACGCCCTACGTCCTTAGGGACTCAAGATGCAGGGTGTATACATACATCCTGCATCCTGAACAGGTTAATATACATGCTCCTCACCACTCCTATCTCTTTTTCCCTCCTATACAGTGAGCATACTATCATGGCGTGGTCAGACAGGCATCTGAGTTCATATGTTATCTCTCTAATTTCCCCCATTGCATCCTCATTTGCCAGCACATAGTCTATTCTTGATGCCGTTTTATGTGTTAAAGCATGAATATGTTTTCTCGCAGGGGTGCAGTTCTCGCCAAGCATACAGCCAACCCATCTCTTGACACCATCTTTTAAGTTGAGTTGCTCTATCTGGAAGTTTTTCCCCCTATCAGTCCAATCACAGCATTTAAATCCATCACAGCATTTAAATCTCCCATTATGTATAGGTAGAAATTATCCATATCTTTAATAAATTCTATTAATTTCTCAAACACCTCAAGTGTGAATGGGGGGGGGGGGGGGGGATGTCAACAAATGCAAGAACAGTTTTTTTCCCTTCCCACACAGCTTGTAAAAAAACATATCTTCCTCTCCCATCAATAGCAGATCTTAATACTTGAATATCTATCCCCTTATGTATTAGAACCGAGACCCCAGAAGAATAATTCAAAAATGTAGAATGAAATGTCTCCTTTGCCCACCTACGTGTCAGTAAACCCACAGTATCTTTTGGTAGGGTGGGTCTACGGTTATACATACAATTGCTGGGAGATAGTTTTTAATCCTATCAAACATTGCCACACGTTTTCTCCTATCCTTAATCCCCCGTATATTCCAAATTATTATCTTATTTTCATTCCTTACAGACATTTGCTTTTTCCCTTTCCCCTCTTACCCCCATCTGCACGTCTTTCCAGAAGGAAAGAGAAGAATGCTGAAGCGGTTGGCAGTCAGAGGTTACCCCCCTTCCAACCCTCCCCCCCTACAAAACCCACTTCCCCTACCCCCTTTCCCCTATTGACCCACATCCTCTATGTGAGTCTCTTGACTTCACTGACTCCCTATCCATCCCATCCCGACTCTCCCAACCCACCCCCGGTCAACCTCCCCGCCTCTACCACCCCAAAAAGAAAAGACCTCTAATTTAAACCTTGACCTTCCAGCCATTTAAAAACTTCCACCCGGAGTCAAAAAATAAGGTTCTACCCTCATAATTTATCCAAATTTTTGCCGGGAACAATAATGAGAATTGGATGCCTGACTGATGCAGCTTCTTTTTTGCCGCAGAGAAGGCCATTCTTCTCTGTTGGGTTGCTCTAGAGTAATCTGGGTACAAATGAACATTTGCATTCCCCACCACTATTGCTCCTTTATCTCAGGAAATACACAGGAGCCTGTCCCTATCCTGGGAACACAGCATTTTAATCAACAAAATTCTTGGAGGCAATCCAGGGGAGTAGACAAGGGAGTAGACAAGAGCAAGGTCGGACGTAGCAGAAGGTCAGGGCAGGCAGCAAGGATCGTAGTCAGGGGCAACGGCAGGAGGTCTGGAACACAGGCTAGGAACATACAAGGAAACGCTTACACTGGCACAAGGCAACAAGATCCGGCAAGGGAGTGCAGGGGAAGTGATGTGATATAGCCAGGGAGCAGGTGGAAGCTAATTAAGCTAATTGGGCCAGGCACCAATCATTGGTGCACTGGCCCTTTAAGTCTCAGAGAGCTGGCGCGCGCGCGCCCTAGAGAGCGGAGCCGCGCGCGCCAGCACATGACAGCCGGGGACCAGGACGGGTAAGTGACTTGGGATGCGATTCGCGAGCGGGCGCGTCCCGCTATACGAATTGCATCCCCGCCGGCAATGTCAGTGCAGCGCTCCCGGTCAGCGGGTCTGACCGGGGCGCTGCAGGGAGAGAGACGCCGTGAGCGCTCCGGGGAGGAGCAGGGACCCGGAGCGCTCGGCGTGACATGAATTTTATGTCCTTTCATGGGATGATGTATAGTGTCTCCTTTGATTATGCTGTTACAGTTAGTACATGACAAACATGCAAATGTACCTTGTCTGCGTGATGACATAAAAGTTTGCCTGTCTTTTTTCTTCTCTACAATGTCACTTGTTATTAATTTGTCACCTAATGATTTGTGTACATACATCGGTGGATTTTTTAAAAGTACACCATATTTTTGATCAGCCTGTAAGGGTGCATGCACACTACGTTTCTTAAGATACGGAACCGTATACAGCTGGGGAGAGGGGGCGGAGAGTCGGGTGCGGGGTAACCGCATGCTGCCGTATGCGGTCCGTATCTAATGTATTTCAATGAGCGACCGGAGTGAAACGCTGCCTCCGGTTGGCTCCGTTTTGCCCCAGATACGGTTTCTTGACCGGACTTTAAAACGCTGTTGACTATGTTTTTAGGTCCGGTCGGGAAACCGTATATGGGCCAAAACGGAGGCAGCGTTTCACTCCTGTCGCTCATTGAAATACATTAGATACGGGACCGCATATGGCAGCGTGCATTTGCCCCGCCCCCGACTCTCCGCCCCCCTCTCCCCAGCCATATACGGTCCCGTATCTTAAGGAACATAGTGTGCATGCACCCTAATAGGCTCCAATATTTCCATTTTTTTTTTAACAAGATTACTTCTGTACCTATATATAAGACTCTATTCTCTTATTTTTTCTTTTTTTCTGATCTAACTCTCAATTCTTCTCTTTTACGTTCTTTGACCTTATTTTTCTCTTTTTCAATTACTTTTTGACTGTATCCTTTCTCTACAAATTTCTTTATTATTTTATCACCCGCTTTTTCATACTCCTCATCTGTACTAGTTATTTTACTTGTCTGTATAAACTGACTTCTTGGCAACCCCTTAAATACTGTAGGGGAATGATAACTGTTCTTATTTAACATATTATTCCTATCTGTGGGATTAGTATATAACGAGGTTGAAATTCCTGTATCTGACTTTTTTACTTCAACATCTAAAATGTGTTTTACAGTAGCATCATAAGTAATCGTGAATTTAATTGTATCATGTCATTTATTTATAGTTTCAGTGAATTGGAGCAGTGCCCCCTCACTTTCGTTCCACAAAAAGAACACATCGTCCATGTAGTGGAGCCACGCAGACAATGTGTTTAATATACCTGTTGAAAAAAGATAACGCTCCTCAAAAGTATTCATAAAAATATTCGCTAAGGATGGGGCTTCCGAAGACCCCATCGAAACTCCATACATTTGCAAATAATATTCATTATCAAATCAGAAGTAATTTTTTGATAATACTAATTTCAACAATGTCATGAGGAACGAAAGCATTCTATTATCCAGAGTAGCATTTTTAGAGAGAGCCTCACGTACATACTCCATTCCTTCATCCTGAGGGATGTTAGTATAGAGACTTTGCACGTCCAATGTACATAAGAAGGTGACATCAGTGCTAGGAATCCTTTCTAATTGTAATAGAAATTTGGTAGTGTCACTCAGACATCTAGATAATTTTTTAACCTCTCTTTTCAAATAACTGTCCACAAGGATCGCGAGAGGCTGCAACAGGGAGCCCGATCCTGACACGATCGGGCACCCTGGTGACCTGTCGCGATCCTTGTGGATTTTGGGTATAGTATATAATACCGGAACTCTTGGATAATCTACTGTAAGGGACTTGTACATTTTTTCAGAAATAATACCATCCTCACAGCATTGTGTTATGTATGTATCAACCATTTGTATCAACCGTCTGCAGCGCGACGTTTCGGATTACAGAACTTGAAACGTTGGTACCTAAAGGTATGAATGAACACTGTAGTTTTCATGCATTTTTATAGGTTCTATCAGGTTTGTTTTATCAGTTAAAATAATCATGAATATAAGTGCAAGTTTATATAGTAAAGTTTGGCTAATTAAGAGCACCTGTATAGGTTCCTTTTAGAAGTTCACGTTCCCAGCAGTCAGTGCGCATGAATAAGGGGGTCCGCCCTTGAAACTTTGTGCCATGACTGGTGAACATACTGAAAATGCTGCTGTTTCCATGGATTATAATTAAAGATTAAAAGTCCTGCGAGACTAACCATTGTGCAATATGGATTAAGAAAATAAAGTCGGAAAAATCTACCATTTTTCAAGTTACGTGAGTTGTCTTTTGAAAATCGCCACTGCATGAAATGTTTAAAGTTGGCGGGCTGCTAGCATTTAATTGCCCTACACAAAAAGTGACCAAAAATACGCTATTTCGGACTTTGGAATTTTTTTTTACGTGTACACCATTGACCGTGCGGTTTAATTAATGATATATTTTTATAGTTTGGACATTTTTGAACGCAGCGATACCACATATGTTTATTTTTATTTACACAGGTTTTTTTTTATGGGAAAAGGGGGGTGATTCAAACTTTTATTAGGGAAGGTGTTAAATGACATTTATTAACACTTTTTTTCACTTAATTTTTGAAATGTTATAGCTCCCATAGGGGGCTATAACACTGCACACACTGATCTTTAACACTGATCACTGGCATGTATTAAGATGCCATTGATCTGTAAGCTGTTCGGGATGTCATGATTTCGCTTTCAATTCAGACGCGGCGATCAACTTTGATCGCCGCGTCTGAAGGGTTAATACCGGGCATCACCGCGATCGGCGATGTCCTGTATTAGCCGCGGGTCCTGGCCGTTGACCGACCTGATATGACGCGGGGTCACTGCGTGACCCTGTGTTATTTCGCGGGAGCCGGCGCAGGCCATAAAACTACGTCCTGCGTCGTTAAGTGGTTAAACCATTCAATCAATGGCGTACGCGCAAAAAAATTCCAACGTCCAAAATAGCGTATTTTTGGTCACTTTTATACTATAATTTTTTTTTATAAAAAGCGATCAAAAAGTCCGATCAAAAACAAAAATATAGCCCCGTACTAGGAAAAATAAAAAAGTTATAGGGGTCAGAATAGGACAATTTTAAATGTGTTAATTTTTGTTCATGTAGTTAGGATTTTTTCCAAAAGTATGACAAAATCAAACCTATATAAGTAGAATATCATTTTAATCGTATGGACCTACAGAATAAAGATTAAGTGTTTTTTTTTACTGAAAAATTTACTGCGTACAAAGGGAAGCCCCCAAATTTACAAAATGGCGTTTTTTCTTAACCCCTTAACCTCTTCAGGACATAGGGCGTATGGATACGCCCTGCATCCCGAGTCCTTAAGGACCGAGGGCGTATCCATACGCCCGTGGGAATTCCGGCCCCCACCGCTAGCCGGTTGGGGACCGGAGCCGGATGCCTGCTGAAATCGTTCAGCAGGCATCCCGGCATATCGCCCAGGGGGGTCATTATGCCCCCCCATGTCGGCGATCGCCGCAGATCGCTGGACAATTCAGTCCAGCGATCTGCGGCGATTCCGGGTCAATCGGGTCTCCAGTGACCCGATGACCCGGAATTACTGGCTGTTCGGGGCCGTCTCTGACGGCCCCGAACAGCCAGAGCCTGCAGGGGTGAGGTGGCACTGGTGCCACCTCACGATCGCCCTGATTCGTCGGCCGGATTACCGGCCGACCAATCAGGGCGCCTGCTGCGGGTGTCACTCCCGCACCCGCTCCGCCCCTCTTCTGGAGGACGTGAGCGGGTGCGGGACGTGCACCCCGGGTGCTGGGGACCCCGATTCCCGGCGTTAATGTTGGGATCGGGGCACCAGGAGCAGCGGCGGTGGCGGGACTGACCTGCAGCGTCTGGATCGTTGGAGGTGAGTGACAGCCTCCTGCTGTTGCTTAGCAACAGCTCCCAGCATGCAAAAAGGGCATGCTGGGAGCTGTAGTTATGCAACAGCAGGAGGCAGACCACCACAACTCCCAGCATTCCCTTATGGGCATACTGGGACTTATGGTTTTGCAACAGCTGGAGGCACATTCTTTTTATGGAAAAGTGTACCTTCAGCTGTTGTATAACTACAACTCCCAGCTTGCACAAACAGCTAAAGTGCATGCTGGGAGTTGTAGTGGCGCATCTGCTGGTTGCATAACTACAACCCCCAGCATGCCCGTTGGCTGTCGGTGACTGCTGAGAGTTGTAGTTTTGCAACAGCTGAAGGCACACTGGTTGTGAAACTCAGAGTTTTTTTTTACCTAACTCAGTGTTTCAGGACCGGTGTGCCTCCAGCTGTTGCAAACTACAACTCTCAGCAGTCACCGTACACCATGCACCGTACATGCTGGGAGTTGTAGTTTTGCAACAGCTGGAGGCACACTGGTTGTGAAACACTGAGTTAGGTCACAAACTCAGTGATACATAACCAGTGTGCCTACAGTTGTTGCAAAACTGCAACTCTCAGCAGTCACCGACAGCCAACGGGCATGCTGGGAGTTGTAGTTATGCAACAGCTGGATGTCCCCCCAATGTGAACGTACAGGGTACACTCACATGGGCGGCGGATTACAGTAAGTATCTGGCTGCAAATTTGAGCTGCCGCAAACCTTCTGCTGCAGCTCAAATTGCCAGCGAGAAACTACTGTGAACCCCCGCCCGTGCGACTGTACCCTAAAAACACTACACTACACAACCACAAAAAATTAAATAAAAAGTAAAAAACACTACATATACACATACCCCTACACAGCCCCCCTCCCCTCCCCAATAAAAATGAAAAACGTCTGGTACGCCACTGTTTCCAAAACGGAGCCTCCAGCTGTTGCAAAACAACTCCCAGTATTGTCGGACAGCCGTTGACTGTCCAGGCATGCTGGGAGTTTTGCAACAGCTGGAGGCACCCTGTTTGGGAATCACTGGCGTAGAATACCCCTATGTCCACCCCTATGCAAGTCCCTAATTTAGGCCTCAAATGCGCATGGCGCTCTCACTTTGGAGCCCTGTCGTATTTCAAGGCAACAGTTTAGGGTCACATATGGGGTATCGCCGTACTCGGGAGAAATTGTGTTACAAATTTTGGGGGGTATTTTCTGCTTTTACCCTTTTTAAAAATGTAAAATTTTTGGGAAAACAAGCATTTTAGGTAAAAAAATTTTTTTTTTTTTTTACATATGCAAAAGTCGTGAAACACCTGTGGGGTATAAAGGTTCACTTAACCCCTTGTTACGTTCCCCGAGGGGTCTAGTTTCCAAAATGGTATGCCATGTGGGTTTTTTTTTGCTGTCCTGGCACCATAGGGGCTTCCTAAATGCGGCATGCCCCCAGAGCAAAATTTGCTTTCAAAAAGCCAAATGTGACTCCTTCTCTTCCGAGACCTGTAGTGCGCCAGCAGAACACTTTTCACCCCCCATATGGGGTGTTTTCTGAATCAGGAGATATTGGGCTTCAAATTTTTAGGGGTATTTTCTGCTATTACCCTTTTTAAAAATAAAAAAATTTTGGGAAAACAAGCATTTTAGGTAAAAATTATTATTTTTTTTTTACATTTGCAAAAGTCGTGAAACACCTGTGGGGTATTAAGGTTCACTTTATCCCATGTTACATTCCCCGAGGGGTCTAGTTTCCAAAATGGTATGCCATGTGGTTTTTTTTTTTGCTGTTCTGGCACCATAAGGGCTTCCTAAAGGTAACATGCCCCCCAAAAACCATTTCAGAAAAACGTACTCTCCAAAATCCCCTTGTCGCTCCTTCCCTTCTGAGCCCTCTACTGCGCCCGCCGAACACTTTACATAGACATATGAGGTATGTGCTTACTCGAGAGAAATTGGGATACAAATACAAGTAAAAATTTTGTCCTTTTACCCCTTGTAAAAATTCAAAAATTGGGTCTACAAGAACATGTAAGTGTAAAAAATGAAGACTGTGAATTTTCTCCTTCACTTTGCTGCTATTCGTGTGAAACACCTAAAGGGTTAAAACGCTGACTGAATGTAATTTTGAATACTTTGGGGGGTGTAGTTTTTATAATGGGGTCATTTATGGGGTATTTCTAATATGAAGACCCTTCAAATCCACTTCAAACCTGAACTGGTCCCTGAAAAATACTGAGATTGAAAATTTTGTGAAAAATCGGAAAATTGCTGCTGACCGTTGAAGCCCTCTGGTGTATTCCAAAAGTAAAAACACGTCAATTTTATGATGCAAACATAAAGTAGACATATTGTATATGTGAACCAAAAAAAAATGTATTCGTAATATCCATTTTCCTTACAAGCAGAGAGCTTCAAAGTCAGAAAAATGCTAAATTTTCAAATTTTTCATCAAATTTACGGATTTTTCACCAAGAAAGGATGCAAGTATCGACAAAAATTTACCACTATGTTAAAGTAGAATATGTCACGAAAAAATAATCTCGGAATCAGAATGATAACTAAAAGCATTCCAGAGTTATTAATGTTTAAAGTGACAGTGGTCAGATGTGCAAAAAACGCTTCGGTCCTTAAGGCCAAAATGGGCTCCGTCCTGAAGGGGTTAAGGACCAACCCAAATAAACCTGTATGCTCCTGAAAGACCAGGCCTGTTTTTTCAAATCGGGGATGTCTGTCTTTATTAGAGAATAACTCTGGTAATGTTTTGCTAATCACGATAATTCTGACATAGATTTTTTGGCACAAGTTTTCCTTCATGTACATAGTAAAAGTAAGCCGATATGATTTGTAGTTTTTTTTTACAATGCAAAAAATCATTTTTTGCTATTTTAACACTAATAGGTTGCATATATTTATACATACTGACCAAATAGTTTATGAAACTTATACTTTCACATGTCTACTTTATTTTGACAGCATTTTTTTGTTTTTAATTAACATTTTAAATGAATTAGAAGCCTAACAATTTAACTTGAAATTTAGAAAATTTGAAAAGTACATCTTTTTTTTATGTGCTTTGCAAGGTTTGCAGAAATTTGTAGGTAGTAGAACATAGGAACATCTCCCCAAATGACCCCATTTTAAAAACTAGATCGCTAGGGGGTACAGTGAGTATTTTAACACCATAGTTTTTTGGCAGGAATTATTACAAAGTCAGAGTTAAAAATTTGAAATTAGCATTTTTTCACAAATGCATCATTTGTGGGACATATTTTTTGTACATCACTTCTGATATTGCAAGAAATGCACCCTATATTTTATCAAGCTGCTCAGCCCATGTTTGGAAATACCCCCCTTAGGCCATATTTGGTTCCTTCGCCACATGGTAGGACCCAGAAGGAGAGGAGCGCCATCAGGGCATCATTATATGAATTGTCCCCATTCATACTGCAGTATAGGTGTCCGTTGTCATGTCAAAAAAGGGATGCCAATGTATACTGTAGCAGTCTCATTCAGAAATGAATGGAGCTGCTACACTATACGTCAGCATAACTCTTTTTGACGTGATGCTGACGGATAAGTCTAACAGTGCGGAAACGCAGTATGAATGGGACACAGTGTAGGGTCACATAGAGCGCATCCGCAGCATATTTCACACTGCGGATGCCCCCCAGCAGTCACAGGGGCGAGATCACTGCTGCGGCTGGGTAGCTCAGTGTGTCCGCTCATGACTGCCAGTGGGAAATCCACCGCTATTAGTGGACACACAAAGCTAACCAGCTGCAGCAGGGAGCTCATTATTGTGACTGTTGGCGGGCATCCGCAGCATGTAATATTCTGCGGATGTGCGACGTGTGATCCTACACATTATACATTTTTTTTAAATTATATTTATTTAATAAATGTGTTTTTATTAATTTTTTTGCACTTTTTTACATCTTTTTTAAGCATTTTTTTACACTTTTTTAATACTTTTTATACACTTTTATTTATTTCATATTTTTTTTTACTTTATATAATGCTTTGGAATACTTAGTATTCCAAAGCATTGCAGATATATGCTACCTGCTAGTTTTACACTAGCAGGCAGCATATCAGGATGTGCCTCTGGCACGTCCTGACAGGCAATAATCAGGGCAGACCTGGGGGTCCTTGTAAAGACCCCCAGCTGCCCAGGTAAGCAGCAGCTCCCCGTGATCATTGCGGGGTGCTATAGGAGAGAGACAGAGGGAGCCCCTCCCTCTGTCAAACCTCCTTACAGCTCCCGGTCACTTCCGACCACGGGTGTAAGGGTTAAACTGCCGGGACCGAAGTTGTCTTCGATCCTGGCAGTGCGGCAGGTCATCGCCCACCAGGGATTACACACAGCACCCCGCGATCGTGCTGCGGGATGCTGCAGGGGTGACAGAGGGAGCTCCCTCCCTCTGTCATAACACTTACTGCCAGCGGTCTGCAGGGACCGAAGTTTACTTTGATCCCGGCAGTGTGGCAGGGTCCCGGCTGTGTGTTACTGGGCAGCACACATGAGAGCCATGGACGAGTATACACGTCCTAATGGCCGAACCTGCATCCTGCCTGGAGGTGTATACACGTCCATGGTCCTTAAGGGGTTAAATTTAGTTGTACAATGATTTTTTTTCCTGTTTCGCCGTAGATTTTTGGGTAAAATGACTGATGTCATTACAAAGTGTTGCCAACTCCTCCTATCCCCTGCCATTGGTTGGTCAGGCTGACCACCAATGACAGGAGGGGGGGGGGGGGTTAGAGTTCATTTCCCCCGCCCTACCCACCGATCGAAGTCGGGGCAGAGCGGGGGGAATACGGGCGACGAGGGAGGAACACGGGCGGCGAGGGGGGAACATGGCCGGCTTACCCGGACCTGAGGAGGCAGCATCCCGGAGCAGCGGCGGCAGTAGGAGGAGCGGCGGCCGGAAAGAGTGTCTCCCCAGTGGCGGATCCTGGGGGGGGGGGGCAACAGGGCAATTGCCCCCCCCCGAGATTTCTGCCTCCCTCCCTCTCGATTTCTAGCATGGTGGATCAGGAGCTGACCGCTCCACCATTCACTCATTTGTTTACCTTTCTCGCGAGTCGCCGATCAACGGCAGACCGGCGCGATGACGTCATATTATCGCGTCGGCGCCTGAAGATCCCGTCACCGCGGCTCGCTGCTGACCTGTCAGCACACTGCACTGTGCACGCAAGAAGAAGAGAGCTGTTCGGCGGCGGAACATAAGTAAGTTCGTTTTAACTGTATGGCATTGGGGTCAGGGAGCAATGTAAAAACGTAGGGAGCACAAAAAAGGAAACATTTAAACTGAGGTGCCCATGACAGGGGGGCATTATATGTGAAGAGCACATAACAAGGGGTCCCCTGTCATGTACCACTCACATATAATGCCCCCTGTGCTGTGCCCCTCACATATAATGCCCCCATCATCATCATGTGCCCTTCAAATATAATGCTCCTGTCATGTGCCCCTCACATATGATGCCCCCTTTGGGGCAGGACAGGGGGCATTATATGTGAGGGGCATGTCACAGGGGGCATTATATGTTAGGGGCACAGGACACAGGGCAGTATACATGAGGGGCACATGATGAGAGCATTATATGAGGGACACAGCACAGGGCATTAAATGTTAGGGGAGCATGACAGGGGCATTATATGTGAGGGGCACAGCACAGGGGGCATTATATGTGAGGGGTACACGATGAGAGCATTTTTTGAGGGAGACAGCACAGGGGGAATTAAATGTTAGGGGAGCATGATTGAGGCATTATATGTAAGGGGCACAGCAAAGGGGGCATTATATGTAAGGGGCACAGCACAGGGGGCATTATATGTAAGGGGTACAGCACAGGGGGCATTATATGTAAGGGGCACAGCACAGGGGGCATTATATGTAAGGGGCTCAGGACAGAGGGCATTTTTATTATGTGGGGGAACAGGGCATACATTATTATTATGTGGAGGGTGCAGGAAGGGTCATAATTATTATATATGTGGAGGCACAGGTTGGGGCACTATTACTATATGTAAAGGCACAGAGTGTTTTGCATTTTAGAGGTATGGTGTATATTGTATAGGAAGTTCAGGGGTTGTACTATTTTTATGGGCCACAATACATTACAGTATTGTATTCAGAGGGTGCACTGCACGGCAAGGTTATATTCAAATGGTACAGTGTGTGGTAGTATTATATTCAGAGAGCGCAGTGTGTGGTAGTCTTATATTCAGAAAGCGCAGTGTGTGGTAGTATTATATTCAGAGAGCACAGTGTGTGGTAGTATTATATTCAGAGAGCTCAGTGTGTGGTAGTATTATATTCAGAGGGTACAGTGTGTGGTAGTATTATATTCAGAGGGTTCAGTGTGTGGTAGTATTATATTTAGAGGGTACAGTGTGTGGCAGTATAATATTCAGAGGGTACAGTGTGTGATAGTATTATATTCAGAGAGCACAGTGTGTGGTAGTATTATATTCAGAGGGTACAGTGTGTGGTAGTATTATATTCAGAGGGTACAGTGTGTGGCAGTATAATATTCAGAGGGTACAGTGTGTGATAGTATTATATTCAGAGAGCACAGTGTGTGGTAGTATTATATTCAGAGGGTACAGTGTGTGGTAGTATTATATTCAGAGGGTACAGTGTGTGGTAGTATTATATTTAGAGGGTGCAGTGTGGGGTATTCAGAGGATACGGTGTTTAGCAGTATTATAATAATTATTGTTTTCATATAGAGGATCAGAATCTGGTGTCATTTTCTGCAGAGAGAAGATTTAGCTGACAAAGTCAAAGTGGTATGTACCATCGAAGCTGTCACCTGTAGTCACTGATATCATTGTGTATTCGCCTCACTATGTCCTATCAGAGCTGTAGTCACTTGTAAGTTTTGCAGTTTTCATGGGTGAAACAACAACTCCCAGCATCCCCTTACCACTAATTAGGTCATACTGGGAACTGTAGTTTTAAATGGTAAAAACTTATTTAGCACTTTCCCATTCTGTGACAATTGGCATATTTGATTATTATACTGGAAATTATTTTCTGCAGCGTGCTACACCGCGGGCATCACAACTATACTTATGTGGAGGAACTACAACCTAATGTGGGGGAACTATACTGCCAACCTAATGGGGGGGGCTACAACCCAATGTGGGAGAACTGTAGGAGAACTATATTGCCAACCCAATTGGGGGGGGGGAACTACAACTTAATGTGGGGGAACTATACTGCCAACCTAATGGGGGGGGACTACAACCTAATGTGGGGGAACTATACTGCCAACCTAATGGGGGGGGGGACTACAACCTAATGTGGGGGAACATACTGCCAACCTAATGTGGGGGAACTACAACTTAATGTGGTGGAACTATACTGCCAACCTAATGTGGGGGAACTACAACCTAATGTGGGGGAACTATACTGCCAACCTAATGGGGGGGGGGGGACTACTACCTAATGTGGGGGAACATACTGCCAACCTAATGTGGGGGAACTACAACCTAATGTGGGGGAACTGGGAACTATGCTGCCTACCTAGTGTGGGGGCACTATGCTGCATACTTAAAGGGGTACTCCACTGCCCCAGCGTTCTGAACATTTTGTTCCAAACCCTGGGTGCAGGCTGCGGGGGTTGTGATGTCATAGCCACGCCACCTCCTCAATGCAAGTCTATGGGAGGGGGCGTGTCGACCAGCGCATGATACTCTAATAGTGCCCCTCCCGAGACTAGACTCTGGATCCGCCCCTGCGTGGAGAAGGCTGCAGTGAAGATCGCGGTAAGTGATCTCCTCTGTGGCCTTCTAAAAGCTGCAAAACTACAACTCCCAGCATTCCCACACAGCCAAAGGCTGTCTGGGCATGATGGGAGTTGTAGTTTTGCAACATCTGGAGGTTCACAGTTTGGAGACCACTGTGTAATGGTCTCTAAGCTGTGGTCCTACAGATGTTGCAGAACTACAACTTTCAGCATGCACTGACTGTCTGGGCATGCTGGGAGTTGTAGTTTTGCCACATCTGAAGTGGCACAGTTTGGAGACCGCTATACGGTGGTCTCTAAACTGTAGCCCTCCAGATGTTGCAAAAGTTCAATTCCCAACATGGCCAGACAGTCAGGGATGCTGGGCATGTAGTTCTGCAATATCTGGCCCTTCATATGTTGCAGAACTAAAACTCCCTGCATGCCTGGACAGTCCTAGCATGCTTGGAGTTGTAGTCTTGCAACATCTGGAGGGCTACAGTTTGGAGACCACTATCTAGCGGTCTCCAAATTGTTCTTCCCCATTTGGGGGCCTGAAGGGCCTGAAGGGCCAGATATTGCAGAACTACACGCCCAGCATCCCTGACTGTCTGGCCAGCTGTAGGCGCACTGGTTAGGAAACACTGAGCTAGAGTCTGTTTCCTAACTCAGTGATTCCAACCCGTGTGCCTCCAGCTGTTGCAAAACTACAACTCCCAGAATGCACTGACAGACCGTACATGCTGGGAGTTGTAGTTTTGCAACAGCTGGAGGCACACGGGTTGGAATCACTGAGTAAGGAAACAGACTCTTACTCAGTGGTTCCCCACCAGTGTGCCTACAGCTGTTATAATACTACAACTCCCAGCATGCACGTTCTGTCTGCATTCTGGGAGTTGTCATTTTGCCACAGCTGAAGGTTTGGGGTGCCCCTCCATGTGAATGTACAGGGTACATTCACAAGGGCGGGTTTATAGTGGGTTTCCTTCTACAAGTTTGAGCTGCGGCAGATTTTCCACCGCAGCTCAAACTCCCAGCGGAAAACTTACTGTGAACCCCCGCCTGTGTGAATGTACCCTAAAAACACTACACTACACTACCAAATAATAAAAAGTTAAACACTACGTATATACACCCATATACACGCCCCCCCCCCAATAAAAATAAAAAACGTCTCATACGGCAGTGTTTCCTAAAGGGAGCCTCCAGCTGTTGCAAAATCACAACTCCCAGTGTTGCCCGGACAGCCATAGACTGTCCTGGGAGACTGGGAATCTTGCAACAGCTGGAGGCACCCTGTTTGGGAAACACTGCTGTAGGGTTTTGGTGGGGACAAGCCCCATCCTTGTAACCGGGTCCACCCCTATTGCAAATTCCTTATTTAGGCCTCAAATGCACATGGCACTCTCTCATTTCAGAGCCCTGTCGTATTTCAAGGCAACAGTTTAGGGCCACATATGGGGTATTTCCGTACTCGGAAGAAATTGCGTTACAAATTTTGGGGGGATTTTTCTCCTTTTACCCCTTTTGAAAAGGTAAAGTTGGGGGGCTACACCAGCATGTTAGAGTAAAAAAAATTATTACACTAACATGCTGGTTTTGCCCCATACTTTTCATTTTCACAAGAGGTAAAAGGAGAAAAAGACCCCTAAAATTTCTAACGTAATTTCTTCTAAGTACGGAAATACCCCATATGTATACGTAAAATGCTCTGTGGATGAACTACATGGCTCAGGAGTGAGAGAGCGCACATGTACGTTTGAGGCCTAAATTGGTGATTTGCACAGGTGTGGCTGATCATTAAAGCGGTTCTGACATGAACGCAAAAAAAAACCACCCACATGTGACCCCATTTTGGAAACTACACCCCTCACGGAATGTAACAAGGGGTGCAGTGAGCATTTATGCCCTACAGGTGTCTGACAGATTTTTTGATCAGTCGTCCGTAAAAATGAAAAATTTTATTTTTTATTTGCACAGTACACTGTTCCAAAGATCTGTCAAATGCCAGTGGAATGTAAATGCTCACTGCACCCCTTATAAAATTCTGTGAAGGGTGTAGTTTCTAAAATAGTATGCCATGTGTTTTTTTTTTTAACTGTTCTGGTATCATGGGGGCTTCCTAAATGGGACATGCCCCCAAAAACCATTTCAGCTAAATTCACTCTCCAAAATCCCATTTTCGCTCCTACCCTTCTGAGCCCTCTAGTGCACCCGCAGAGCACTTTACATCCACATATGAGATATTTCCTTACACGAGAGAAATGGGGTTACAAATTTTGGGGGGTATTTTCTCCTATTACTCCTTGTGAAAATGAAACGTTTGGGATAACACCAGCATTTTAATGTTAAAAATCAGATTTTTCATTTTCACGTCCCACTGTAATGAAAGTTCATCAATCGCCTGTGGGGTGTTAAGGCTCACTGGACCCCTTGTTACGTGCCTTGAGGGGTGTAGTTTCCAAAATAATATGCCATGTGTTTTTTTTTTGCGGTTCTTGCACCATAGGGGCTTCCTAAATGCGACATGCCCCCCAAAAACCATTTCAGCAAAATTTGCTTTCCACAAGCCAAATGTGACTCCTTCTCTTCTGAGCATTGTAGTTCGCCCACAGAGCATTTTAGGTCCTAACATGGGGTATTTCCATACTCAGAAGAGATGGGGTTAAAATGTTTGATGGGCATTTTCTCCCATTACCCTTTGTAGAAATGGTAAATTTTGAGGAAAAAAACTGCACTAGTGAAATTTTTTTTTTCATTTACACATCTGACTTTAATGAAAAGTCATCAAACACCTGTGGGGTGTTAAGGCTAACTGGACCCCTTGTTACGTGCCTAGAGGGTGTAGTTTCCAAAATAGTATGCCATGTGTTTTTTTTTTTTTTTTTTTTTTTTTTGCTGTTCTGGCACCATAGGGGCTTCCTAAATGTGACATGCCCCTCAAAAACCATTTCAGAAAAATTCACTCTCCAAAATCCCATTGTCGCTCCTTCCCTTCTGAGCCCTCTACTGCGCCCGCCGAACACTTTATATAAACATATGAGGTATTTCCTTCCTTAAATTGGGTTACAAATTTTTGGGGGGCTTTTTCTCTTATTCCCCCTTGTAAAAATTCAAAAACTGGGTCTACAAGAACATGCGAGTGTAAAAAAATGAAGATTTTGAATTTTCTCCTTCACTTTGCTGCTATTCCTGTGAAACACCTAAAGGGTTAACAAACTTTCTGAATGTCATTTCCAATACTGAGGGGTGCAGTTTTTATAATGAGGCCATTTATGGGGTATCTATAATATGAAGGGCCTTCAAATCCACTTCAAAACTGAGCTGGTCCCTGAAAAATTCTGATTATGAAAATTATGTGAAAAATGGGAAAATTGCTGCTGAACTTTGAAGCCCTCTGAAGTTTTCCAAAAGTAAAAACATGTCAACTTTATGATGAAAATATAAAGTAGACATATTGTATTTGTGAATCAATATATAATTTATTTGGAATGTCTGTTTTCCTTACAAGTAGAGAGCTTCAAAGTTAGAAAATGCTAAATTTTCAATTTTTTCATCAAATTGTGGAATTTTTCACCAAGAAATGATGCAAGTATCGACAAAAATTTACCACTAACATAAAGTAGAATATGTTACGAAAAAACAATCTTGGAATCAGAATGAAAAGTAAAAGCATCCCAAAGTTATTAATGCTTAAAGTGACAGTGGTCAGAATTGCAAAAAATGCTCCCGTCCTTAGGGTTATAATGGGCGCTGTCCCCAAGGGGTTAAGGGGTTAAAGTGCCCCCAATATAGTATTAGGCGCCATTACAGTGCCTCCATATGGTATTGGACCCTATCCCAGTTCCCCCTATATAGGGTTGCAGTGCAATCCGGAGCTCTTTATTAGAACATTGTGCAGAGAGAACACGTAACGCCAATGAGTTTCAGGTAGTTAGCCCTTAATCATGGCATAAAACAATGCAATTTCAACAAGTTTTATATGTACAAAAAGCAAGTCACGTGACAAAACACGTTGGCGTTATGTGTTCTGTCTGCAACGTTCTCATAAAGAGTTCCTGATTGCCCTACAACCTTGCCAGGTTTTCCTTTCTTTTCTATGGACTTTCTATCTGGTGCAGACCAAGCCTAGCAACCCGAGCACAGGTGTGCAGGATGAGTGAGAGTGTTGATTTCCTTTTGTTTCATATAGTATTAAGTCCTCATATTGCGGGGCCTAATGAGAAAATAAAACAAAAACAGAAACCCTACTCACCTCAACATTGTTCCCCCACAGCTTCCCGCATTTTGCTTCCTGCAGCTCCTTTTTTTCTCTGAGTAGTGTTGTCATCAAATGGGTGCTTTAGGCTTGTGCCTACCTTGTCTATAGGTAATGCCAGCCATGGATGGGGGCTCTGAATAAGGGGGTAAGGGTTGCTTTATAAACTGCTTGGGGGGAAGGGGGCTCTAAAAACTACTGGGGAAGGGGAGCTCTATAAAGTGCTAAAGGGGAGAGAGGGCTCTATTGGCTTTTGGGGGAGGGGGACTCTGTAAGGTGCTGGGGGGCTCTGTAAGATGCTGGGGAGAGGGCCCTGTAGGTGCTAAAGGGGAGGGGCTCTGCAAGATGCTAGGAGAGAGGGTGGCACTGTAAGGTGCTGGGGGTACATTGAAAGATGCTGGGGAATGAAGGGTTACTGTAATGTACCAGGGGAAAGGGGGCTCTGTATTATGCTGGGGGAAAAGGTGCTCTGTAAGCTTCTGGGTGGAGGGGTGCAACATCTTACCATGCAAATTTTGCTCTGTACCTGCAGGTGCATGACTGCTGGGTGGCATAAAAAGATGTCAGCAGCACATGCAATGAGCTTGCTCCTTATTGGCTTAGTGTTCTTGCTGACGTCTATGAGCACTGCTTTACTGTCCTGTACCTGCAGGTATGGAGTGCTTTGTAGTGCATATAGTGAGGGTATCCCATACCCACACTGCCTGATATCCTATAGCATAATGCCCGGTGCTTACTCTTTCTAACCTTCCCCTTCACTTTTCTGTAGAGAAAGGGAGGTTTAGTAAGAAGGTGAGGGCAGCACATATAATACAGTAGCATTAGTGCCCCACTTGCCCCTCTTAGGGTTGTTTCCTGGTGAGGTCTGCATTCCCCACACCCCCATAACAACATCACTGTTAGAGAGAGTTCCTATGAGCAGGCTGCAGAATGTTAGGTCTCAGGTTGGACTCGAAGCACTATGGAGGAGAGGGAATTCCCTGCTTTCACCTTCCTGTTCCTCTTGCACCTCATTGGGCAAGCTGCTAACCACACCACTGGGTCTGTTTGTGACCCCTCATTGCAGTGCAACTACAGCAGCGCATAGTGAGGTCCATAGTGGCTGCTGTGGCCCGGTCGCAATTGCGATCCATATAGCTGTGCCGCTGTGTATACTCATTGATAAGTCCCAGTTCTTGTATATATAGCACAGTACTTATCTTCAATAATGGTCAATTTACATAGAGGTAGGTATGCTGTCATTTACCTAATGTTTATCTTCGACAGTTACCACTCTAAGTGAATTACAATTATCCAGTGTAACATATATTGTAATTATCTACAGTTTAGTTGTAATATGAAAACGTGTGTACAGTACATACTAAATACTGCCTTAAAACAAATGGGCAACATTTTATTTCTATTAATTTGTACTCATCTTTTTTTTTTTTTTTTTTTTTGCTTCTGGTAAGTTATGAAATTGGGAAGGCTTTTCTGAATTTTCCAAGATACATAATGTAATCCTTTCCTAGCTCTAGAGTTCAGTTCTTCATTGATGATCTGTGAAAACATTAGAATAAATTAGCACAAATGATGTATGAAAGCCAAACAGCTAGAAGAGAGAGGAGAGGTGTAAAGAGGAGTCAGGCGGGAGTGCGTGCAAGTTTCTTTAAGTGCAGCAGTAAAAATGTAACCACAGTTAGAAAACCAATATATCTCCATTAACATGATACATCATCATAGTACATCAGCCAACTTTTATGACTTTATAGGAAGGTTATTAAAACAGAGCTTCCTCCTAAGAAAAATATCAGCAAAAACTGATGCACACTTGGGGCAAAGGTTTAAAAGTTTGAGAGAGAAAATATTTCTTATTTTTATAAAATTACACCCTTTACTTTAAATATGAAATTTCTGTACTGAGATTATGTTTGTTCTGGCTTTGTGAAACAAACCTCATAAAAACGAAAGTAAATTATTTAAAGGGGAAGTCCAGTGGAAATGTTTAATATTTTTTTTCAAATCAACTGGTGCAAGAAAGATTTGTGAATCACTTCTATTTAAAAATCTTAACCCTTCTACTACTTATCAGCTGTTGTGTGATCCATATATCCAGATATACTACAGAGAAGTTTGTGAAGTTCTTTTCTGTCTGACAACAGTGCTCTCTACTAGTGTTGAGCGGCATAGGCCATATTCGAATTCGCGAATATTCGCGAATATATGGACGAATATTCGCCATATATTCGCGAATATTCGTATTGTATTTTCGCATATGCAAATATTCGCGTTTGCGAAAATTAACATATGCGAAAATTTGCATATACAAAAACCTGTACGAGCAAAAATTTGCATATGCGGAAATTAGCACGCCAGTCTCACACAGTAGTATTAGAGCCTTCTTTACACCACACAAGCTGGAAGCAGAGAGGGGTGATCACTGTTATGTGTACTGTGAAAAAAAAAATATATACGAATATTCGTAATTACGAATATATAGTGCTATATTCGCGAATAAAATTCGTATTGCGTATATTTGCGAGCAACACTACTCTCTACTGACAACTCTGTCCGTGTCAGGAACTGTCCAGAGCAGGACAGGTTTTCTATGGGCATATGATTCTAATCTGGACAGTTCCTGACACGGACAGGGGTGTCGGCAGAGAGCACTGTTGTCAGACAGAAAATAAATTCACAAATGTCTCTGTTTTATACAGCAGCTGATAAGTACTGGAAGAATTTAAGCGCACCTATCATGACATTTTGGTGCAATAACCTGCACACAGCCTTTGTACTGTGTACAGGTGGTGGGTATAACAATGTTTTTACCTGAAATTTGGTGGCTTTCATGACTGCAAAAAGGGCTTTTATTCAAAGCCATTGACGGTCGGATAGGCGTGGCGCGAGGAACGTGATGCCCTGCCTCCGCCACTCCCACCCCGTATGTCCGCGCTGGGACCTCTGTGTGATTGACACACAGGTCCCAGCGCATGCGCCCTTCAGCTAATCTAACCTACGCGGCGCTGCTGTGTGTCATCCAGCAAGCGCTAGCTCCCAGTGGCTTTGAATAAAAGCCTTTTTTGCAGTCATGAAAGCCGCCAAATTTCAGGTAAAAACATTGTTATACCCACCACCTGCACACAGTACAAAGGCTGTGTGCAGGTTATTGCACCAAAATGTCATGACAGTTGCGCTTTAAGGTTTTTTAATAGAAGTCCTTTACAATTCTGTTTAACTTTGAGGCACCAGTTGATTTGAAAACATTTGTTTTCTACTTGTTTCCACCGGAGTTCCCCTGTAAGTAAGGAGAACCTGGCAGGTCCCTGGAATGCGTCATTGCTTAGAGCAGAGAAGAACAGTGTCAGAACATTGTTCTCCTTGCCTCTCTAGCCTTAGGGCAGGTATATGAATTGCTGGGACCTGACAGGTACTCTTTAATGGCAAATGCTTTTTCAGATCAAGTGGAGGTAAAAATAACGATATCACCAAGGTGCTCTTACACGTTTGGGTTTTGAGATGCAGGTAATGAAGGCAAAACCAGGTTTGGATCATAATAAGAGGGCAAGTTTATAAGACAGATATTACTTCACCTTTTTACAATCTACTCTGGATTCAAAACTACATACAAGAACCTGAACAGAATCTGATCAAAACCTGAATGTGTAAGAGCGATCTAAATGTTCAGGAAAAAAAAAAATGGAATCAACAAAAAAATCTCAGTGCCACATTTCTCCTCCTTGGGCTTTTATGGAAGCCTGAATTCTTTGAGGCATGGACTTATTATAAACAATATACTACATTGAGCTGGTTGCAACTCTTCCAAAGAGAATTTGACAGACCATCTTAGCAACATGGAGCCTAGACATTATCCTCCATAATCCACATAACTGTGTGACCACTAAAAAAAAATTGAAAAAAAAATATGGCACTAACTTGTGTGAGCATAACCTCCCTGTATCTTACATGTAAACCCATAACATAAATAAGCAGCGAAATGTGATTGTTTTCTACAGACATTATCTCCTTGGCCAGTGCAAATTAATGAATTATCACTGAATATCACTTTCATCTAATACTTCACACTTCATAAACACTCCTCTATATCCCACTGTAACTTTGTTTTCTTTAGATATTGTACAAGTGCAGGCTTTTATTTATAGTTCTGCTGCAAACATTGTGTGTCTGTTACACTTTTGGTTAGTTTTTGGTCCTTTTTGGGGTGCAAAAGCTTTCTGCATTTGGATGCCACAATACTGACATGTACGTCTTTTTTTTTTTAAACTTGACAAAAGGGTGTGTGTTGTCACACTGTGTGATTTTAAGTCATATTTATCGAATGAAAACACCAGATTCTGGCGCATAAGTCTGCCGCAGCATAAACTACTGTAAATCTTAGACTCCGCTGACTAGAAACAACCAACATCTTTTGCCATACTCTTTGTGTGATTTCCCTTTTGAAAGAGTTAGTTTCATAATCCTTTTAATCATTGTATCTAAAGGCATCTCTCTTTTTGGTGTCTTGTTTTTATTCTCTGAGCCAAACTCTCAGCTCAGTAAGGACTGTAATCAGTTTTACTTTTAATGTCAGACTTAAAAGCTTTTTTCTGGTATTGCCATCTTATATAGTGAAATCATTTCACTAGTCTATACCATCACTTTACGATAAGTGAAAATCTGAACCCTGTGACCCTACTAATCCTGAGAAAGAAGGAGCCACAGCTCTTGTTTTGTGCTGGACTCCCTACATAGGGTGTTTACTGCCATTCTGGTGTATACTGTGAAGACACAAGAACTAGGTTCCCAAACCAGCTTGATGTACTACTAAACAGTATACAGTAATTCTACAGTAAAACTCTTGTATTTCCATTGTGATCATTAGATGATTTGTTGAAGGTTTGATAACTAAAAATATTTACCATCTGTCTGATTTCCCATTAAAAAGTCTATAACAATCAATAAAGCAATTTGTTTAGAAGTACATTGAAGGTTTTCAATTCTATTGCTCTTTACAGTTGTGTTTGCACGGTGGCTGCTTTTTCCTCATGACAGTGGTATTGTCAAGTCCTTCCCATAAATAATGACAAACACTTAAATGGATTTAATTGGCCTCAACAGCCCTTTTATTACATAAAATAAAATTGTACATACATTGGATTATATATATTCAATATGACTTCGACCCCTCGACATCCCCTAAAATTTAAAATATCACAGCCAGAACCCAGATTGTGGTCCTCAATGCCTTCAAACCACTGGCGGTCCTCCATTTACCGTGACTGCAGACTCTTTTACCTCCAGCTGATCACCACTGGCTTAGAGACGCTAAAAACAAAATCACCTGCAGGTATTACCAAGGCCAAAACCTAACATCTCCATTTAAAATTTCCTAGAATCGCCAGTGACCAACCATTAACCCCTCAGGGAGTCAAGAACCAACCTGATTCCCTCCATCCATCTTTTAATCACCTTTATTATGATGACCAATTTTGAGAACCCCAGCCACCCCACCAGACTGCTCTCTCCGGTATCCAAAATAAGAACGCCACCCCAAAGGACACCACCCCAAAGGAGGCCAAATGAATAGTCCCTTAGTGTTAGTCGTAGGACCTCGGGGCATATGGCTATGGTTGCAAAATGGCTTGTTCTATGTGTTTTTTTTTTTTTTTTTGTCATCAGCACTATTTCTTAGAATCAGCACTGTTAACATGAGAGAATGGATAAGCTAGATTAGTGACACTGCACAGCTTTGTGACATCAATGCTATATTATATGTGGACAATGGGGTCTAAGGTCTATGAGTGGTGCTTAAGTCAAGGGCATTTCTCATGATTTGAAGGGTGTCCATTAGAAAGAACTTTTGACACGTCACCGAGGCATGCCAAATTTTTGATAAGTTAGAGTCAGGGTTCTAAGCACCCTACCTATTATTTGAACTAGTGGGAAGAAGCACTTGATTAAGCAGTTTACTCCTGGGCTTGCTGCCTTTTCCCTCTCGTTGAACGAGACAAGCTCCAAAGATTCTTGGAGAAGAGTTTTAGCTAGTTCTAATAATCATTTGAACACTCGGACTCGTTCGATCAAAACTTTGACATGTCGAAATGAGTTTTTTCCTGTGTACATGTTAGCTACATTTTTTTGTATAATGTAGATAATACTATTATATGTATATTTGTAATATAAATTGGTTAAAAATGTGTACATTGATGCTGTCCCTGCAGCTATTGCAAGTGTGTCTCTGTGAGGAGTCCAAATACAGGAAGTGTGGGCAGGTAAAGCAGGGCTCTATGCAGGGCTCCTGGCTTGTCAATCAGTCTGTTGGGTAAGCCGGGGGCATATCATAGAGCCTCAGTGCACAGAGCCCTGCTTGTCCAAAGTTCACAGAGCCCTGCTTGTCCTCAGTGCACAGAGTCCTGCTTGCCCATGCACACTATATATTCGAAATTACGAATATTCCTTTTCCGCATATGCGCATATTCGCATATGTGCATATTCGCATATGCTCATATTTGCATATGTGAATATTTTCATATGCGCATATTCACATGTGTGAATATTCACATATTCCTTCTTTTCACTTGTGGGCCAATTAGAATTATGCAAATACACTTGTAAGAGGTTATCAACAACATCCCTAGCAACCAATTGTAAAGTTGCCCACCCCCTCACTGTTTTCTTCCTCGAATATGAGTATATTCACATATGCGAATATGCGAATATAACGGATATGCAAAATTCGCGAATATAGGACGAATATTCGTCTATATATTTGCGAAATATCGAAAATTCGAATATAGCCAATGCCGCCCATCCCTATTTATGACATCATTATGGAAAATGAATGGAGAAAGCCAGACAAGAGGCTTGATCTGGGGCCTAGATTTAAATCTGTCTACTGTCTGGATCCTGCTGCTTCTGAAAAATGGGAGTTACCTGGGAGTTGACTCGGCTATTGCTAGCATGTCCAAGAGAGCTTTCCATCAGGGGACACCGGCCTTCTAAAAGACCTGATGGATCGGAAAGCAGATACCTGTTAAAGAGGGCTCATTGTAATCTGGCAGCTCAGAAGGGAACTGTGTCTTCAGTACCTGTAGCCAGAGCTATGAGGGTTTGGCTTAGTGAACTATCTATAGATATACAAGATGGTGTATCTCGTCAAGAGCTACGAGAGCATGTTGCCCTGTTGAAGATGGCAGCAGATTTCCTTTGCGACTTTCCTTTAGACATAATAAAGATTGTGGCAAAAAATATGGCTCTGGCTAATTCGACCAGAAAAGCAATATAGTTGAAGCCCTGGCTGGGTGGCGCATCTTCAAAGAGCAACTTTTGTTCTTTGCCGTTTGAGCCGGGTGTCTCTCAGCTGGATAAAGTTTTGGAGCAGAAGAAAAAGAATAAAAACATTTCTCTTCTACAATCCTTCTAACCCAGAACTTCTAGGTTTCAGAATCAGAGGGGGAGATTTTCCTTTCGGGGTCGCAACACACAGCAAATACCAGGAATAAAATTCTCTAACCGTTTCCAAGAGAAGGGAAAGAAAAAAACAGCCAGATTCTTCATCCAAGAAACCTGAGTTCTTACACCGGGCCTGCTCCAAGCGTAGGCACAAGATTATTGAATTTCTACTCAGCCTGGGAAGATGTCACATCAGATGTTTGGGTACGAAACATCATAAAAGAAGGCTACACTCTGGATTTCATTGTTACGCCGAGCGCTCCGGGTCCCCGCTCCTCCCCGGAGCGCTCGCTACACTTCCCTCACTGCAGCGCCCCGGTCGGTTCCACGGACCCGGGGCGCTGCGTTACTACCTCCGGCCGGGATGCGATTCGCGATGCGGGTAGCGCCCGCTCGCGATGCGCACCCCGGCTCCCGTACCTTACTCGCTCCCCGTCAGTTCTGTCCCGGCGCGCGCGGCCCCGCTCCCTAGGGCGCGCGCGCGCCGGGTCTTTGCGATTTAAAGGGCCACTGCACCGCTGATTGGTGCAGTGGTTCCAATTAGTGTTTACACCTGTGCACTTCCCTATATCACCTCACTTCCCCTTCACTCCCTCGCCGGATCTTGTTGCCCTAGTGCCAGTGAAAGCGTTCCTTGTGTGTTCCTTGCCTGTGATTCCAGACCTTCTGCCGTTGCCCCTGACTACGATCCTTGCTGCCTGCCCCGACCTTCTGCTACGTCCGACCTTGCTTCTGTCTACTCCCTTGTACCGCGCCTATCTTCAGCAGCCAGAGAGGTTGAGCCGTTGCTAGGGGATACGACCTGGTCACTACCGCCGCAGCAAGACCATCCCGCTTTGCGGCGGGCTCTGGTGAAAACCAGTAGTGACTTAGAACCGATCCTCTAGCACGGTCCACGCCAATCCCTCTCTGGCACAGAGGATCCACTACCTGCCAGCCGGCATCGTGACAGTAGATCCGGCCATGGATCCCGCTGAAGTTCCTCTGCCAGTTGTCGCTGACCTCACCACGGTGGTCGCCCAGCAGTCACAACAGATTGCGCAACAAGGCCAACAGCTGTCTCAACTGACTGTTATGCTACAACAGTTACTACCACAGCTCCAGCAATCATCTCCTCCGCCAGCTCCTGTACCTCCTCCGCAGCGAGTGGCCGCTTCTGGAATACGACTATCCTTGCCGGATAAATTTGATGGGGACTCTAAGTTTTGCCGTGGCTTTCTTTCCCAATGTTCATTACACTTGGAGATGATGTCGGACCAGTTCCCCACTGAAAGGTCTAAGGTGGCTTTCGTAGTCAGCCTGCTGTCTGGAAAAGCCCTGGCTTGGGCCACACCGCTCTGGGACCGCAATGACCCCGTCACTGCCTCTGTACACTCCTTCTTCTCGGAAATTCGAAGTGTCTTTGAGGAACCTGCCCGAGCCTCTTCTGCTGAGACTGCCCTGTTGAACCTGGTCCAGGGTAATTCTTCCGTTGGCGAGTATGCCGTACAGTTCCGTACCCTTGCTTCAGAATTATCCTGGAATAATGAGGCACTCTGCGCGACCTTTAAAAAAGGCCTATCCAGCAACATTAAAGATGTTCTGGCCGCACGAGAAATCCCTGCTAACCTACATGAACTCATCCATCTTGCCACTCGCATTGACATGCGTTTTTCCGAACGGCGTCAGGAGCTCCGCCAGGATATGGACTCTGTTCGCACGAGGCGTTTCTTCTCCCCGGCTCCTCTCTCCTCTGGTCCCCTGCAATCTGTTCCTGTGCCTCCCGCCGTGGAGGCTATGCAGGTCGACCGGTCTCGCCTGACACCCCAAGAGAGGACACGACGCCGCATGGAGAATCTCTGCCTGTACTGTGCTAGTACCGAACACTTCCTGAAGGATTGTCCTATCCGTCCTCCCCGCCTGGAAAGACGTCCGCTGACTCCGCACAAAGGTGAGACAGTCCTTGATGTCTACTCTGCTTCTCCACGTCTTACTGTGCCTGTGCGGATGTCTGCCTCTGCCTTCTCCTTCTCTGCTGTGGCCTTCCTGGACTCTGGATCTGCAGGAAATTTCATCTTAGCCTCTCTCGTCAACAGGTTCAACATCCCGGTGACCAGTCTCGCCAGACCCCTCTACATCAATTGTGTAAACAATGAAAGATTGGACTGTACTATACGTTTCCGCACGGAGCCCCTTCTAATGTGCATCGGATCTCATCACGAGAGGATTGAACTGTTGGTCCTCCCCAATTGCACTTCTGAAATCCTTCTTGGACTTCCCTGGCTTCAACTCCATTCCCCAATCCTGGATTGGTCCACTGGGGAGATCAAGAGTTGGGGGCCCTCTTGTTCCAAGGACTGCTTAAAACCGGTTCCCAGTAAACCTTGCCGTGTCCCTGTGCTTCCTCATGTAACCGGTCTCCCTAAGGCCTATATGGACTTTGCGGACGTTTTTTGCAAAAAACAAGCTGAGACTCTACCTCCTCACAGGCCTTATGATTGTCCCATTGACCTCCTCCCGGGCACTACTCCACCCCGGGGCAGAATCTATCCTCTGTCCGTCCCAGAGACTCTTGCCATGTCTGAATACGTCCAAGAAAATTTAAAAAAGGGCTTTATCCGTAAATCCTCCTCTCCTGCCGGAGCCGGATTTTTCTTTGTGTCCAAAAAAGATGGCTCTCTACGTCCTTGCATTGACTACCGCGGTCTTAATAAAATCACGGTTAAGAACCGCTACCCCCTACCCCTCATCTCTGAACTCTTTGATCGTCTCCAAGGTGCCCATATTTTTACCAAACTGGACTTAAGAGGTGCTTATAATCTCATCCGCATCAGAGAGGGGGATGAATGGAAAACGGCATTTAACACCAGAGATGGACACTTTGAGTATCTGGTCATGCCCTTTGGTCTATGCAACGCCCCTGCCGTCTTCCAAGACTTTGTTAATGAAATTTTTCGTGATCTACTATACTCCTGTGTTGTTGTATATCTGGACGATATCCTGATTTTTTCTGCCAATCTTGAAGAACACCGCCAGCATGTCCGTATGGTTCTTCAGAGACTTCGTGATAATCAACTCTATGCCAAAATAGAGAAATGTCTGTTTGAATGCCAATCTCTTCCTTTTCTAGGATACTTGGTCTCTGGCCAGGGACTACAAATGGACCCAGATAAACTCTCTGCCGTCTTAGATTGGCCACGCCCCTCCGGACTCCGTGCCATCCAACGTTTTTTGGGGTTCGCCAATTATTACAGGCAATTTATTCCACATTTTTCTACCATTGTGGCTCCTATTGTGGCTTTAACAAAAAAAAATGCCGATCCCAAGTCTTGGCCTCCTCAAGCGGAAGACGCCTTTAAACGACTCAAGTCTGCCTTTTCTTCGGCTCCCGTGCTCTCCAGACCTGACCCATCTAAACCCTTCCTATTGGAGGTTGATGCCTCCTCAGTGGGAGCTGGAGCTGTCCTTCTACAAAAAAACTCTTCCGGGCATGCTGTTACTTGTGGTTTTTTTTCCAGGACCTTCTCTCCGGCGGAGAGGAACTACTCCATCGGGGATCGAGAGCTTCTAGCCATTAAATTAGCACTTGAGGAATGGAGGCATCTGCTGGAGGGATCAAGATTTCCAGTTATTATTTACACCGATCACAAGAACCTCTCCTACCTCCAGTCTGCCCAACGGCTGAATCCTCGTCAGGCCAGGTGGTCTCTGTTCTTTGCCCGATTTAATTTTGAAATTCACTTTCGGCCTGCTGATAAAAACATTAGGGCCGATGCTCTCTCTCGTTCCTCAGATGCCTCTGAAATTGAACTCTCTCCTCAACACATCATTCCTCCTGACTGCCTGATTTCCACTTCTCCAGCCTCCATCAGGCAAACTCCTCCAGGAAAGACCTTTGTTTCTCCACGCCAACGCCTTGGGATCCTCAAATGGGGTCACTCCTCCCATCTCGCAGGTCATGCGGGCATCAAGAAATCTGTGCAACTCATCTCTCGCTTCTATTGGTGGCCGACTCTAGAGACTGATGTGGTGGACTTTGTGCGAGCCTGCACTATCTGTGCCCGGGATAAGACTCCTCGCCAGAAGCCCGCTGGTTTTCTTCATCCTCTACCTGTCCCCGAACAACCTTGGTCTCTGATTGGTATGGATTTTATTACTGACTTGCCCCCATCCCATGGCAACACTGTTATTTGGGTGGTCGTTGATCGATTCTCCAAAATGGCACATTTCATCCCTCTTCCTGGTCTTCCTTCAGCGCCTCAGTTGGCTAAACAATTTTTTGTACACATTTTTCGTCTTCACGGGTTGCCTACACAGATCGTCTCGGATAGAGGCGTCCAATTTGTGTCTAAATTCTGGAGGGCTCTCTGTAAACAACTCAAGATTAAATTAAATTTTTCTTCTGCATACCATCCTCAATCCAATGGACAAGTAGAGAGAATTAACCAGATCTTGGGTGACTATTTACGACATTTTGTTTCCTCCCGCCAGGATGACTGGGCAGATCTTCTACCTTGGGCCGAATTCTCGTATAATTTCAGAATCTCTGAATCTTCCTCCAAATCTCCGTTTTTCGTGGTGTACGGCCGTCACCCTCTTCCCCCCCTCCCTACCCCCTTGCCCTCTGGTCTGCCCGCTGTGGATGAAATTTCTCGTGATCTTTCCACCATATGGAAAGAGACCCAAAATTCTCTCTTACAGGCTTCTTCTCGCATGAAGAGATTCGCAGATAAGAAAAGAAGAGCTCCTCCCATTTTTTCCCCTGGAGACAAGGTATGGCTCTCCGCTAAATATGTCCGTTTCCGTGTCCCGAGCTATAAGTTGGGACCACGCTATCTTGGTCCTTTTAAAGTTTTGTGTCAAATTAATCCTGTCTCTTACAAACTTCTTCTTCCTCCTTCTCTTCGTATCCCTAATGCCTTTCACGTCTCTCTTCTTAAACCTCTCATCCTCAACCGTTTTTCTCCTAAATCTGTTCCTCCCACTCCTGTTTCCGGCTCCTCGGACATCTTCTCTGTCAAAGAGATTTTGGCCTCTAAAAAGGTCAGGGGAAGAACTTTTTTTTTAGTGGATTGGGAGGGTTGTGGTCCAGAAGAGAGGTCCTGGGAACCTGAGGACAATATCCTGGACAAAAGTCTGATCCTCAGGTTCTCAGGCCCCAAGAAGAGGGGGAGACCCAAGGGGGGGGGTACTGTTACGCCGAGCGCTCCGGGTCCCCGCTCCTCCCCGGAGCGCTCGCTACACTTCCCTCACTGCAGCGCCCCGGTCGGTTCCACGGACCCGGGGCGCTGCGTTACTACCTCCGGCCGGGATGCGATTCGCGATGCGGGTAGCGCCCGCTCGCGATGCGCACCCCGGCTCCCGTACCTTACTCGCTCCCCGTCAGTTCTGTCCCGGCGCGCGCGGCCCCGCTCCCTAGGGCGCGCGCGCGCCGGGTCTTTGCGATTTAAAGGGCCACTGCACCGCTGATTGGTGCAGTGGTTCCAATTAGTGTTTACACCTGTGCACTTCCCTATATCACCTCACTTCCCCTTCACTCCCTCGCCGGATCTTGTTGCCCTAGTGCCAGTGAAAGCGTTCCTTGTGTGTTCCTTGCCTGTGATTCCAGACCTTCTGCCGTTGCCCCTGACTACGATCCTTGCTGCCTGCCCCGACCTTCTGCTACGTCCGACCTTGCTTCTGTCTACTCCCTTGTACCGCGCCTATCTTCAGCAGCCAGAGAGGTTGAGCCGTTGCTAGGGGATACGACCTGGTCACTACCGCCGCAGCAAGACCATCCCGCTTTGCGGCGGGCTCTGGTGAAAACCAGTAGTGACTTAGAACCGATCCTCTAGCACGGTCCACGCCAATCCCTCTCTGGCACAGAGGATCCACTACCTGCCAGCCGGCATCGTGACATTCATTCACCATCCAAGAGAAAGGTTCCTTCTGAATCATTCTCAAGATCTACGCATTGTAAATCTATTAAAGGATTTTATTCAAAAGAGTTCCTCCAGAAGAAGAGTTCACTGGGGTGTACTCCCAAGTGTTTCCAGTGCCCAAACCGGATAAAAAATGGAGACTTATAATAGATTTACGGTTCCTGAACCAACATTTGCACAAGCAAAATTTTAGATGGACAAGATGTATTCTACTGCCCGAAGAGGTCATGGCATCCCTAGACTTATAAGATGCGTACCTACGCATACCAGTTCATATTCGGTCCAGAAAATATCTAAGAGTGGCAGTCCGTATTTCACACCAAACAGTGCATTATCAATTCAAAGCTCTTCTGTTTGGCTTTTCTCCAAAGCCAAGAATATTCACCAAAGTAGTGGTAGTCATTGTAGCAGCAATAAGGCTGCAAGGTCTGAAAATGATACCGTATATGTACGACTGGCTATTCATTGCGCAGAATTCCGAAATTCTGAAAGCTCATCTCAGATCTCAGATCGCACTGTGATTTTAGAAATCACAATTAGATCCCACTACAAGAATTAAAATGTTGGGTCTTCTCATGGATTCAACAGCCATGAACGTTTTTCTGCTTCAGCACAAAGTATTGTAAATTGTTCAGAAGATTCACTGTTAGAAATCACGGCAGGAGTACAGCAGGTAGTGGATTCTCTGGGCCTGTGTGGATAGAGACTTGAGCCGTGCCAGGGAGCAGGTTTAAGGTGCCACCGGTCTTCATCAGAGCCCGCCGCAAAGCAGGATGGTCTTGCTGCGGCGGGTGACACCCAGGTCTCTACCCCTGGCACGACTTGTCCACACAGGTAGCTGAGGAGTGACGTAGTACAGACAGAGACTTGCAGGACATAGCAGGCAGGACAAGGCAGGAACAAAGGAACAGGACAGGCTGGAACAAGAGACAGGAATAAGGACTCTGGAACAGGCTCAGACTCTGGAACAAGGACTAGGACTAAGGAACAGGGACTAGGACTCAGGAACAGGGACTAGGACTAAGACTAGGACTCAGGAACAAGGACTAGGACTAAGGCAAGGACAGACAACCAAGATCCGGCCCAGGGAGCAGGGAGGAGCAGATAATTATGGAGCAAGGACAGGTGCAGGTACTTAAACTAATTGGGTACTGGCCCTTTAAGTAACAGAGCTCCAGCGCAGGCACGCCCTAGAGGCCAGAAGCACACATGCTGGAGCTGCAGGGACATCAGGGAATAAGGACACAGGAAGGTGAGCGATGGGCTGAGATTTGTATGCGGGCGCGTCCAGCGATGCGAATCACAGCTCCGCCGGCAACAGGAACAGAGATCGTTCATGGCCGGCGAGTCCAGCTGGAGCATAACTGTAACAGTAGCCCCCCCCCTTTGGTCTCCCCTCTTTGTTGGAACTCAAAGAGTTCCCCACTACCTGAGACCAGGGGGGCACTGGACTGGGCAAAGACTGAAAGGAACTAGCAGGTTTCAGGCGAGGAGTCTTCTGTCTTCTAAAATGAGCACCTGATGAGACAAAATTGACAGGAGACAACTCAAGAGAAACAAGACAATAAACTTGGCAAAATTGAAAATGTCCACATCCATAGCCTCTTCGTCAAGGGGCAAAGTTGGTAGCAAGGAAGGATGTAGGGACTCCAAACGAGGTACAGGAACTAGACAGTCCGCATCCATAGCCTCTTCAGCAAGAGGCAAAGTTGGTAGCAAGGAAGGACGCTGAGACACCAGACAAGGTACAGGCAGGCGTAGCTGGGAAACAGAAGACACTGCAGGAGCCAGACGGGGGAAATGGTCCACATCCAAGACCTCTTCGGCAAAAGGCAAAGTTGGTAGCAAGGAAGGATGTTGGGACACCAGACAAGGTACAGGAACTAGACAGTCCACATCCATAGCCTCTTCGGCAAGAGGCAAAGTTGGTAGCAAAGAAGGATGCTGGGACTCCAGACGAGGTACAGGAACTAGATAGTCCACATCCATAGCCTCTTTGGCAAGAGGCAAAGTTGGTAGCAAGGAAGGATGTTGGGACTCCAGACGAGGTACAGGAACTAGACAGTCTGCATCCATAGCCTCTTCGGCAAGAGGCAAAGTTGATAGCAGAGGTGGATGTTGGAACACGGGTGCCAGACGAGGTAATCGCCGTGTTCGGGCAGGTTCTCCTTCCAAGACATACAGGCATGGCTGGGAGCCAGAAAACACTGCAAAAGCTGGTAGTGGGCCAGATTGAGCTACATGCAGATGTTTCAAGGCTAAAAGCTGTTGCATCATCACAGAAAGTAAATGCAGTTGCTGCGCTTGATGGGCTAACTGCTGTGAGCGCTGATTCAAAATGGTGGGCAGATCCGAATCATCAGGGAAAGGCACACCAACGGGATCCATGGCCGACTTGGAAAGATCCCAGAGATCAGACAAAAGCGTCCCAGTGGAATCCATGGCCGGATCTTACTGTTAGGAATCATGGCAGGAGTAAAGCAGGTAGTGGATTCTCTGGGCCTGTGTGGATAAAGACTTGAGCCGAGCCAGGGAGCGGGGTCTAAGGTGCCACCGGTCTTTACCAGAGCCCATTGCAAAGCGTGATGGTCTTGCTTCGGCGGGTGACACCCAGGTCGCTACCCCTGGCACACCTCGTCCACACAGGTAGCTGAGGGGTGACGTGGTACAAACAGAGACTTGCAGGACATGGCAGGCAGGACAAGGCCGGAAAAAAGGAACAGGACAGGCCAAAACTAGGGACAGGAATAAGGACTCTGAAACATGGCTAGGACTCAGGAACAAGGACTAGGACTAAGACTAGGACAGACAACTTAGATCTGGCCCAGGGAGCAGGGAGGAGCAGATACTTATGGAGCAGGGACAGGTGCAGGTGCTTAAACTAATTGGGTACTGGCCCTTTAAGTAACAGAGCTCCAGCGCAGGCTCGCCCTAGAGGCCAGAAACACACATGCTGGAGCTGCAGGGACATCAGGGAGCAAGGACACAGGAAGGTGAGCGATGGGCTGAGATTCGCATGCGGGCGCGTCCCGCGATGCAAATCACAGCCCCGCCAGCAACAGGAACAGAGAGCGCTCACGGACGGGGAGTCCAGCCGGAGCAGCGCTGAGTGTATTAGGTCTCCTGACAGCCACGATCAAAGCAGTCCCATGGGCAAAGGCTCACATCAGGGATTTGTAGAGAGAGATTCTGTGTTTTTGGAACAAACATCCAGAAGCTCTATCAACCTCCATGACATTGTCTATGTCAACCCAAAAGAATCTGCTTTGGTGGACAAGGTCAGAAAATGGGGAAGGATTTTTAGTTCCACTAACAAGTATTGATAACCACGGATGTATCACGCAGTGGGTGGGTAGCCCACATGGGCAGTCAGTGGATAAAAGGGCGCTGGTCAACCATGATCTCAGAGAAGTCTTCCAATTTCCGCAAGTTGAAAGCCATAAAGTTGGCATTACACTACTTTGAACTGTTCCTGCTTCAGAAGTCTGTTTTCATCCAAACAGACAATGCAACTTCCACATATTATATAAACAAACAGTCTTACACTTCAACTCATCTGCAGCCAGATTATGTCCAGGGCCGATTTGGTTCTTCACAGTATTTCAGCAGTGCACATAAAAGGCATCAACAATGTTGGCTCTTCCGGCACCCTTGTAGCGGTGGGTACCAGGATAATAATTGAGGGTTAGCGCTAGCTGTTTTTGTGGCTAACACTAAGCCTGGCTTATAATGGATTCCATCTATTAGACAGCTTCCACTACTAATCCTCTTAAGAAAATTAAGAGAAAAAAAACACCACACAAACAAATTTTATTCCAAAAAACACTCCCCCAAAAGCCCTTGTTAATAATTTTATTAATATTAAACAAAAAAAAAGCTGGTCATTGACTTAATCCAACGGATCCAAAAAAGTCCTCCACTTACAAGGATCTGAAATGAGAAGAAAAAAAACACAGAAAATATGTTAATACAATTATGGTACTTCCAGCAGTTTCTAAACTACAACCACGATCCCATGACGGAAGTTGTAATTTAGCAACAGCGAGCCTCCAGATTAGCAACAGCTGGAGGCACCCTGTTCCTAAACTACAACTCCCATCATGGGAGCCCACGGGTGATAGATGCGGGCAGGCAGGCGGTGGGGAGCGGAGCCAGACGGGAACCATGAATATAATACTACAGCACTGTAATTTCATATTCCCCGCCCGGAGCTGTGATTGGCCGAGGGGTCTCGGCCAATCACGGCTTCAGGAAGGAAAAAGGCATGCTGGGATTTGTAGTCATGCGGCGTAGTTGACATTGTAGTTTCATATTCCCCTCCTGAAGCTGTTATTGGCCGAGACCCCTCGGGAAATCACAACTCTAGGTGGGGAATATAAAATGACAATGGCGTAGTATTATATTCGTGGTTCCCGGCTGGCTCCGCTCCCCACTGCCCGCATCTATCACCTGCTGCCCCACGCATACACCCACCACCCACAGTATACCACCACGTCGCCCCCCCCATATACCACCCACTGCCCATATATACCACCCGCTGCTCGGCCACATTTACCCCTGCCAGCTAGCTGCTGCAAGACTATAACTCCCAGCGTGTTCTCACTGTAAGGGCATGCAGGGAGTTGTAGTCTTACAACAGCAGGTGGCGAGTGGTATATGCGGGCAGCCAGTGATAGATGCAGGCAGCAGGTGATAGATGCGGGCGGAACTTTATGCTACTTTTTCTAAGCCAACTTTTTTTGGTGTAGATTTACGACTTTTTAGGTCTTAGGCCTTTTTTGCGATTTTTTATCAAAAGTCACAATTAGTAAATCTCACCCTACAGCTAAGTATAAAAAACAGATCTCGTGTAAAACAGCTGGCTTGTGAGAAATTGGGCAGACCAGCGTACCACTAAAAGTCGCACAAAAGTCACATGTGCACCTTTTTTGTGACAAATATACACCAAAAATTCAGTGTAGATCTCTTAATCTTAATTTGTAGAATTTGCTCTATTGCTTTGAGGCTCGGATTCTATTGAGGTTTTTTGTCCAACAGCAAACACGCTAGAAAAACTGTCACAGCTTTTTCCTGCATATTAGCAGTTTTTCTTGCAATTTTGCTGATGTGTGGAAACAGTCATTTTGGCAATTTTTTCACTGCCTTCAGATACCACTCTGTGGATCAGATGAAGAGTGGTCGGCCCACGGAGTGTAAGGAGGTAAGGAGTAGTGTTGCTCGCAAATATTCGCAATGCAAATTTTATTCGCGAATATCGCTTATTCGCGAATTCGCGAATATAGCACTATATATTCGTAATTACGAATATTCGTTTTTTTTTTTTTTCACAATACACATCACAGTAATCATCCCTATCCGCTTCCAGCTTGTGTGGTGTAAAGAAGGCTCTAATACTACTGTGTGAGACTGCGAAAATTTGCATATGCTAATTTTCGCATTTGATAATTTTCGCTTACGCTAATTTTTGTATATGCTAATTTTCGCATACATGAATTTTCGCATATGCGAAAATAAATTGCAAATATTACGAATATGCGAATTTAGCGAATATATGACGAATATTCGTCCATATATTCACGAAATATCGCAAATTCGAATATGGCCTATGCCGCTCAACACTAGTAAGGAGTGATATATAGCATATACATATACAGGGTGCAAAGCATCACTACTTACCTCTGCTGGCTGTATAGTATACAGGGGTGCAAGGAAAGAGTTAACCCACACTGCTGCTGAGCAGTTCTGGGTTAAGTCTTTGTGCGCTATCCTGTATATACACCATCTAAAGATGACTGTATATACAGGATATAGTAGGCAGACATCAATTGGAGGCTCCCTGTTTAGGAACACACTGCAGTATGGATGCACTGCCCAGGGGAGAGTGCCAAAAATGTACTAACCTTTTTTTTTGTTTTGTTTTTTTCTTTTCTTCTCATTTCAGATACTTGAATGTGGAATATTACATCAGATTCAGTGGATTGCAGCGATGACCAGCGGTTTTTTAAATTTCAATAAAAGAGTTAACGAGGGCTGTGGGGGAGTGTTTTATTAACTGTACAAACCGGCGGCACATGTGGCTCCACTGTGCTCCCCGCTGGGGGAGAGCACAGTGGAGCCACATTTGCCGCCGGCTTGTATAGTTAATAAATGTGGATCGCAGCAGGTCTCTGGAGAATGACCTACTGCTATCTGCCCCTCAGCCCTTGGACTATAACCCCCATCATGGACAGATGGGAGTAGTGGTAGTTTAGCATCCCCGGCTGTCTCGGTAGGACATTTTCCTACGTGTCCTTTTAGGTGGTGTATTTTTGTGCAAAAAAAAAAAAACACTTCAAATTTTTTTGCGCAAATAATAAATAAGCTCCACTGCAAAATGCGGTTTAAGGTGCACCAAGCAGTAGACAATTTTGCAAGATTTTCTCCCAAAAAATGCGCAAAAAACACACAAAATATGCAGGGACTTTTAGAACATTAAAGTGGTGTAAAGCAAATGATAAATTCCACCCTATGTGTCTATCTTATATCTTTTAATATAAACCAAAGAATGGTAATGACAGTCCCAGACTTACAAATATACAAATATGGCATCTAGACATAATATGTGGGACGTCTAACTAGTAAAAATCTAACTAGTAAAAATCATATCAAATCAATCAGAGCACAGAAATCTGCAATCTATTTTTCCATTATTATTCATTTATATGTCCTTGAATTAATTTTCTCTGCTTCTTGATTTATTCCCATGGGGAATTTATTTTCAACATTTCAAAATATTCAACGCAATACACAAATACAATAACTGCAATAGATATTATTAGAAAATAAGATTGGGCTGCAGTTTGCTCTTATAGGCCTTATGGAGAGAAACTTCCTTTAGCATTCCTGGTGAAAACTGACAAACATTGGGCTGTCTAATTTGAGGGCATGGCCTGATGGCATAGTGAGCAACTACACATAAAAGAGCCTCCAAAGACCGATATCTATTTTCTTTCTTAGGCTATGTTCAGATGGCAGGATTTCTGCAATTCCACACAATGTCCGTTCCACAAAGGTTGCAGAATTGTGGCGAAATTTCAGCTGAATTCTGTGTTATGAAAACACTAAATTGCGCTGAAATTCAAAGACCCATTGACTTCAATGGGATTCAGCCACAGAATTCCAAAAATTAAAGACTAGTCTTTATATTTTGCAGAATACGGAATTTCCCTGCCAAAATTGGGATAGCAGAATCCTGTTAAAGTCTATGGAAAGTAAATTTTGGCATAATTTCCAGCAGAATTCTTCTGCAGAATTCCACACGGAAATTCTGTTATGTGAATATGGCCTTAGTCCTACCATCCTGCCCCAGAAAACAACCCAGTGACCTTCTTATTGGGTATTTTTGTGGTTGGTTTTTCCAACGCTACTAGTCATCTGTGCATTTCCCCTTTTCACAACCACATTGCCACCATCTAAGTGCCTCCCCTATGTGTTTAGTGTTCCTGGCAGAGGGGAGCTATGAAAACAGTCCGGTCCCTGCTCAAACAGGCTTGGACTTGACATCAGTGAAGTGCTGGTCTCTAGGTTGTCTCCTCCCTTTGCTGTCTCCCGGGGAGTGAGAGCAGTGGAATGCACTGGCAATACATATACTGTAGTCAACTCTGTCTCTTGCTTATGAAGATCTCCCTGGGTTGTGTACGTACCAATCAAAACATTTACCCCCTGTTCCCCTTTAAAAAGGGCACCAGGCAAGGCTGTCAATTTTCCCCATTTCTGTTTGCGTAGAAATATGTAGTTTTGACTCTATCTGGGGTATTAAGCGTGGCTTCTTGGTTGAGAAATTTCCCTGAATGCAGATGACACAATGGTGTATCTTGAGGATGTAGGTCCCTTCTTCGCTTATCTTTTGGATTTGGATTCTGCAATTTTATCCCACAGTCTTGTGGTCCTGTCTATTCTCTGAATATAAAGGCCTGTTGGTCACTCAAATATTTGGTGATTCAAGTTTAATCTGATCTGCACTCCTATTAGCGTCTTTACCTAATCCTAGAGTTGAGGCACCAGAGGTAAAGTTAATATCTTGAAACACTGGGGGGACAGGGAGAGTGAGCTCTAAACTAACCCTAAAACATCTCTCCCTGCCTATTTGCCCATTCACCCTAAATGGTGAGTCAACAACTGGGAGCCGGTCCCTTCCTGTGCTAAAGTGCAGTGGCGTAAAAATAATAAACATAGTCGGTAACAGGCCAGAAACCTACTATAAAATACAAATACTAACAGGGCAGAATATAAATATAAACAGAATATAGTGAATTAACAAACAGTTCACTAAACCAGATATCAGATAAATGGCAGACATTATAAAATGAACAAGACTAGGCATGATAGGAGTATACAGCAGAATGCAGGAGATGAAGGGGATAGCGCAAGAACTGAGAGCCAAGACACTAAACTCAACAGGTAAGTTACTAAGAACTATAACAAGCAGGTACAAGTACAAAGGATTGATTCAACCAAACAGGATATAAATATAAGACACTGTTCACAATGGGACACAGAACCAGGATAACAAACAGGAATATAAAATACAGAGCACAGGTAACAAGCAAGATTCAGATATAGTGTGAACACCGACAAAGCTGAGCAATACTAAAACCGACTAATATAACACAGACTAAAATCAACAATAAACAAGACTATTTAACCCCTTCATGACCCAACCCATTTTCACCTTCATGACCTGGGCATTTTTTGAAAATCTGACCACTGTCACTTTAAACATTAATAACTTTGGAATGCTTTTACTTATCATTCTGATTCCGAGATAGTTTTTTCGTGACATATTCTACTTTATGTTATCGGTAAAATTTCACTGATATTTGTATCCTTTCTTGGTAAAAAATCTAAAAATTTCATGAAAATTTTGAAAATTTAGCATTTTTCTAACTTTGAAAGTCTCTGCTTGAAAGGAAAATGGATATTCCAAATAAATTACATATTGATTCACATATACAATATGTCTACTTTGTGTTTGCATTAAAAACTTGACAAGTTTTTACTTTTGAAAAACACCAGAGGGCTTCAAAGTTCCGCAGCAATTTTCCAATTTTTCTCAAGATTTTCAAAATCGTAATTTTTCAGGGCCCAGTTCAGGTTGGAAGTGGATTTTAACGATCTTCATATTAGAAATACCCCATAAATGACCCCATTATAAAAACTGCACCCCCCAAAGTATTCAAAATGACATTCAGTAAGTGTTTTAACCCTTTAGGTGTTTCACAGGAATAGCAGCAAAGTGAAGGAGAAAATTCTAAATCTTCATTTTTTACACTCGCATTTTCTTGTAGACCCAATTTTTGAATTTTTACAAGGGGTAAAAGGAGAGAAATCACCCTAAAATTGGTAACCCAATTTCTCTTGAGTAAGGAAATACCTCATATGCGTATGTAAAGTGTTCGGCGGGCGCAGTAGCGGGCTCAGAAGGGAAGGAGCGACAATGGGATTTTGGAGAGTGAGTTTTTCTGAAAGGGTTTTTGGGGGGCATGTCCCATTTAGGAAGCCCCTATGGTGCCAGAACAGTGGACCCCCCTACATGTGACCCCATTTGGAAACTATACCCCTCATGGAATTTAATAAGGGGTGCAGTGAGCATTTACACCCCACTGGCGTTTGACAGATATTTGAAACAGTGGACTGTGCAAATCAAAAATTTTATTTTTCATTTTCACAGACCACTGTTCCAAAAATCTGTCATACACCAGTGGGGTGTAAATGCTCACTGCACCCCTTATTACATTCCGTGAGGGGTGTAGTTTCCAAAATGGGGTCACATGTGGATATTTATTGTTTTGCGTTTGTCAGAACTGCTGTAACAATCAGCCACCCTTGTGCAAATCGCCTCAAATGTACATGGTGCACTCTCCCTTCTGGGCCTTGTTGTGCGCCCCCAGAGCACTTTGCGCCCACATATGGGGTATCTCCGTACTCAGGAGAAATTGCGTTACAAATTTAGATGGTCTTTTTTCCCTTTTACCTCTTGTGAAAATGAAAAGTATAGGGCAACACCAGCATGTCAGTGTAAAAAATTTATTTTTTTACACTAACATGCTGGTGTAGACCCCAACTTCACCTTTTTATAAGGGGTTAAAGAAGAAAAAGCCCCCCAAAATTTGTAAGGCAATTTCTCCCGAGTACGGCGATACCCCATATGTGTCCCAAAACTGTTGCCCTGAAATACGACAGGACTCCAAAGTGAGAGAGCGCCATGCGCATTTAAGGCCTGAATTAGGGATTTGCATAGGGGTGGACATAGGGGTATTCTACGCCAGTGATTCCCAAACAGGGTGCCTCCAGCTGTTGCAAAACTCCCAGCATGCCTGGACAGTCAATGGCTGTCCGGCAATACTGGGAGTTATTATTTTGCAACAGCTGGAGGCTCTGTTTTGGAAACAGTAGCGTACCAGACGTTTTTCATTTTTTGGGGGGAGGGGGGCTGTGTAGGGGTATGTGTATATGTAGTGTTTTTTACTTTTTATTTTAGGTTAGTGTCAGTGTAGTGTAGTGTTTTTAGGGTACAGTCACATGGGCAGAGGTTCACAGCAAGTTTGCCGCTGGAAGTTTGAGCTGCAGCGCAAAATTTGCACCATCTCAAACTTGCAGCACTCACTGTAAACCTCCGCCCATGTGAGTGTACCCTGTACATTCACATTGGGGGGAGGGGGCAAACATCCAGCTGTTGCAAACTCCGAGCATGCCCTTTGGCTGTCCGTGCATGCTGAGAGTTGTAGTTTTGCAACAGCTGGAGGAACACTGGTTTGGAAACACTAAGTTAAGTAATAAACTTTCAAGTGTTTTGCAACCAAACTTAGTGTTTCCAAACCAGTGTGCCTCCAGCTGTTGCAAAACTACAACTCCCAGCATGCATGGTCTGTCAGTGCATGCTGGGAGTTATAGTTTTGCAACAATTGCAACAGCTGGAGGCACTGAGGTAGGAAACGGTCAATGTTTCCCAACTAGTGTGCCTCCAGTTGTTGCAAAACTACAACTCCCAGCATGCCCAGACTGCCAAGGCATGCTGGAAGTTGTAGTTCGGCAATATCTGAAGGATCAGATGTTGCCGAACTACAACTTCCAGCATGCTTGGGCAGTCTGGGCATGCTGGGAGTTGTAGTTTTGCAACATCTGGAGGTCCACAGTTTGGAGACCACTGTATAATGGTCTCCAATCTGTGCTCTTCCAGATGTTAGAGAACTACAACTCCCAGCATGCCTGGACAGACTGAGCATGCTGAGATTTGTAGTTTTGCAACATCTGGAAGAGCACAGATTGGAGACCATTATACAGTGGTCTCCAAACTGTGGACCTCCAGATGTTGCAAAACTACAACTCCCAGCATGCCCAGAAAGCCAAAGGCTGTCTGGGCATGCTGGGAGTTGCAGTTTTGAAACTCTCAGAGGCAGCAGTGAGATCGCTTTACGGCGATCTCACTGCTGCCAATGAAGATGCCGCACTGCTGCCGGAAACTCACCTCCGGGACGCAGCGCAGCCGGGACCGCACGGAGGACGCTGGGACCGCACGGAGGACGCCGGGACCGCTCGGGACACCGCTCCGACGGGTAAGTGACGCCGGGGGACGGGTCAGGGACACTTAGCAGAGCGGTGTGTGTCCCGATCCCCGTGATCGGAACTCACACACCGCGCTGCTAAGTATTCTCATAGCGAAATGCTGCTATCAGCTAGTCAGATTTGACCAGCTGATAGCAGCGATCGCTGGGGGGGGATGAAACCCCCCGTGGTCGCACGGTAAGATGGCTGGCTATCAGTGATAGCCACCATCTTTCCGGGCGCTGCGGGATGCCGCGAGTAGCGGCAGTAATGTCCATGACGTACCTGTATGTCATGAGTCGGGAACACCTTGCCACCCATGACGTACAGATATGTCATAGGTCGGGAAGGGGTTAACCATGGCTAAAACTCAGATGATATCATAGGATAAATACAAAGTGCATGCTCAAACAAACTTTGAAGTGTATTGCACACAGACATGGAGGCATTAACTAAATAACCAGCACCGACTGCAGAGAAGTCTGGCTTAAAATAGACACACCCTAGATACCATTCGTCCAGAGCATTAACCATTCCCTATCCAGGTAGACTAGCCAACTGCTCTGAACAAACTAATGTGTGAATACACACCTAGACAGAAAAATGCAAAAACAAATAAACGGACATTACATAGGGACAAGGCGTTTCGAGGGGACCTGCTCCCCTCTTCCTCACGTCCGTGAAGTACACATGTGGGAGTCTTCTATTTATGACACAAAAAGCCCGCCAAACACACACTGACCCGGCCCTGGTCAGGTGACGTCGTAGCTTAACATGGCTATGCAAACATGCTGCATAATACATTAAAGGAAAACTGTCAGATATTTTCTCCTGCACTATCCTCAGGTACTGGTGGATAGTGCGGGAGATGCTGATTAAAACGGGCCTTCCTTACCCGGATCCGCCCGGCCGTTTGCCCGCAATTGTGGTTTTATTCTATGTGTATATCTTGCTGTAACTGGCATGGGCGGGCCTTCTGCAGCTAGCTGGCACTGACGTCAGCGCCGCTTATGAATATTCATCTCCCTCCCACCAGTTCTCCCTCTCTTCGCTGCTCATAACTGGAGGGAGGGGGGATGAATATTCATAAGCAGCGCTGACGTCAGTGCAGAAGCCCCACCCATGCCAGTTATAGCAAGATATTCACATAGAATAAAACCACAATTGCGGGGGAACGGCCGGGAGGATCAGGATAAGGTAGGACTCGTTTTAATCAGTGTCTCCCGCACTATTCACCAGTACTTTTGGATAGTGCGGGAGAAAATATCTGACAGTTTTCCTTTAACACAACTTCAAAACAAAACTTGAGGTGGCACAATGAGTAGCTACCAGGTGCCGTAGTGCTTTTTTTAAATATGCATTTATTTCAAGAAGTATTCAGTATTTAGGAGACTTATACATGTTGCGGGCAGGCATTGGGGTTGCGCAAGGCTGTGCGCATGTGCGATGTAGGGGAATCGCGAGCGCTGACAGCGCTGCTCGCTAGGTAGACAACTGGGCTGCTCATGGCTTTGTGCATGCGCAATGTAGTAGGCATCGCGAGCGCTGTCAGCGCTGCTTGCTGAGGAACTGTGTGGACTCGTAATGATGCGCCCGGCAGTTGCGTAGTGTTCAGTGCTGACCTGTCAAGCGGATCCGGGTGGTGTTCACCCTCACTCCGGGAGTGCATCCCTGCCTGAAATGTGTAAAAGCAATGGATTGCTTATTAAAAGATAGTTCATGCAGATGTGTGGAAAGGTCCGGCATGAGGGGCTGGACCCTCTGCATACAACGGATATCATATATATATATATATATATATATATATATATATATATACCTCCTCTATACCACTGATATATGGACATTATATATTCACATAAAAATACTATTTCCTCTCATTACAATTGCCAATACTAAATTCTATGTCAGCACTCCCTTCCTAAACCCTGTTAACCACTGGGGTCTGGGCCCTCATCCCGGACCTTTCCACACATCAGCATGAGCTATCTTTTAATAAGCAATCCATTGCTTTTACACATCTCAGGCAGGGATGCACCCAGTCCCGGAGTGAGGGCTAACACCACCTGTATCCACTTGCCAGGTCAACGCTGAACACTGCCCAACTGCCGGGCGTATCATTACGAACACTGAGTCCAAACACACACTGAGCGCTAACAGCACTCCCGATCCCTGCTACATCACGCATGCGCAAAGCCATGCGCAGCGCTGTCAGCGCCCGCGATTCCCTTACATCGCACATGCGCACAGCCTTGCACAGCCCTGATGCCTGCCCGCAATACGTATGTCTCCTAAATACTACTTGAAATTAATGCATGTAAAACACGCGCAATATGGCACATGGTAGCTACTCATTGTGCCACCTCAAGTTTAGTTTTGAAGTTGTGTTAATGTATCATGCAGCATGTTTACATAGCCATGTGTAGCTATGACGTCACCTGACCAGGGCCGGGTCAGAGTGTGTTTGGCGGGATTTTTGTGTTATAAATAGAAGACTCCAACATGTGTACTGCATGGACCTGAGGAAGAGGGGAGCAGGTCCCCTCAAAACGCGTTGTCCCTATTTGGTCCGTCTGTCAGTCAATTGCCGTTCTCCTCCAGCAAGCGCCACCTGAGTGTCTCCTTTTCTCACTCTCGCACGGACCACGTGAGAGTCAGCATTTGCCTCAAACCGCCCAAGGGCTCTGGGGACAGATCGACACGGGCTGCGGCTGGGATATTCAGTATACCCTTCATACAAGGCAAACTACGGTGTTGTGCCAGGAGCACAACACGTAAAGGTGAGCAAATTTCCATCTATTACACCTTCTACACACCACCGGATAATTGTGCACAGGGTGCTCCGACATTGTGTGTCCCCCCCCCCCCCCCATTTTTCTATCTACATATTTCTACTGCACGACCGATCCCCCCTTTTTTTGGAGCATCGGAGGTTCAGAAGACACCAGCGGCACGGTGAAAAATGGAATTCTTCACCACAAGGATTGCAGACAAAGAACGACTCATCGCAGAGCTGACAAATCTGCAAAGGCCCTCACATGGAGCGCCTGAAGACGCATATGAGACCACAACACAAGAGAGAAGATCTTCAATGACAGGACTCTTTAATGAACTTGAGACCCTACTTTCAGATGAGATAAGACACAATATTGACATTGACTTTCTAGATATCTACCTGAAAGAGGACATAGCACCTAGGGGTTTAAGACTTACAATGGACTCCACCTTCAGAAATGATGACATATACACCCAGGAATGGGAATTACTGTTAAAGAAATGTTCCAATATGCTCATATCACACATTAAAGATAAACGCATAAAACTACAGGAACAACTCCTATCTAGAATTTACAAAGTTAAGGCAGAACTAGAAAAATACACAGACATCCATGAGTTTCATAACCTAAATAAAAATACATCTGCAAGGACCACCAAAACCCTGAGAGATCTGATATATAAAAAGGCAGGTAAAGTCTCTTAGGAAAGAGAGGACAAAAAAGAAGAGGTTTTCAGATGTTGGCACAAAAAAGATAACAAACTGGGCCCAACCACAGACCGACCAGCCACATGACCCAACATAGGGAGACCCCCTAAATCTCCATTATTCCATATACCCCCACGCAACCAACACAAACACCATTATGGCACAGGGAAACAGTTATGACACAACACAGTATCCAGAAGATGCCCACATACTAAAGGCTCAGAAGAACAGGCCCACAGGACACCAAGGGTGACTACCACAGGGCAGAGAAAATTGCCTACACCCAAATTCCCCCTGATTGGGAAGGAAACAAAAATTAATACCAGTGCATGTGCTGGGAATAACTTCATCACACCCATCAAAGCTGGACCTTCTGGACTTGCTGGGGATGGGCAAGAATTTATGAACAGCTTGCGCAAAACCATCGGGAGACTGAAAACCAAACTGAAGGAAGACCTTTTTGAGGTAGAACACATCACTACGACAGTATTCCGACTATCCCTCTCCCCGGATAAAAGGGACATCGCGCTAAATTTATTGGAAGATTCCATTCTTACGACACATAGCTCCACAACACCAATAGATGTGATGAAACAAAATAACCCTATCGGAGTTAATGACAATGTACAAATACTAGACAGTTCCCTGTCAGGGAATATTGTATCGGTACCCTTTCTACAACCCCTTAAATCCGGAATGGAGAAAGAGACCCCACATCCGAACCTGGAAGATAAAAAAAACACACCTCGTTGGACCTTTTTTAGACAAAGGTATCCATCCACAGATGAGAACAATCATGGACTACTTTCCCCCAAATAAACCCCAAAAAAGAAAACTAGAAGGGGTAAATGAGGGGGAAACCCCAAAAAAGGAAAGAAAAATTGAAATTAACATCATCGAAAAACCCAGGAGACTTAAGAGATACAAATACCACCATCAAAATATTCAATCTATCAGACCACATTCTAAATGAAAATACCATCTCATTTTTGCAAAAATGGCTATCTTTCTGCCCCCACCATGACCGAAAGAAATTTGACCTCTTTCTGGACCTCCATTAATTCACTCACCGCCTGACACTGGAACACCACTTTTTACTACCTAGCAACCAAAAGAAACGACAACAGGGTACCCTTCAAGAAGTACCAACAATAGGTAAGCATCTAGGTATTAAAAACAAATCCAAATTTTACCCCGTGGAAAGCCAGGGACATAAACTTAAAACGTTCCACGAACTAGTGGCAGAAGATTTGAAAACTATATCAAAGAAATTTCCCAAGAAATCCCAAGAGGGCAGACTGACACCTGGAGAGCAACAAAAACTGAGAGAAATACAGGAGAACATGGAACTGGTCATGAGACCAGCTGACAAGGGAGGGGGCCTGTTGATACAAAATTATAAGGAGTACCACCAAGAAGCCAGCAAGATTTTAAATGACCAGACATCAAAATGAGGGTCTAATCAGGAACATTATCGCATAACAAGAAAATAATTTCATGTTCATCACAAACCCCTCGGTACCCTACTTCTACTACCTCCCCAAAGTGCATAAAGACGAAACACATCCACCAGGAAGGCACATAATATCTGGGATCAACAGCAGTACCTGCAAAATATCCCAATACCTCGACACACTCCTACAAGAATATGTACAAAGCCTACCCAGCTAACTAAAGAACTTGGACCAGCTGATCAAACTCCTTCAGACAATACCGTGGGAAGAAGATATGGTCCTAGTCACCATGGATGTGACGGCGCTTTATTCAAACACCCATCATGATTTAGGCATGAGATGTACAAGAGAGCACCTTGAAAAAGACCCCAAAATTCCCCAGGAACAGGTGACGTTCCTGATGAAATGTCTACAACTAGTCCTGAAGAACAAGTTATTCACCTATAACGGTACAATGTTCCAGCAAATGCGGGGTACCACCATGGGAATGAGGCTAGCGCCGACGTTTGTCAACCTGATCATGAGCTGCTCCGAGGAATGGTTCATCTATGGAAATACACTCTTCCAGCACCACTCAGTCCTATGTAAAAGATATCTAGATGACATATTAATTCTATGGCGAGGAAGTTTGGATAACATTAATCAATTGGTACAAGAAGTCAACAGCAACGATTGGGGCATAACCCTAACTCCTAACTTCTCAAAAGTAAAGATTGAATTCTTGGACCTGGAAATTTCACATTTAGGGATGACCATACACACGGCCACTTTCTTTAAAGCAGTTGACTCCAACAGCTATATCCCCTTCTCAAGTGTATACTACAAGAAATGGCCAGAAAACATCCCATTCGGGCAATACAAAAGGGTGAGAAAGAATTGCACCGACCAGAGAACCTTCACTAGGCAAGCCAAGACCCTGAAGGAGCGGTTTACCCCCAAAGGATACCCTAGAAATCTACTAAAAAATGCCTATATAAGAATAAGAGGTCTAACTCAAGAAGAATGCCTGGACAAAAAATGTGAGACAAGACACGAACAACAAGCAATAACCCAACAGAAGACAACAGAAGGCAAAACCAGCCTGAACTTCATCACCACCTATTCTGCGGGCGAAAAAAAACGGTAAAGTCAATTCTACAGAAACACTGGCACATACCATACTACTGTCAGATCCCTACCTTAAAAAAAGTCCTGCCAAAGGCCCCTCGAATGACTTTCAGGTGTGCACCCAATCTTCGAGGGATAATCCCCCCGAGTAGATTAAAAAGAAACCAAACCAGACAAGAAGAACACACAACAAAAAGGGGGCTTTCCAATGCAACAAGCCAAGATGCCTCTGCTGCAGCATGATTCAACACGGGAAGACATCTTTCACAAGTACCAAAACAGGAGAGACTTTCCAGATCAAAAAACATCTAACCTGCCAGTCAAGCAATGTAATATATCTTATTGAATGCAGCTGTAAGAAGCAATACATCGGACGCACTACTCAACCTCTCCACAACAGGCTGAACCAGCACTGTATGAACATACGGAGACACTATCAACTTCATGGGCTGTCACGGCACTGCAGTAAACAACATCAAGGGGCTGTGGATTCCATCTCTATAATCCCAATCGATCATATACCTATCCATACAAACAACAGATTTGAAGCACTGGTCAAGAAGGAGATGTTCTGGATTTACAGCCTTGAATCTCTACAACCACACGGCCTGAGCGAAATGACAGAACTCATATACTAACGTCTCCAACACATTTCATTCAGGATACTGTGTTCCCAACACCCTAATCTCTTTCTGCTACCCCACCAACCAACAGCCTACCTACACTCCATACTGCATATCTATCTATCATTATATTATCCCCCCCCCCCCCCCTTACGACCACCTCCAGTGGTGTGTCAGCAGCATCTTGTGCCCTATGTCCTCCATCCACCCTATTCCGGCCTTTTATACACTACACTGCATACACACTTGATCCTTACCCCCACCCTACCAGGCTCCCCCCATCCTCCCCTACCCCTGCCCTTTTTATCCCACCCTCTGTATACAACGGATATCATGTATATATATATATATATATATATATATATATATGAATTCAGGTAGAAGAAACAGGCATGGTCGCACATCTACATATTGCATTTTGATCTAATTGCTTCTCAGCATAAATTCAAAAACTAACAGGTTGTTAGTATACATTTTGATCAAAAGGTACAAGCCCACTCGCCACGTCATGGCCACCTAATTTGAGTGGGTCCCTAACGTCCCTAGCATAAAATGGCATAGCACTGGGCGTCGACCACCACCGCCACGACACTAGTGCCCACATGGGGAACGACCCACTGGCAGAGCGGTCCCAACGCCACTAAAACCAGTCCATGGGTCGCACCTCCCCACAGACACGGCGCCACAGCAGCAATGGACGCCGCACAGCACCACACCAGTGTGAACAGGGTGTTAAAGCTCACTTACCATGTGCTCCCAGTCAGACTGGGAGGCTGCCAGGAAAGAAAAGGCCCTTGTGTAGCTAACTACTACTTATATAGGGTTGGGCTGAGTATATATGTGTATATATATACCTCCTCTATACCACTGATATATGGACATTATATATTCACATAAAAATAATATTGCCCCTCATTACAATAGCCAATACTAAATTCTATGTCAGCACTCCCTTCCTAAACCCTGTTAACCACATCCCGGACCTTTCCACACATCAGCATGAACTATCTTTTAATAAACAATCCATTGCTTTTACACATCTCAGGCAGGGATACACCCAGTCCCGGAGTGAGGTTGAATGCCACACGGATCCGCTTGACAGGTCAGCGCTGAACACTGCGCTACTGCCGGGCGCATCATTAGGAACACTGAGTCAACACAGTTCCCCAGCGAGCAGCTCTGTCAGAGCTCGCGATCCCCGCTACATCGCACATGCGCAAAGCCATGCTCAGCCTCAGCTACTCATTGTGCCACCTCAGTTTAGTTTTGAAGTTGTGTTAATGTATTATGCAGCATGTTTACATAGCCATGTGAAGCTATGACGTCACCTGACCAGGGCCGGGTCAGTGTGTGTTTGGCAGGCTTTTTGTGTTATAAATAGAAGACTCCCACATGTGTTCTGCACAGACCTGAGGAAGAGTGGAGCAGGCCCCCTCGAAAGCGTTGTCCCTATTTGGTCAAATAAAGCCTTTATTCTTTATTATTTTAAGGCCGTTTGTCGGTCAATCGCCGTTCTCTTCCAGCCAGTGCCACCTGAGTGTTTCCTTTTCTCTCTCTCGCACGGACCGTGTGAGAGTCAGCATTTGCCTCACACAGTCCCAGGGCTCTGGGGACAGATCGACACAGGCTGTGGCTGGGATCTTCAGTATACCCTTCATACAAGGCAAACTACGGTGTTGTGCCCGAGCACAACACATAAAGGTGAGCAAATTTTCATCTATTACACCTTCTGCACACCACCAGATAAATTGTGCACAGGGTGTGCCGGCATTGTGTCCCCCCCCCTCCCCCCCATTTTTCTATCTACATGTTTTTTTTTCATGACTGCAACTTTAGAGTAGAAAGGTTGCAGAGGAGAGAAATCCTACAAAGTGGTATTCTGAAGTGATTTATTGTTTTTTGCTTATGTGAGCCAAATCTAGCAAACCCCCTGTAATAGTATGATAAATATGTTACACATAAGCAAAAACAAGCACCTTATTCCGTTAAGAGAAAAATAAAAAACTTATGGGTCTTAGTGTGTGCTGACACTTATTGTAATAAAACACTTTCAATTAAAAGTGTTTCTGTTGTACCAAACTACTAACCCGTTAACAAACTATATACATTTGGGTATCAATGTAATTGTACCAACTGAGAGAATGAAATTATATTGGTATTTTAACAATTGCAAATACAATTAAAGACAAAATCAAATTTTTTATAGCTTCAAAACAATTAACAAAATATAAGTTACATGAATCCAGCCATGCTCTTTAGGGTTTAGACCCTTAAGGATATGTGCCGTAAATGTACGGCACTGATAAGATTAACTTAGATTAAGTAAAGTAAATAGATTGCGTTGTTGGGGCCCCCCTTGTCGGCAATCGCAGTGATTGGCTGGTCAATTCTGACCTGTGAATCATGGCTCTACGGGGCCAATCAGGTCTCTAGTGACCCAGTGGCCCAGAAAAAGGGTGATTGGTGCTGTCTGAGACAGCATCAATCACCCTTTACCGACTGGAGGGAGGTGACACTGATGCCATCTGACGATTGCTCTGATTGGTTGGTCGGACCAACCGCCCAATGAGGGATCCTGCCAGGGAAACTCCCGATCTGCCTACTGGACTCGGGAGCCAAGTGGGAGGACTATGATCAACTGTGGGGATAAGCAACACTGGTGGCGGAGATCAGCGGCACTCCGCAGTGGGGATCAATGGCGCACGGCAGCAGAGATAAGCAGGTGAGAGGAACAGTGTACCTCCACCTGTATTTTTCTACCAGTGTGACTCCAGCCGTTGCAAAACTACAACTTTCAGCATGAACGATCTGTTTGTGCATGCTGGGAGATGTAGTTTTGCAACAGCTGGAGGCACACTAGGTGAGAAACACTGAGTTAGGGTCTATTTCCTAACTCAGTGTTTCTCAACATGTGTGCCTCTCCCCCATCCCAATAAAAATTAAATATGACCCATAGGGCAGTGTTTCCCAAACAGCAAACCTCCAGCTGTTGCAAAACTACAGCTCCTAGCATGATCGGACAGTCTTTGATTGTCCAGTCATGCTGGGAGGAGTAGTTTTGCAACAGCTGGAGACTCGCTGTTTGGAAAACACTGTCGTATGGTATTTTCAATGAAGGAGGCATACGCCATGTTTGCCTCTGAGTCCACCAGTCCCCCCCTCATCATCCAGTGATGATGAGCCCCCGAGAAGGTGGTCTCGCCCATAGTTGTGACCCTGTCCTCCATATTAGCAACCTTGTCCCCTGTCCAAATTTCCCTGTCCCTCCATATAGGTGACTTCATCTGGAACTGGGGTCACCAATATGGGGAACACGGAAACTGAGCCACAGATTCCTGGGCTTGTTGGCTGCCCAGGAATCCAATTTGACCCCCTAACTGAAATTGACTTTACGTTTTTTTCCAACTTTTTTGCACGCCCAACAGTTTGTGGCCCGGGACCATAATGCTTTTTTGGCTAGGCCCGCTAGATGTACTCCCTTCAATGTAGCCGAGATTAGGACAGTTTGGGAGCTCGTCAAAAAAACAAAGATTAGGCAATACTGGAGTATGGGGTGTTCTGTGCAACAACACACTTTACCGTATGGCCACGAAAAGGGCACGCGTTTAGCAAATCCAACGGCTTTGTGGCCGCCCTTACTATAGATGACATATACATTTCTGCGACTTTATGTATTGCAAGTTGGCCGTAAAGTCCCATGTGAGCACACCTTGTTACATTCCGTGAGGCATGTAGTTTCCAAAATCAGGTCACTTGTAGGGGGTTTCCACAATTCCATGGGGCTTTATAAATGCAGCATGGCCCCCAACAGGCGCGCCTTTACTTCTGAGCTATGCCATAGAGCATTTTATTTCCACAAATGGGGTATTTCCATGCTTGGGAGAAATTGGGTTACACATTGTGGGGTGCTTTTTCTCATTTTACCCTTTGTAAAAATTAAAAGTTTGGGGCCATACTAGCGTAAAAAATGAAATTTTTCATTTTTATGGTCCACTTTGGCAAAAATTTGTTTCTGCACCCCTTATTTCATTCCTTGAAGGATGTAGTTTCCAAAATGAAGGGGAATTACAGAAATTACATAAAGGGGAGTTTTCACTGTCTTGGCACCATGGGGGCTTTGTAAATGCAACATTGTCCCCAAAATCTATTTGAGCCACATTCCTTCTCCAAAAGCCAAATGGCACTTCTTCCCTTCTAAGCCCTGCCGTGCCGCCGCAGAGCACTTGATGTCTACGTATGGGGTATTTCCATACACGGGAGTTTTTGGGTTACACATTTTGTGGGGCTTTTTCTTCTTTTACCCCTTGTTAAAATGAAAAATTGGGGGTTACACCAGAATTTTTGTGCAAATTTTGTTTTTACTACACCCCTTATTATGTTCCTACTGTCCTGGCACCATGGGGGCTTTGTAAGTGTGACATTGCTCCCAAAAACTATTCTAGACAAATTCTGTCTCTAAAAGCTAAATGTTGCTCCTTCCCTTCTGAGCCCTGTTGTGCTCATATGGGGTATTTCCATATCTGGAAGAAATTGGGTTACAAATTTTGTGGAGCTTTTTCTTCTTTTACCTCTTGTGAATATGCTAAATTGGGGTTACACCAGCATTTAAAATGTTAATTTTTCATTTGCACAGTCCCCTGTTCCAAAATTTTGTCAAACGCCTGTGGGTTGTGAATACTCACTGTACCCCTCATTACATTCCTTTAGGGGTGACATTTCCAAAATGTGGTCACATAAGGGGAGTTCCCACTTTTCTGGTACTACGGGAGCTTTATAAATGCGACATGGCCCCCAAAAACTTTTGCCAAATTCTCTCTCCAAAAGTCAAATGTTGCTCTTTCCCTTCTGACCCCTACAGTGCATCCACAGAGCATTTGTCATCCACATTTGAGATATTTCCATACTAGGGAGAAATTGGGTTACGAATTTTGAGGGTATTTTTCTCCCTTTACGCCTTGTAAAATTTGGGGCAACAACAACATATTTGTGTAAAAAATGGAGATTTTTACTTTTCACTTCCACTTTGCTGCTATTCCTGTGAAACACCTAAAGGGTTAACAAACTTTCTGCATGTCATTTTGAATACTTTGAGGGGTATAGTTTTTATAATGCGGTTAATATAATTTTCGGGGATTTATAACATAAAAGCCCCTCAAATCCAAATCAAACTGAACTGGTCTAAAAAATTCAGATTTTGATGCCAACATAAAATAGACATAGTAGTTAACTATTGCTAACCCGACCTGTTTTGTGCACCAGATTTTGGCACATTGCACCAGAATTTGTGTCTGTGCCAGAATTTGTGCCACATTTTCTGCCTATGCCAAAATTTGGGCCAAAAAAATCAAAAACCCACACAACTACACAATTTAATGGGAAAACCCGAAAAAAGGGTGTGGGTGTGGGGAAAGGGGTGTTGTCATTGAAAAGGAGTTGTGGTATTGACATGTTTCCACAGAAAATGTGGTGGATTTGAGCTCTGGAAAACCCCACAGCTCAGAGCATATATAAAAAAAAGCAAAACTTAAGGAAAAGTGCAAAATGTAGGGAAACCTCAGTAAATACTGTAAAAAAATATTTGTTGGGAAAAACCCCCCACAAAGAATACTACACTCCACTCTTAGTAAATCAGGGCCATTGTATATGTGAATCAAATGTCCTTTATTGAGCATGACCATTTTCCTAACAAGCAGAGCATCTTACATTTTGAAAAATACAAATTTTTCAATTTTTTCATGAAATTTTTGCATTTTTCATAAAGAAATGATACAAGTATCGCTGAATATTTACCACTTTGTTAAAGTTGAATATTTCCCCAAAAAAATAAACTATCTCAGAATCAGAATAAGTAAAAGCATCCCAGAGTTATTAATGTATAAATTGACACAGGTCAGATTTGAAAATATTGGCTGTATCCTTAAGGTCAAAACAGGCTGGATCCTTAAGGGGTTAATTCGTAAATTATCAACTTAGAATTATTTGCATAGCAAATCAATTAATACAAAATCAACCTGTCATCCTGTGCTAATGTAGGATGAAGTTTTCAGCATCTATTTATTTTTGAATATTATTAACAGCCATTTATAGATGTCAGTTGTGCTTAAGACTAATTTAACTTAAAAGAGTTGTCTTGTGAAGACAAACCCTGTCCATGTGCCCTACTAGAGCATGAACATCTTAGAAAATGCTCTCCTATACTAGCCCTCCCTCTCTCTATGAGCTTGACTGGAGAGTCATTCCTGTTTTGGAGGACTTTGGCCATTGTTGTATAATATGGATGGCTGTTATGTAATGCTTCATTTCCCCTGTAGTGACTGATACTAATGCTTGGCTGGCAGCTTTAACTGTTTGCCAGGGTGGGTTACCCGAAGTGGACCTAGAATGACTAGCTAAATTTCCCCATTGGCCACATCTTGTATGATTACTCTTCAGTCTTGTTTACATTTGTCAATTGTTTATATATGAGAACTGCTGATTAAATTTTTTTAGTATTTAGCTTTTTTTTTGGTATAGAATAATGTTTTGTTCTTGTGTGTTAGAGCAAAATAATGTTCATGTCTTTCCCTTCTTATGGACAAAAGTCATTTACATTCATGGATAAGGATTAAATAGGTTGCCCCATCTGGACAATAGTGATGAGCGGCATATGCCACATTCGAATTCGCGATATTTCACGAATATATAGACAAATATTCGTCCTATATTTGCGAAATTCGCATATTCGATGAATTTGCAGTTATTTTCACATGCGAATACGCGCATGCGCGTGTGCGCATGCAGTTAACTATCTTCCTATCTATCTTTATTATCTATCTATCCATCTATCTATGTAAAGAAACAAAGCAGCACTCCACTATACAGAAAGATGCACGGGTGCCTCCTGTTGTTGATCTGAGTCAGAGATCCAATCATTTCGGCAGCCTCACGCTGCCATTATGAAGCCGAGAATGGCAGCGTGAGGCTGCCGAAACGTAGTTCACTTGGAGTGAATAAAGACACCACCCTTTTCACCTATTTGGAGTGCCACTGCTCTTACTTGGCTATCCATCTATCTATCTCCTAATATTCTTTAGTGACAATATTCGCGAATATGAGGATATTCGCGAATATTCGCATATTTGCAAAAATTCATTCTCCAGTCTAATACAGTAATTAGTATAGGAGCCTTCTTTAGACCACAAGCTGGAAGCAGGGAGGGATGAGATAATTGTGCTATATTTGCCATATTCGTGAATATGCAAAATTCGCAATAAATATTGCAAATATTCGCGCTTAACACTACTGGACAACTCCCCCCGTAGGGGTCAACAGAACTGTGAGCAACAACAGATTTCTCTTGCCATGGAATTATAATGACTCAAAGGCTAGGTTCGCACTGTGGAATTTCTGGGCAGAATTTCTGCTGGAGATCAAGCCGGCGGCAACAGTACCTCGCTGACTACATTGCAGTCCCCATAGATGTCAATACAATTCTGAGCAGACATCCCAAATTTATCCACCCAGAAATGCATTGCAGTCTATGGAGGTAGCAATGCAGTCCGCTCGGTCCTAGTATCGGCTCGATCTCAGGCAGAAATGCTGCCCAGAAATTCTGCAGTGTGAACCCAGCCTATGGGTCTATTCACACGGCAGAATTTCAGCTTGTGGAATTCCGCCTCAAATTAAAGCCCATAGTCTTCTCTGGGATTCCGCACTCCCATTCACACTTCTGAATTTCCGCTTGTGGAATGGAAGTGCGGAATCCCATAGAAGTCTATGGGCTTTAATTTGAGGCAGAATTCCGCAAGCGGAAATTCTGCCGTTTGAGTAGACCACCCCCCCCCCCCTGGGGACTCCGAGTGCAGACAGCGCCGACTGAAACAGTGGGCGCTAGAACCGCGCGGACACTGCAGTCTCCAATAGACTGCAATGTGTTCCTCAAGTATTTCCGCCTGAAGAATGAACACCATTCTTCAGGCGGAAAATTTCAAGCGGATTTTCCGTTCACAAATTCCGCTTCACAAATTCCGAAGTGTGAATTTGTGAATGGAAACCCATTCCCTATACTATACATTTTAGTAAGCAGAATTTCTGCCTGCAATTTCAAAGCAGAATTGCAGGCGGAAATTCCGTAGTGTGAACTTAGCCTAACTGATGATTCTAGAATTGGACTAGCAAATGCCTTTTGTGGATCCAATCAGTAACTCCCAGTACTTACTTATTCCTAGGTTTAGGAGTATGGGCAAAATCTGTTACAGACAAGCATAAACAACTTTATGGAAGCATGTATAAAAGGGGTACTCCGGTGGAAAACTTTTTTTTTCTTAAATCAACTGGTGCCAGAAAGTTAAACAGATTTGCAAATTACTTCTATTAAAAAATCTTTACTCTTCCAGTACTTCTTAGCAGCTGTATGCTACAGAGGAAATTCTTTTCTTTTTGAATTTCTTTTTTGCTTTGTCCACAGTGTTCTCTGCTGACACCTGATGCCCATATCAGTAACTGTCCAGAGCAGGAGAAAATCCCCATTGCAAACCTCTCCTGCTCTGGACAGTTCCTGACATGGACAGAGGTGTCAACAGAGAGCACTGTGGACAAGACAAAAAAGAAATTCAAAAAGAAAAGAATTTCCTCTGTAGTATACAGGTGATAATAAGTACTGAAAGGAATGAAGGTAGGTAACAAATAGGAAGAATAGAATATATCACCATTAGATAACAAAAACCGGATGATGATAGAATGAATGATGGCACAGACCAATGATGAAGAGGATAAAAATGGTAGTCAAGAATTGAAGCAGGTGAAAAACAGTCAGAAACGAGGACCCAGAGACCCTAAGTAGAACTAAGGAAAAATGCAACAAAAACAAAACTGGAGGAAATCACAATGACCTCTGATCAAGGACTACACCAGACTGAACAAGAACCAATTGGACTGACCAGGCTACAACAAGGTCATACAGAAATATATCTGAACAGTGCCGGGTATCCTGTTTGTTTCTGAAGTCCTTTTATAGTCCATAGAGAAATACAGGGAAGGATGTGTTTAAACATACAGAACATACTGTATGCTATAATCTGTACCTCACTGCAAGAGCCACAGATCTTCAAAGAGAGGGTTAAAGGGGTATTCCAGGACAAAACTTTTTTTTTTTTCTTTAATATCAACTGGCTACAAGAGTTAAACAGATTTGTTAATTACTTCTATTAAAAAATCTTAACCCTTCCAGTAGTTATCAGCTGCTTAAGTTGGGTTGTTCTTTTCTGTCTGACAGTGCTTTCTGCTGACACGTCTGCTTGTCTCAGGAACTGTCCAGAGTAGAAGCAAATCCCCTTAGCAAATCTCAAATGCTTCGGACAGTTCCTGAGACAAGCAGAGGTGTCAGCAGAGAGCATTGTTGTCAGAAAGAAAAGAACAACTCAACTTCAGAAGCTGATAACTACTGGAAGGATTAAGATTCTTTTATAGAAGTACTAACTACTGGAAGGATTAAGATTTTTTAATAGAAGTCATTTACAAATCTGTTTAACTTTCTGGGTCCAGTTGATTTTATATATATATATATATATATATATATATATATATATATATATATATATATATAATTTTTTTCCTGGAATACCCCTTTAACCAAACAAAAATCTGACTATCCCCTCTGCTCTGGTTGATAGAGGAAGTTCACATATTGCAAAATTTTCAGACAGCAAAAAGAAAAGGCAGCATTTTGTGTGTTCTTTTTTTGCACCTGCTTTTTTGCCAATTACAGTCGAAAATCTGAGCGTAAATTAAAATATGTTAGCAGATTTTCCAATGTGTGAACCCAGCCTTAGAGATGTTTATTCAATAACAGTATAGCAGATTCAAAGAGGGACAGAATAAAAAGATGTATTGACATGACTAAAAAGTGGGAAAAAAAGTATATGTATTCAATTATATGCCAGTTAAAAAAAAGAAAACTGCCAAGTGGAATCCCACCCTAAAGATGGTAAAGCATTAAAGCAAAGTGCAGAGTTGTAGGGTTCCTAGAAGACAACCAATTAAAAATTGATGACATATGCTAGCAGTATGGCATCATTTTGTAAAATGGTAATATTCATTTAACCCCTTGAGGACGGAGCCCATTATGACCCTAAGGAAGGGAGCATTTTTTGCAAATCTGACCACTGTCACTTTAAGCATGAATAACTCTGGGATGCTTTTACATATAAATCTGATTCCGAGCTTGTTTTTCTGTGACATATTCTACTTTATGTTAGTGGTAAATTTTTGTCGATGCTTACATAATTTCTTGGTGAAAAATTCAAAAATTTGATGAAAAATTTGAACATTTTGCATTTTTCTAACTTTGAAGCTCTCTGCTTGTAAGGAAAATAGACATTCCAAATAAATTATATATTGATTCACATATACAATATGTCTACTTTATATTTGCATCATAAAGTTGACATGTTTTTACTTTTGGAAAACATCAGAGCTTCAAAGTTCAGCAGCAATTTTCCAATTTTTCACAAAATGTTCAAAATCGGAATTTTTCAGGGACTAGTTCAGTTTTGAAGTGGATTTGAAGGGCCTTCAAATGAGAAGCACCCCAAAAATGACCCCATTATAAAAACTGCACCCCTCAAAGTATCCAAAATGACATTCAGTAAGTTTGTTTACCCTTTAGGTGTTTCACAGGAATAGCAGCAAAGTGAAGGAGAAAATTCAAAATCTTCATTTTTACACTCGCATGTTCTTGTAGACCCAATTTTTGAATGTTTACAAGGGGTAATAGGAGAAAAAAAAATTTGTAACCCAATTTCTTTCGAGCAAGGAAATATCTCATATGTGTATGTCAAGTGTTCGGCGGGCGCAGTAGAGGGCTCAGAAGGGAAGGAGCAACAATGGGATTTTGGAGAGTGAATTTTGCTGAAATAGTTTTTGGGGGGGCATGTCACATTTAGAAAGCCCCTATGGTGCCGGAACAGCAGGAAACCCCACATGGCATACCATTTTGGAAACTAAACCCCTCAAGGCACGTAACAAGGGGTCCAGTGAGCCTTAACACCCTGCAGGTGTTTGATGACTTTTCGTTAAATTTGGATGTGTAAATGAAAAAAAATATTTTTTCACTAAAGTGCAGTTTTTCCACAAATTTACCATTTTTACAAAGGGTTATGGGAGAAAATGTCCCCCAAAATTTGTAACCCCATCTCTTCTGAGTATGGACATACCCTATGTTAGGACGTAAAATGCTCTGCGGGCAAACTACAATGCTCAGAAGATAAGGAGCACCATTGAGCTTTGGGAAAGAGAATTTGTTTGGAATGGTAGTCAGGGGCAAGTGCGTTTACAAAGCCCCCTGTGGTGCCAGAACAGTGGACCCACCCACATGTGACCCCATTTTGGAAACTACACCCCTCACAGAATTTAATAAGGGGTGCAGTGAGTATTTACACCACACTGGCGTTTGACAGATCTTTGGAACAGTGGATTGTGCAAATGAAAAATTAAATTTTTCATTTTCACGAATCACTGTTCCAAAAATCTGGCAGACACCTGTGGGGGGTAAATGCTCAATGTACCCCTTAATACACTACATGAGGGGTGTAGTTTCCAAAATGGGGTCACATGTGGGGGGTCTATTGTTCTGGCACTATGGGGGCTTTGTAAAAGCATGTGGCCTTCAATTCCGGACAAATTTTCTCTTCAAAATCCCAATGGCGCTCCTTCTCTTCTGAGCATTGTAGTTTGCCCACACAGCACTTTACATCCACATATGGGGTATGTTCTTACTCAGAAGAAATGGGGTTACAAATTTTGGGGGCGTTATTCCTATTTTCCCTTGTGAAAATGAAACATTTAGGGTAACACCAGCATTTTAGTGAAAATTTTTTTTTTCATTTTCCCATCCAAATTTAATGAAAATTTGTCAAACACCTGTGGGGTGTTAAGGCTCACTATACCCCTTGTTATGTTCCGTTAGGGGTGTAGTTTTCAAAATGGGGTCACATGTGGGGATTTATGTTTTTGCATTTATGTCAGAACCGCTGTAAAATCAGCCACCCCTGTGCAAATCACCAATTTAGGCCTTAAATGTACATAGTACGCTCTAACTCCTGAGCCTTGTTATGCGCCCGCAGAGAATTTTACGCCCACATACGGGGTATTTCCGTACTCAGGAGAAATTGTGTTACAAATTTTGGGGGTCTTTTTTTCCTTTTACTGCTTGTGAAAATAAAAAGTATGGGGCAACACCAGCATGTTAGTGTAAACATTTTTATTTTTTTACACTAACAGGCTGGTGTAGACCCCATCTTTTCCTTTTCATAAGGGGTAAAAGGAGAAAAAGCCCCCCAAAATTTGTAGTGCAATTTCTCCCGACTATTGAAATACCCAATATGTGGCCCTAAACTGTTTCCTTGAAATACGACAGGGCTCCAAAATGAGAGAGCGCCATGCACATTTGAGGACTAAATTAGGGATTGCATAGGGGTGGACATAGGGGTATTCTACGCCAATGATTCCCAAACAGGGTGCCTCCAGCTGATGTTAAACTCCCAGCATGCCTGGACAGTCAGTGGCTGTCCAGAAATGCTGGGAGTTGTTGTTTTGCAACAGCTGGAGGCTCCGTTTTGGAAACACTGCCGTACAATACGTTTTTCATTTTTATTGGGGGGGGGGATAGTGTAAGGGGGTGTTATGTAGTGTTTTACCCTTTATTTTGTGTTAGTGTAGTGTTTTTAGGGTACATTTGCACTGGCTTGTTACGGTGAGTTTCCCGCTAGGAGTTTGAGCTGCGGCGAAAAATTTGCCGCAGCCCAAACTTGAAGCAGGAAACTTACTGTAAACCTGCCTGTGTGAATGTACCCTGTACATTCACATGGGGGGCAAACCTCCAGCTGTTTCAAAACTACAACTCCCAGCATGTACTGACAGACCGTGCATGCTGGGAGTTGTACTTTTGCAACAGCTGGAGGCACACTGGTTGGAAAACCTTCAGTTAGGTTCTGTTACCTAACTCAGTATTTTCCAACCAGTGTGCCTCCAGCTGTTGCAAAACTACAACTCCCAGCATGTAGTGACAGACCGTGCATGATGGGAGTGGTACTTTTGCAACAGCTGGAGGCACACTGGTTGGAAAACCTTCAGTTAGGTTCTGTTACCTAACTCAGTATTTTCCAACCAGTGTGCTTTCAGCTGTTGCAAAACTACAACTCCCAGCATGTACTGACAGACCGTGCATGCTGGGAGTTGTACTTTTGCAACAGCTGGAGGCACACTGGTTGGAAAACCTTCAGTTAGGTTCTGCCACCTAACTCAGTATTTTCCAACCAGTGTGCCTCCAGCTGTTGCAAAACTACAACTCCCAGCATGTACTGACAGACCGTGACTGCTGGGAGTTGTACTTTTGCAACAGCTGGAGGCACACTGGTTGGAAAACTTTCAGTTAGTTTCTGTTACCTAACTCAGTATTTTCCAACCAGTGTGCCTCCAGCTGTTGCAAAACTACAACTCCCAGCATGTACTAATCGCTGAAGGGCATGCTGGGAGATGTAGTTATGCAACAGCTGGAGGTTATGCAACTACAACTCCCAGCATGCCGAGACAGCTGTTTGCTGTTTGGGCATGCTGGGATTTGCAGTTTTGCAACATCTGGAGGGCGACAGTTTATAGACCACTGCTCCAAAATGTGACCCTCCAGATGTTGCAAAAATACAAATCCCAGCATGCCCAGACAGCAAAGAGCTGTTTGGACATGCTGGGAGTTGTAGTTTTGCAAGATCTGGAGGGATACAGTTTAGAGACCACTGTATAGTGGTCTCAAACTGCAGCCCTACAGCTGTTGTAAAACTACATATTCCAGCATGCACAAACAGTTGTCTGGGAATGCTAGGAGTTGTGGTTTTACAACATCTGGAGGGCTACAGTCTCAGACTGTAGCCCTCCAGATGTTGCTAGGCAACTTATCGGCTTCCGTAGGATCCAGGGAGCCGTCCTCTTCTGCCGCACGACGTCGCCGCCCGCCGATCTCCGTCGCCGCCCGCCGATCTCCGTTGCCGCCCGCCGATCTCTGTCGCCCGCAGCCTCCAGATGGGTATGTGGATCTTCGGCGCCTGTCCCCTTCGGTTCCCCGTTCTGCCCCGAATATTGTGGGTGGGCAGAACGGGGAAAACAAAAGTTAACCCCGCCGCCCCTGATCTGCTATTGGTGGTCGCGTCTAGACCACCAATAGCAGAGTGGCACCCCTGCCACCTCACTCCTATCCCTTCAGGGGGATCGTAGGTGTCTTAGACAACCACGATCCCCCTTATATTCCGGGTCACCACAGACCCGTATGACCCGGAATCGGCGCAAATTGCAAGTGTAAATTCACTTGTGATTTGCGCCGATCGCCGACATGGGGGGGGTCTATTGACCCCCCTGGACCATTTGTACAGGGTGCCTGCTGATAGATATCAGCAGTCAACCCGGTCGGGTCCCCGCCACGGGCGTATGGGTATGGCCTTAAGAACCAGGACGCAAGGGCGCATGCATACGCCCTACGTCCCCAACAGGTTAAAGGCTTATATATCCGGTAATGAGGGATTAAAAAGTCATGTGAACTCTAGGAGATAATATAAAACGAAACAATATATTTATCAGTTAAATTCTTCCTTTGTCTCCCTCTGGTGCTATGCCAGGTGTAATTTTAGTTAAACTGATGTTTCATCCATAAAGACATTTCACATGGTTTTGTAAGTGATGTGACACAATCTACATATACCCAGGGCCATTAAGATATCAGTTAAAAGGTGTAGGCACACCACATGCACTCACCATCACTCACCACCATATGTTCCATTTAAGCATAGCATCATCTATGCATTTTATTGGTGGAATTCATTCATGTTATCACAGGCCTGATCCACAAAAAATCACATTCTTTAATGTGTCAGAGCGAGTGGTCAGCCCTGGGTGAGCTGACTTCATGTGATCTACAGGATGACATCATCACCTGCCAGATCCCTCCTAGCAGCTTAGAAATCCCTCCCCACCCAGCTCCATTTGTATACTGCTGTTGTTGCCGTCTCTAAATATTTTTGCAGCTTTTTTTTCTCCATTTTGTTTGTGAATTTTCCAAAATTGTAGAAAATTTACACTATTTTACTGCAATTGTACAAATCGCAATAAAAGGTCATACATTACAAGCATATGTGACAGTGATCCCCAAGGAAGGGAAGGACCCCCTACTTTGCCCAAGCTACCGCCCGATCTCATTGATTAATGTTGATGCTAAATTGTTTGCTAAACTACTGGCCAATAGACTGGCGGACCATCTGGATTTCCTAATCCATCCCGATCAAGTGGGATTCGTCAGGGGCAGAGAGGCAAGAGATAATACCTTGAGGGCTTTCTCCTCGGTTCATCTTGCTCATCGCCTCAAAACCCCCCTCCTGCTCCTATCCCTGGATGCTGAAAAAGCCTTTGATCGGGTGGATTGGGGCTTCTTTGAGGCCACGCTCTCCCAGATTGGATTAGGACGGTCCATGATGGGGAAGATAATGGCATTATACTGGTCCCCACAGGCACAAATCCGAATTAATGGTCAACTATCTGCCCCCTTTACCATCCGTAATGGCACACGACAGGGATGTCCCCTATCTCCGCTCTTATATGTCCTTTGTATGGAACACCTATTGGTGGACATCAGACGCAACCCTGACATCCTGGGGCTATCTCTGTCGTCCTGTCATTATAAATGCTCGGCCTTCGCGGACGACCTGCTCCTGTTCCTATCCACCCCAATAACATCCCTGCCTTCCCTTATGGCTACTGTGCGCTCTTTTTCGAGTTACAGTAACTATAAACTGAACGCATCCAAATGCGAAGCTCTGCCTATCCTTATCCCTGCCCAAACCCTCCGCTCCCTCAAAGCATCCTACCCTTTTAAGTGGCAATCACTATCATTAAAATACTTAGGTATCCATGTCCCGAATAATCTGGCTGACACATATCGCCTCAACTTCCCCCCATTCTTACAGACACTGCGCTCGGACCTGGCCAGGTGGGAGCGCAGGGACTTCTCGTGGTTGGGACGTATCAATATATTTAAAATGAATGTGCTCCCTCGTCTACTTTATCTCTTCTCCGGAATACCAATATTTTTACCACGTTCCTTCTTCAGGGAGGTCTCTGGGATCCAAACTGGCTTTGTCTGGGGAGGGCGACACCCGAGACTAGCTAGAATGACCATGACTAGACGGAAAATAGAAGGTGGACTGGCACTTCCTGACTTCACAGCTTACTATCTATCCACAGCGCTTAACAGGATTTTAGATAGTTTCCACCATAGACAGACGAAGCAATGGATAGCACTTGAATCTAGGGCCACTGACCTAGACATTAAATCCGTCCTGTGGTTGCCGAAAGGATCCCTGTCCAGACACCCGAGTCCCGCTATTCCCCCAATCCTTGCATCCATTATAACAATTTATCACATATACCTAGCTCACAAGTCAATCCTCTCCCCCTCTGGCCCGCTCACGCCCCTATTTGGAAACCCGGACTTCCCTCCGGCGCTAAGTGCACCAACGTTCCTTTCACTCAGGAGAGACGATGCCCCCACGTTTAGAGACATTCTGACCTCTGAGGAAATTAAACCCTTAAGCAAAATAATAAGTGAACACTCCCGGACCCACATGCAAGACTTTCAATACACCCAAATCTCCCACTTCTATAGAAACCATAAGAGGCACCTGGCTCTTCATAGGCAACTGACGCCCTTCGAGCGCCTCTGTGCCTCCTCAACACCAATATGCAAACCTATTAGTGCGATTTACTCCCTTCTTCTTGACATACATTCAACTAATCTCCCATCATTCTGCTCAGCATGGGAGAGGGAATTGGGCTGTCCCATCTCAGACGGGGAGTGGCACCGGGCCTTCACATGGTGCCACAGGTCTTCCACCTCTTGCAAAGCACATGAAACTAACTATAAAATTATGACACGGTGGTACCGAGTCCCCTCCTTACTGGCTCGTCTCTACGCAAACGTCGTGGACGACTGCTGGCGCTGCGGAAGGCCTGGTGGCACCATGACCCACATCTGGTTAGAATGTCCTTCTCTGGCCGCGTTCTGGACACAGATTTTAGACATTATATACCGACTGACCTCGGTCCGACTCCCCAAGTCACCTAAACCGACCCTCCTATCTATCCTTCCCGAAAACATCCCACGTTCATGTGCCCGTTTGCTACACTTCTTCCTGCTAGCAGCCAGGACAGTCATACCCAGACTGTGGAAGTCATCGACACCTCCCTCACTATCATCCTGGCTTAAGGAAGTTTCCCACCTTCACAGAATGGAGGAGTTACTTGCCGACTCTCGCCACCAAATTGACAAGTTCTATGCCATCTGGCGACCCTGGTCGGAATTTATTTCGTCTAGCGACTTTGAAACCCTTCACCTGGGAGATTAGGTTCTCCTGGAAATTTCTACATGGTCTTTCAAAACCTGAGGGGGATCCTTGAGTTGCCCGGGAGTCGTCGCAGCCGTTCGTGCCACACGGTATTTATAATCCTCACACTAGACCTGTACCCTCTATCGTTCCTCACCCCTTCCCATGCCCTTTCCCCTCCCCTCCCCCGCCTCTTCATCTTTCACTTTCTCCTCCACTTTTTACTCTCAACCTTTCCTTTTTCTTTTTCTTATTTTTCTTACTTATCTCCTTGCATTAGTATTAAATCTGCCATGGAAAGGCCCACTGTATACGACTACATACCTCATCCCGAGTTTACAAATCGGAAACCCCTCCATCCGACCCCTCCGTGGGTTCTCACTAAATTGATATAGTATGTGGTCGTCTGCACCTCTGCCTGATCACCCCTCTGAGCTCCTGCAGATTACAGAGAAGACAGGCGTTGGAGCGCCGTTCCAACTAGTTACACATTACAGTTTTGTATTTTAGTTACATTGATAGACAGCTGTATCTGATGTTTCTGCCTTCTAGATACTTATGGGGATTATTCCTTTTTGAGAAATGAGCAGACGTTATAATGACAGTGTTCCGACTGATGTTTTCAACTAGTGCTTGAATGTATACTCTTATTAAAACTTCAATAAAACATTACTTTGAAAAAAAAAAAAAAAAAAAAAAAAAAAAAGGTCATACATTTTAAAGCAGTTCTGGAAAATCCCTTAAAAACCGTGGCCAAAACATGGTTAAAAAAAAGCTACAAAAATGTGGTAAAAACAGAACATGTCAACATATCCTACATACCTGAAATATTTATAAAACACCTTAGTTGTGACTATAGGTCGAATCACTTCCACATTCTGGAAATATTTATTTCAGCTGCTTGTTTCAACACTCGCCGGCTAGCCGCCCGATTCGACAGGTGTGCCGCATAGAGTATAATTGTTGAAACACACACTGGCCAGGGAATGAAGCGCGATCACAACGGGAATTAAGACCTGGTGCGATCTAAACTTTCTCCAAACAATAGTAACGCTTTAACATTGCTTTATTATCTACTCGGCTATAGCTTTTCTTACATCTGGATATATTCCTGTCATATGTATCTTTGATGGAATACTTTATATTCACATGCATGGAAACTGCTTACACACCTTAAAGGGGTACTCCACCCCTAGCATCTTATCCCCTATCCAAAGATGTCTGATGGCGGGGTGCCTGCTGCTGAGACCCCCCGCGATCTCCCTGCAGCACCCGAAGGTTTCCAAAACTGGAGATTCAGCACCCGCAAAGAAATAGGGTGCCGCAGGAAGATTGCGGAGGGGGGGGGGGTCATCTCAGCAGCGAGCCCCCCGCGATCAGACATCTTATCCCCTATCCTTTGGTTAGGGGATAAAATGTTTTTGTCCGGAATACCCCTTTCATTGGAACCTCTCAGGTCCCTGTTTCCCCACACACTGACTTTAGTATCTTATTATTGAGGAGAACAGCATTCCTCCATTATTCTTCTATGTTCCATCCTATTCTACAAACAGCTAGTGAGCGCTTACTAGTCATGGGGCGGTATTCGCAGCAGCTTTATAGTATGTTAGTCAATACTATGAACTGGTCTAACAATGATGCTTTCAAGCAAACTACCATCTTAGGCTCCACTTATGCTTTTGGCTAAAAATAATTGCATGATGTTTGCACTGTGTGAACTGGTTTGAAGAGCTATGCATTGTTAGAAAGGACTACCTATTGGGGTAGTAGTAAACTTAAAGTGCCACTGAACATTATTGACTAGGACAGACATAGTTGTACGTTGCGCTTCCATTCTGCAGACAGTCAATGCATTTAGCAGCGGAAGCTGCCAGGTCTGTCTGCTGTTTCCACACAGTAATTACACTAGACTATATTTTATTGTCTGTTGTACCTTCCAGCAGGATAATAAAACATTACTGATGGATATGTAAAAAAATAAAACATTTACTGCTCTTTCCTTTACATTTATTGCTTCGCATAAGACAAAATGAATACAGGGGAAAGAAACAACAAATCAACTGAAAATATAATTGCCCATTTGTGTTACATGCCATGAAATTGCAGGCTGACCATACGTATTAGTTCATTTATGGCATTGCTATTAGACATTTGTTGATGGTAACAAAACACAGAGACCTGTCAAATAATTGTGAAGGCATGACAAACATTGTACACTTGGAAATCCAGCCCCATGTCATAGCAGCAGCCACTGGTATTTCAACTGCTGGCAATGTAAAAAGAATTTCTGGTGCCTCAGAAAAATGATTTGACAAAAGGCCTTTTAGCAATGTCATTTCTGCAATTTGTTTCTGACAATTAGGCATTTTGCTCTTGTTCGTAATACAGTATGTCCTTGAATTTCTAGATTTTCTACTATAGCATAGATTCAGTGTACACTACTGAACGAGTGCAAATTAGAGAAGGTTCGTGACAAGAAAGCATCCATCACCTGAAAAATTTGAGGTATGTTTAATTTTAGTTGTATTTGCGGGTATTCTGCTGAAAAAACATTTTTAGTCAGTACAGTAGATACTTTATTTATAACTATACTGCTAATCATAAATAATAGTAGTATGCTGCTGTTATATGAAAAATAACACGTATTGATGAAGCTGTATGTGCGTTTGTGCTGTTTGCTGATCGTACTAAAGTGGTGAACCATCTGAACCAGTTGCTACAGTTTCTAGTAGAGTTGAGGGAATTAACTTGTTGAGGGAATTAACTTGAAAAAAATCAGTTTGTCAGAATTGAGCTGAGACTCCTGTCAAATGACAGGGGTCCCTGTTCCTGAAGATTGGCCACCCAGGCATTCCTACTTACTTCAGTATAGCCCAGAGGAGCTGATGCTATTAATGCTGAAATAAAGTAGCATATGGGGAGGATTGTTTGTGTGGGTTGCAAAGAGATATCAGGGGGAAGTCTTATTTTGTGCAGAGACTCTGCAGAGGAATGTGGCGCCATAACTGTTTGACATTTAGGAGTGTCAGTTTTTTCTTTAGCAATTGTGTGGTCCTGGTAGGGATGTCAGTAAATGGTCCAACATATTTGCTCGCCTGCACACGCTGTATGTCTCTTTGCTCATTAAACAGATGCAGAAAACCCCTATTTTGTTCAAATCTAAAATGGCTGCCTTATAGCATATGATGGAAAAATCGAGTAAATCCTCCCAAGATAAATTTTGAGAGGTTCCTCTGACAAAGCATCCAGCGAAACATGCATTAGGGTTGGTAAGGTATGGTAATGGTATGGTATGGTAATGGTACCACAAATGTCTTATATACTTCTTTTAGGTGTTTTTTCTTGGCTATTGTTATTTTTACATGATCTATTCTGCTTTTCCTTACAAAGCCATTTTGGGTACCTATTTACATATTTTACATATTAATATATTTATTCTGTGGTTCCATATTCATTCGTCTTGCCATGCCTACCATCCAGTATGTTCTCTGGTATCTTATATTAATAACATTTTTGTGCTTTTTATATGATTAATTAATAAAGTATTATTTTGTATAGAAAAAAGAAGGTTGCAGCAGCACTCTTGGTCAAAAAATGGAGTCCCTTAGGGCACTTTTTCATCAAAATGTGCCCCCCATCCACCACGCGGAGGTGGCCTCATGTCGGATGGGACCCTAACACTTATTCCACTCACCTCTACTGGGCATTTAGCCTCTGACTGGTGACATGCAGGATCCACTATCATTTCAAAAACCCTGTCCTTTTCTGATCCCTATAACTTTTTTTATTTTTCCATATATAGGGATTTATGAGGGCTAATTTTTTGTGCTGTAATCTGCAATTTTTATCAGTACCATTTTTGCTTACATGTGACTTTTTTTTATCGCTTTCTATAATAGTTTTTATGCTACATGATGTGATTAAAAATCTGTATTTTTGGAGTTTGATATTTTTTACGTTTACCCCGTTTACCGTACGGGATCATTAACATTATATTTTAATAGTTTGGACATTTACGCATGTGGCGATACCAAATATGTAAACTTTTTTCTTTTCTTTTTTTTATAAAATAGAAAAATTAAGGGTAATTACATTTTTTTTTTATTAGTGGAGGGAGTTTTATACACTTTTTAAGACCCCATAGGGGACTTTGTTATGTAATCATTAGATTGCATTTACTGCATAATGCTATGCCTATAGCATAGCATTATACAGTGTGATCGGCAATGCCTGGCAAAGAATCCTCTGCCATTTTAGTTCACCAAACCGGTTCCGTGAGCCCCTCTGGGCTACCAAAGATTTTTAGTTTTACTGTAGACGCCGTGATCGGCATTGATCAGGGCATCTAAAGGGTTAATCAAAAGGGTGATCAAAAGGCCAGAACTACACAAAAGTGGTACAGTTAAAAACTACAGCTCATGGCGCAAAAAAACAAACCCTAAAACAGCTCAGTAGGTGGAAAAAAAAAGTTACAATTATTGCCCTACAAAATTGTGCAATTCCATATTTTTTTCAATTTAGCCCAACATATAATTTTTTTCTGGCTTTGTAATACATTGTATGATAATAATAATAATTAAAAAAAAAAAAAAGTATAACTCGCCACACAGAAAATAAGCCCTAATACAACTTTGTCAGTTGAAAAATAAAAATGTTATGGGTCTTCAAAGGTAAGGAGGAAAAAACGTGAGCCAGAAAAAAAAAATAGCTGGGTCATGAAAAGGTTAAGTACCAGGAGGCAAGGGCATACCTGTACGCCCTTTATCCTTAAAGGGGTTCTCCGGTGAAAACCTTTTTTATTTTAAATCAACTGGTGGCAGAAAGTTAAACATATTTGTAAATGACTTCTATTAATAAAATCTTAATCCTTCCTGTACTTATTAGCTGCTGAATACTACAGAGGAAATTCTTTTCTTTTTTGAATGCTCTCTGATGACATCAAGAGCACAGTTCTCTCTGCTGACATTATTATAAAAATAATAATGCTTTATTTATTGTTGTCCTTGGATTTGAACCCAAGTCCCCAACACTGCAAGGCAGCAGTGCTAACCACTGAGCCACCATGTTGCCCTCAGCATACAGCTTCTATGCATGGTTGCTAAAATGGACAGAGATGTCAGCAGAGAGCACTGTGCTCGTGATGTCATCAGTGTTCCAAAAAGAAAGGAATTTCCTCTGTAGCATTCAGCAGATAATAAGTACTGGAAGGATTAAGATTTTTAATAGAAGTAATTTACAAATATGTTTAACTTTCTGCCACCAGTTGATTTAAAAGAAAAAAGGTTTTCACCAAAGTACCCCTTTAATAAGTTAAACAATGTCAACCATTGTGCCCCTCGTACCAGTGCCACACAGTGACCCCAATACAAGGGCATCCTCAGATTTAAGTTGTAACTACAAACTCTGTGACTATTCTTGTATTCTGCCTTAAGGGAATTCAAATTGCTTCTTATTACTGTGTCAAGGTGGTGCTGCCCAAGAATCCATTGTGCCTCATTTTTGCTTTAGATATAATGTAAAAACATTGATGTGTAGCAATTTATTGTTCACTTCTAAGTAACTATCTGCAGATGTGCATTAACCTGTAAACTATAGTTCGATCTGTGAGTACATTGTTTCCATGGAAGCACATACTAAATGTATATATTTACTGCCTGGTGGACATTCTCTGTACTCGAGCTGCTTTTAAATTGCCGCATTATGCATGATCACACCAGCGCTTTAGATTGCTTAAAGGTTGGTTTTAGTCTACCAACTTTTGTAAATTATTCTGGGATACATTAGCACAATTTTTATTTCTATATTCTCCATTCCCCTTAATAGTCATAACATGCCACCTCCAGACATTGATATTAAAGTACAGCAGCAACATATCGGCTTTTGCTTTTGGTGTTTGCAGATGCTCCTTGAAACAAAACAAAACACAATACTGTAGAAGGATCACATGACCTCAGTATAGCCCAGAATACCTTGCAAGCAGGAGGAAGCATCACTTGGCCTCAGGGAAGCCAATACTGTCTTTAAAATTACACTCAGCCAGTCAGTAGGCAGTAAAGGGGTGGGTCAAAGGTATCATAAAATCCTATGCACACAGTCTCAGTGGCTGTTTTAGGGAGAGCAGCTGTAAGGAACAGCGCAGATAAGTGTAAGGCTGGGTTCACAACACGTTTTGTACTTATGGTTCCCGTATACGGCTGGGAGGAGGGGGGCGAGGCTTAATCGCGGCACCCACACTCAGACGTATAGGGGAACCGTATTTAATGCATGTCTATGAGCCGACCGGAGTGAACCGCAGCCTCCGGTCGGCTGCGTTTTTGGCCGTATGCGGTTTCCCGACCGTAGGCAAAAACGTGGTCGACCACATTTTTGCCTGCGGTCGGGAAACCGCATACGGCCGAAAACGCAGCCGACCGGAGGCTGCAGTTCACTCTGGTCGGCTCATAGACATGCATTAAATACGGTTCCCGAATACGGCTGAGTGCGGGCGCCGCGATTAAGCCCCACCCCCCCTCCTCCCAGCCGTATACGGGAACCGTAAGTGCAAAACCCAGCCTAAGAACACTCCACTACAATATTCCGAAGCAGTGTACAGAGATGGCTACTAGAGTGCATGTGCTACATTTGTTTTCTCAGGGCAAAATCTGTGTCATTGTTATAAGCAGCAAATTTACCTTGATTTCCCAGGATTCATAGTTCTGTTTGTTCAAGCTTGCACTGTAAACTTGTCAGAGTTACTAATCAGAAAACCTCTTTTCTTTTCTAAATGTACTAATAATCTGGGCCCATAATTATTTAGCAGTGGATTAGTGAAAACACTGTTCAGGTGAGTACGGGTTGAACAGGAACAATGGGGGAGATTCATTAAGACCTGTGTCTGAGGAAAAGTTAACCAGTGGCCCATAGCAACCAGATTTCTTCTTTTATTTTTTAAAAGGCCTGTGAACTTTTCCTCAGTACAGGTCTTGATGAATCTCCCCCAATGTCAGCATGTATGGTAGTCTTTGTACAATTGCATCTCACCTGCGTCCTCTGGCCCTGGTTTACTAAGTGTGTCGGGTTATTTTCAGGGTGTTTTTTTTTTTTTTTTTTGTTACAGACTATTTTTTCTCACACGTATTTATCAATGTCAGGAAAATTATGTCACACGATATTAAATTCTGTTGTACGGGGAAAAAAAAGTGTAGCATGGGAAAAATAAAGCATAAAGCAAATAATTAAAGCAAATCCCCATAGCAAACCTGTCCAGCTGGACAGTTACTGGCATGGACAGAGGTTTAAGCAGAGAGCACTATCACTATACAGCTTTCTCTGGAGCATACAGCAGCTGATAAGTACTGAAAGAATTAAGATTTTTAAATAGAAGTAATTTAAAAATCTGTATAACTTGTTGGCACCAGTTGATTTAAAAAAAATAATTCCACTGGAATACCCCTTTAAGACAAAATAGGTCCTATCCTTAACCCCTTAACCCCTTCCCGACCTATGACATACCTGTACGTCATGGGTGGCAAGGTGTTCCCGACCCATGACATACAGGTACGTCATGAACATTACTGCCGCTACTCGCGGCATCCCGCAGCGCCCGGAAAGATGGTGGCTATCACTGATAGCCAGCCATCTTACCGTGCGACCACGGGGGGTTTCATCCCCGACCCCCCCCCAGCGATCGCTGTTATCAGCTGGTCAAATCTGACTAGCTGATAGTAGCGTTTCCCTATGAAAATACTTAGCAGCGCGGTGTGTGAGTCCCGATCACGGGGATCGGGACACACACCGCTCTGCTAAGTGTCCCTGACCCGTCCCCCGGCGTCACTTACCCGTTCGAGCGGTGTCCCGAGCGGTCCCGGCATCCTCCATGCGGTCCCGGCGGCGCTGCGTCCCGGAGGTAAGTTTCCGGCAGCAGTGCGGCATCTTCATTGGCAGCAGTAAGATCGCCATAAAGCGATCTCACTGCTGCCTCTGGGAGTTTCAAAACTGCAACTCCCAGCATGCCCAGACAGCCTTTGGCTTTCTGGGCATGCTGGGAGTTGTAGTTTTGCAACATCTGTAGGTCCTCAGTTTGGAGACCACTGTATAATGGTCTCCAATCTGTGCTCTTCCAGATGTTGCAAAACTACAACTCCCAGCATGCTCAGTCTGTCCAGGCATGCTGGGAGTTGTAGTTCTCTAACATCTGGAAGAGCACAGATTGGAGACCATTATACAGTGGTCTCCAAACTGTGGACCTCCAGATGTTGCAAAACTACAACTCCCAGCATGCCCAGACTGCCCAAGCATGCTGGAAGTTGTAGTTCGGCAACATCTGATCCTTCAGATATTGCCGAACTACAACTTCCAGCATGCCTGGGCAGTCTGGGCATGCTGGGAGTTGTAGTTTTGCAACAACTGGAGGCACACTAGTTGGGAAACATTGTCCGTTTCCTAACTCAGTGCCTCCAGCTGTTGCAATTGTTGCAAAACTATGACTCCCAGCATGCACTGACAGACCATGCATGCTGGGAGTTGTAGTTTTGCAACAGCTGGAGGCACACTGGTTTGGAAACACTAAGTTTGGTTGCAAAACACTTGAAAGTTTATTACTTAACTTAGTGTTTCCAAACCAGTGTGCCTCCAGCTGTTGCAAAACTACAACTCCCAGCATGCACGGACAGCCAAAGGGCATGCTCGGAGTTTGCAACAGCTGGATGTTTGCCCCCTCCCCCCAATGTGAATGTACAGGGTACACTCACATGGGCGGAGGTTTACAGTGAGTGCTGCAAGTTTGAGATGGCGCAAATTTTGCGCTGCAGCTCAAACTCCCAGCGGCAAACTTGCTGTGAACCTCTGCCCATGTGACTGTACCCTAAAAACACTACACTACACTGACACTAACCTAAAATAAAAAGTAAAAAACACTACATATACACATACCCCTACACAGCCCCCCCTCCCCCCCAAAAAATGAAAAACATCTGGTACGCTACTGTTTCCAAAACGGAGCCTCCAGCTGTTGCAAAATAATAACTCCCAGTATTGCCGGACAGCCATTGACTGTACAGGCATGCTGGGAGTTTTGCAACAGCTGGAGGCACCCTGTTTGGGAATCATTGGCGTAGAATACCCCTATGTCCACCCCTATGCAAATCCCTAATTCAGGCCTCAAATGCGCATGGCGCTCTCTCACTTTGGAGCCCTGTCGTATTTCAGGGCAACAGTTTTGGGACACATATGGGGTATCGCCGTACTCGGGAGAAATTGCCTTACAAATTTTGGGGGGCTTTTTCTTCTTTCACCCCTTATGAAAAGGTGAAGTTGGGGTCTACACCAGCATGTTAGTGTAAAAAAATATTTTTTTTACACTGACATGCTGGTGTTGCCCTATACTTTTCATTTTCACAAGAGGTAAAAGGGAAAAAAGACCCTCTAAATTTGTAACGCAATTTCTCCCGAGTACGGAGATACCCCATATGTGGGTGCAAAGTGCTCTGAGGGCGCACAACAAGGCCCAGAAGGGAGAGTGCACCATGTACATTTGAGGCGATTTGCACAGGGGTGGCTGATTGTTACAGCAGTTCTGACAAACGCAAAACAATAAATATCCATGTGACCCCATTTTGGAAACTACACCCCTCACGGAATGTAATAAGGGGTGCAGTGAGCATTTACACCCCACTGGTGTATGACAGATTTTTGGAACAGTGGTCTGTGAAAATGAAAAATAAAATTTTTGATTTGCACAATTCACCGTTTCAAATATCTGTCAAATGCCAGTGGGGTGTAAATGCTCACTGCACCCCTTATTAAATTCCATGAGGGGTATAGTTTCCAAAATGGGGTCACATGTGGGGGGGGGTCCACTGTTCTGGCACCATAGGGGCTTCCTAAATGGGACATGCCCCCCAAAAACCCTTTCAGAAAAACTCACTCTCCAAAATCCCATTGTCGCTCCTTCCCTTCTGAGCCCTCTACTGCGCCCGCCGAACATTTTACATACGCATATGAGGTATTTCCTTACTCGAGAGAAATTGGGTTACAAATTTTAGGGTGATTTCTCTCCTTTTACCCCTTGTAAAAATTCAAAAATTGGGTCTACAAGAAAATGCGAGTGTAAAAAATGAAGATTGTGAATTTTCTCCTTCACTTTGCTGCTATTCCTGTGAAACACCTAAAGGGTTAAAACACTTACTGAATGTCATTTTGAATACTTTGGGGGGTGCAGTTTTTATAATGGGGTCATTTATGGGGTATTTCTAATATGAAGACCCTTAAAATCCACTTCCAACCTGAACTGGTCCGTGAAAAATTACGATTTAGAAAATCTTGAGAAAAATTGGAAAATTGCTGCGGAACTTTGAAGCCCTCTGGTGTCCTCCAAAAGTAAAAACTTGTCAATTTTTTTATGCAAACACAAAGTAGACATATTGTATATGTGAATCAATATGTAATTTATTTGGAATATCCATTTTCCTTTCAAGAAGAGACTTTCAAAGTTAGAAAAATGCTAAATTTTCAAAATTTTCATGAAATTTTTAGATTTTTTAACAAGAAAGGATGCAAATATCAGTGAAATTTTACCAATAACATAAAGTAGAATATGTCACGAAAAAACTATCTCAGAATCAGAATGATAAGTAAAAGCATTCCAGAGTTATTAATGTTTAAAGTGACAGTGGTCAGATTTTCAAAAAATGCCCAGGTCCTGAAGGTGAAAATGGGCTGGGTCATGAAGGGGTTAAGGACTCAGCCCATTTTGGCCTTAAGGACTCAGACAATTAAATTTTTACGTTTTCATTTTTTCCTCCTCGCCTTCTAAAAATCATAACTCTTTTATATTTTCATCCACAGACTAGTATGAGGGCTTGTTTTTTGCGCGACCAGTTTTCCTTTGTAATGACATCACTCATTATACCATAAAATGTATGGCGCAACCAAAAAACACTATTTTTGTGGGGAAATTAAAACGAAAAACGCAATTTTGCTAATTTTGGAAGGTTTTGTTTTCACGCCATACAATTTATGGAAAAAATTACATGTGTTCTTTATTCTTAGGGTCAATACGATTAAAATGATACCCATTATTACATACTTTTATATTATTGTTGCGCTTAAAAAAAATCACAAACTTTTTAACCAAATTAGTACGTTTATAATCCCTTTATTTTGATGACCTCTAACTTTTTTATTTTTCCGTATAAGCGGCGGTATGGGGGCTCATTTTTTGCGCCATGATCTGTACTTTTTTTTGATACCACATTTGCATATAAAAAACTTTTAATACACTTTTTATAATTTTTTTTTTTAATAAAATGTATTAAAAAAGTAGGAATTTTGGACTTTTTTTATTTTTTTTCGTTCACGCCGTTCACCGTACGGGATCATTAACATTTTATTTTAATAGTTCGGACATTTATGCACGCGGCGATACCAAATATGTCTATAAAAAATGTTTTTTACGCTTTTTGGGGGTAAAATAGGAAAAAACGGACGTTTTACTTTTTTATTGGGGGAGGGGATTTTTTTTTTTACTTTTACTTTTACATTTTTTTTTACACTTGAATAGTCCCCATAGGGGACTATTCATAGCAATACCATGATTGTTAATACTGATCTTTTCCATGTATAGGACATAGAACAGATCAGTATTATCGGTCATCTCCTGCTCTGGTCTGCTCGATCACAGACCAGAGCAGGAGACGCCGGGAGCCGCACGGAGGAAGGAGAGGGGACCTCCGTGCGGCGTTCTGAATGATCGGATCCCCGCAGCAGCGCTGCGGGCGATCCGATCGTTCATTTAAATCGCGAACTCCCGCAGATGCCGGGATCTGTATTGATCCCGGCACCTGAGGGGTTAATGGCGGACGCCCGCGAGATCGCGGGCGTCGGCCATTGCCGGCGGGTCCCTGGCTGCGATCAGCAGCCGGGATCAGCCGCGCATGACACGGGCATCGCTCCGATGCCCGCGGTTATGCTTAGGACGTAAATGTACGTCCTGGTGCGTTAAGTACCACCTCACCAGGACGTACATTTACGTCCTGCGTCCTTAAGGGGTTAAGGGGTTAAGATTTGCATGAAATGCACCATGCCTAAATTGAAGTTATTGAGCCCATGTCATGTGTCATTTAAATAGATATTTTATCTATGAGTGATTTTTCTGCTAAGACTCACCTTCTGGCCAAAATCTAAACCTAGGGCAAATAAAAGCAGCATCTATAGAGACGTGGTGTATTGAAGTGGAGTGATGGGTCTATCAGCATCATAGTTAGCAACAAACAATCTTACTCTTGATTTCTTAGAAAGTAAATCCGTTTTCATTTGTTCTACAATTGTTGTAGCTAGTATCTTGTTCCATTTAAAAAAAAGCTATTTCAAGAAATGTTCTAAAAGCTTTGTCTATACAGAAAATTGCCATTATGGTCCAGACAAACCACATATATAAGAAAACTGAATGGATAGGACATATCAACAAACCTTTTATTGAGCTAGATTTACCTAACTACTGCACTTCATGAATCCCATGTTACTAAAGCCAAGAGTACAACTACAATTGTGTAATTCCCTTTTATTTTGGGAAGTGAGGGATAAATGCATAAACTGGCACAGTTCTTATGTGGTGTCCCAGCACCAAAGGCTGTCATGTGGGCTGGGCATACCTGCTGCATGTGTTGGGCCCACGGTTATATTGTTAACTATAGTTATGCACTTTATTATATTTACTGCAATCACTGTTTTTTTGTATTGTATATGCACTGTACCTTTAAGAAGGAGATGCAGAGTTACCAGGTGACCCCGTCTACCCAATGGGGACCCCCAAATTGTCCTGTATATAGTGTAGGGGGTAGGAGCTGCCCCAGTTTAGTTTCAGTTGAGTGAGCTAAGCTCCTGAGCAGAGCTCCATGCGAGCTGCAGTGTGGAAAGGAGTTGGAAGAAGTGTGAGGGGAATCCAGAGGTAAGCCGGAAGAAAAGCTCTTCATCAAGTCAGCCTCGCCTTTCTGCAAGGGTTCCCTGTACAAGAATTGGTGAGTCATACCCTTGTGGCGTTAGTGAAATTGGACCTTAGCAGAACCCTAGTCAGCGTGGGATATGTCTTAATCTTCAAGTCTTCAGTCTATATAATCCAAGTGGGTGAAAAGCACTATAAGTCCAAGCAAGGCAACAGGGCTCCCTAGGGCTACACTGCATCCCTTCTACTCTGCTCCATACTGTGAGTGATGTACCATCTACTCCTGCCTCAGTAAAAGAGTTATCCGTAACCCAGCGTTGGTGTGTTTATTGCCCCCTGCCTGGCCCAGGAGAAGCTGTCTCCACCTCGGACTGTGTATAGGCTAATGGTGCCCTGGCATCACAAATTGACAAGTATACCTTGCACCCCCTGTGTCACCACAACTTTTGGTTTCACAAACAGGATAATTTTAATCATGAGCTGACGCCACACTTAGTCTTATCCATAGAGTCATCCTTATCTGAACAAATATCAGTGACTACAGACAAACAAAATTATTGTTCTCTGATGGCAAATTTGCAAACGTATTCAAGGTTTTTATGGATTAACTTGTACAGTATGGATGGAAGGAAGTTTTTGACTTGTACATCATGATGATAACACGGCCTCACAAGATCACCAGTGGAATGATGGTTGTGATAACCATCCAGCCTTCTGCAGGAATTCTAGATCAGGGAAATCTAGTTTTCCGCTCCTGGCCATGCAGACCCCTATAGCCCTTCAATCAATCTTAGTAGCAAAGCCAACAGAACAGATACCCTGTGTGTAAGAGGGTACACATACACTCATGGCCGTAAATGTTGGCACCCCTGAAATGTTTCTAGAAAATGAAGTATTTCTCACAGAAAAGGATTGCAGTAACACATGTTTTGCTATACACATGTTTATTCTCTTTGGGAGACATGTATCAAAGATTTTACCCCTGTTCTGTGTGTATTTTTTTGCGCGAAATTTTGCGCAAGCCCTTTTTTTGAGCATTTTTTTTGCGCACGTTTTGGTAGAGCATGTCCTCCAGATGTGGCTGAATCAGGGTACCTTGGAGCTGCATATATAGTACACATGGATTTATTACCTGCGTACTTTTCCTTTGCACCAAAAATTTTGACGCACGTGCGTCTTTTTCCCCATAAATATAAGCCAACTTTAACTGCACGTAGCGATCCTTTCTATTTCTGAAGGAAAGCTCTACTAAGGAACCACCAGAATGTTTTAACTTTCCTATCACAATTCCTCATTTGGTTTGCTTTATATTGCTTTTTACTCCTTGGTTATTCCAAAGCACTTTTAAAATAATTTGCATATAGAATATTGGTTTACAGTTCAGTTATTCATTAGATCACTTGTATATTGGTATTTTATGATCCAACAATTTAATACATTTACATAGGAAATGTTTGATAACTTATCATTGAACAAGCTCCGTCACATTAAAATAGCTTTGTAATCCACTTAACACTGTAGATCATTCTCCTTTTATTTTTAAAATTTACCGCTTTCCGTTATACTTTTCCCCAGCGCCCGGTAAGATAGCCAGCCATCTTACCATGCGACCACGGGGGGTTTCATCCCCCCCCCCCCCCAGGGATCGCTCCTATCAGCTTGTCAAATCTGTCTAGCTGATAGCAGCGCGGTGTGTGAGTCCGGATCATGGGGATCGGGACACACACCGCTCTGCTAAGTGTCCCTTACCCGTCCCCCGGCGTCACTTACCCGGCCATGCGGTGTCCCGAGCGGTCCCGGCGTGAGCGGCGTCCTCCAGGCGGTCCCGGGGGTGGTGCGTCCCGGCGGTGAGTTTCCGGCAGCAGGGCGGCATCTTCATTGGCAGCAATGAGATCGCCGTAAAGCGATCTCACCGCTGCCTCTGGGAGTTTCAAAATTGCAACTCCCAGCATGCCCAGACAGCCTTTGGCTTTCTGGGCATGCTGGGAGTTGTAGTTTTGCAACATCTGGAGGGCCACAGTTTGTAGACCACTGTATATTGGTCTCCAATCTGTGCTCTTCCAGATGTTCCAAAATTACGACACAATTTAGCCGGAGTACGGAGATACCACATATGTGGCGCAAAGTGCTCTGCGGGCGCACAACAAGGCCCAGAAGGTAGCGTGCACCATGTACATTTGAGGTGATTTGCACAGGGGTGTCACAGATGTTAAATGAAGAATAAGGACATTGGTATAATTGATGTGTTATAATTGGGTGCAAAAAGTGGTATTATTGTGAGATTAAAACTCTACATAATGAAGAAAAAAATTCTAAAACTAATAACAAGGACACATTTACTGTTTAGGTGCAGATACGCTGCAGACAAAGCTCCTACTAAATAGAGCTGGGTGTAAATTTATGCTCTGAGGAGAATTCTAAATTTAAACGCAATTCAAAAAAGTAGCTGCACAAGAATGATAAATTTAACGCAGCTGCGCCAAATTTACACAACAGGCAGAGGGGTAAAAAACTTCTATTATACACTGGAAATGATACATGTCCCCTTTGTGTGTATTGGAACTAAACAAAAAAAGGGAGGAAAAGAAGCAAATTGGACATAATGTCACACCAAACTCCAGAAATGGGCTGGACAAAATTATTGGCACCCCTTCAAAATTGTGTAAAAACAAGATTGTTTTAACCCCTTAAGGACTGAGCCCTTTTTCACCTTAAGGACTCGGCCATTTTTTGCAAATCTGACCACTGTCACTTTAAACATTAATAACTCTGGAATGCTTTTAGTTATCATTCTGATTCCGAGATAGTTTTTTCGTGACATATTCTACTTTAACTTAGTGGTAAAAATTTTTGGTAACTTGCATCCTTTCTTGGTGAAAAATCCCAAAATTTGATGAAAAATTTGAAAATTTTGCATTTTACTAACTTTGAAGCTCTCTGCTTGTAAGGAAAATGGATATTCCAAATAATATTTTTTTTATTCACATATACAATATGTGTACTTTATGTTTGCATCATAAAATTGATGAGTTTTTACTTTTGGAAGACACCAGAGGGCTTCAAAGCTCCGCAGCAATTTTCCAATTTTTCACAAAATTTTGAAACTCGCTTTTTTTCAGGGACCAGTTCAGGTTTGAAGTGGATTTGAAGGGTCTTCATATTAGAAATACCCCATAAATGACCCCATTATAAAAACTGCACCCCCCAAAGTATTCAAAATGACATTCAGTAAGCGTTTTAACCGTTTAGGTGTTTCACAGGAATAGCAGCAAAGTGAAGGAGAAAATTCACAATCTTCATTTTTTACACTCGCATGTTCTTGTAGACCCAATTTTTGAATTTTTGCAAGGGGTAAAAAGGAGAAAATTTTTACTTGTATTTGAAACCCAATTTCTCTCGAGTAAGCACATACCTCATATGTCTATGTTAATTGTTCGGCGGGCGCAGTAGAGGGCTCAGAAGGGAAGGAGCGTCAAATGGTTTTTGGGGGGCATGTCACCTTTAGGAAGCCCCTATGGTGCCAGAACAGCAAAAAAAAAAAACATGGCATACCATTTTGGAAACTAGACCCCTCGGGGAACGTAACAAGGGGTAATGTGAACCTTAATACCCCACAGATGATTCACGACTTTTGCATATGTAAAAAAAAAAAAAAATTTTACCTAAAATGCTTGCTTTCCCTAAAATTTTACATTTTTGAAAAGGGTAATAGCAGAAAATACCCCCCCAGAATTTGAAGCACAATTTCTCCCGATTCAGAAAACACCCCATATGGGGGTGAAAAGTGCTCTTCTGGCGCACTACAGGTCTCAGAAGAGAAGGAGTCACATTTGGCTTTTTTGAAGGAAATTTTGCTCTGGGGCATGCCGCATTTAGGAAGCCCCTATGGTGCCAGGACAGCAAAAAAAAAAACCACATGGCATACCATTTTGGAAACTAGACCCCTCGGAGAACGTAACAAGGGGTAAAGTGAACCTTAATACCCTACAGGTGTTTCACGACTTTTGCATATGTAAAAAAAAATTAAAAAATTTACCTAAAATGCTTGGTTTCCCAAAAAATTTACATTTATACAAAGGGTTAAAGCAGAAAATATCCCCCAAAATTTGAAGCCCAATTTCTCCCGATTCAGAAAACACCCCATATGGGGGTGAAAAGTGTTCTGCTGGCGCACTACAGGTCTCAGAAGAGAAGGAGTCACATTTGGCTTTTTGAAGGCAAATTTTGCTCTGGGGGCATGCCGCATTTAGGAAGCCCCTATGGTGCCAGAACAGCAAAAAATAAAACACATGGCATACCATTTTGGAAACTAGAGCCCTTGGGGTATGTAACAAGGGGTTAAGTGAACCTTAATACCCCACAGGCGTTTTGCGACTATTGCATATGTAAAAAAAAAATAAAAGATATTTACCTAAAATGCTTCTTTTCCCAAAAATTTTACATTTTTAAAAAGTGTAAAAGCAGAAAATACCCCCCAAAATTTGTAACACAATTTCTCCCGAATACGGTGATACCCCATATGTGACCCTTAACTGTTGCCTTGAAATACGACAGGGCTCCAAAGTAGAGCGCCATGCGCATTTGAGGCCTAAATTAGGGATTGCATAGGGGTGGACATAGGGGAATTCTACATCAGTGATTCCCAAACAGGGTGCCTCCAGCTGTTGTAAAACTCCCAGCATGCCTGGATTGTCAACGGCTGTCCGACAATACTGGGAGTTGTTGTTTTGCAACAGCTGGAGGCTCCGTTTTGGAAACCGTGGCGTACCAGACGTTTTTCATTTTTATTGGGGAGGGGAGGGGGGCTGTGTAGGGGTATGTGTATATGTAATGTTTTTTACTTTTTATTTTATTTTTTGTGGTTGTGTAGTGTAGTGTTTTTAGGGTACAGTTGCATGGGCGGGGGTTCACAGTAGTTTCTCGCTGGCAGTTTGAGCTGTTGCAGAAAATTTGCTGCAGCTCAAACTTGCAGCCAGATACTTACTGTAAGCCTAAGTTAAGGGTGCCAATAATTTTGTCCAGCCCATTTTGGGAGTTTGGTGTGACATTCTGTCCAATTTGCTTTTTTCCCTCCCTTTTTTGGTTTAGTTCCAATAAACATACAAAGGGAATAAACATGTGTATAGCAAAACATGTGTTACTGCAATCCTTTTCTGTGAGAAATACTTCATTTTCTAGAAAAATTTGGTGTCTAGTGTGACGGTATAACAGATTTTTGAAGTGTGATACATTGAGAAGACCAATAAAGATATTGATTTTCTGATCTACAATTTCTATAGTACTGCAAGAATAGCCTGTTCTTAAATGCATACATTGGACATCTAGGAAAGTATATTACTATCATTTATTTTCAAAATGAACAGTTGAGTAAATGTTAACATTTCAGAGGAGGATTATTTTTACACTCAAACTTCAATAATGTATTCCTGAATATATTTGCTGGATAGAAACACTATCAGAATGCTCCAGTGTTATAGCCTGTTGTGTCACTCCCATCATTTATACATTTAGATGAAACTCCTGTGTATCTAGCACTGCAATTTCAAATCTCATCTCTTCCATTAGCAACAGATCATTGTATCTGTCAGTCAGAGAAAAAATAGGATTAAGAGCCCAGGATACAAAACTGTTGAGATGGTACTGTTGACCTTTAATGTCATATTCATTGAGATTACATACAGTGTTGCTGCCAATAGACAAATATATAAAGAGCTTCCTTAGGCACATGACAGAAAAAGAATTGTGGCAACAATAGGATTTTTTTTTAGAAGTTTTTGAAAATGCTGTGTAAATCTGTAGTTTTTAGGTCCTGAGATCTTCAGCTAAAATCGGAATTCCTACAGTTATAACATCATTTTCCATTGATAACCCTACTCTATAAAGGGTGATGAAAGTATAAGCTTTGGAAGATTTTAAAGAGGAATACATTTATTAGTCTTATGTTTTTTAAAATGTGAGTTCATTTTCAAAAATGTATTTTTAGAGGAACAGTTCTGTTTAGCTTACGATAAAAATATCAGCAACATCACACATCTCTCAGTTTGCAACAGACTGGTATCTATTCTGTTTAGCTTACAGAGCATTATCCATACTACATATAAACTGTATATATAAACTGTATCCATTTTTAGGGGAAAGCAGAGCTAGATATATAAGGACTTGCTGTCTCCAAATGTATATTGTATCATTCCTATTCAGGAAACAAATAAACTAAAATAATAAGAAATTGAAAAAAAAGTAACAAAAATAACAGAAAACCCTTTCAATGCCCTAAATTTCTCAGTTGTTTCAGTATTGTGACATAACTATGTTTATCATTCCTGTTCAGTGATATCACTGGGTGCATTATTCCTATCAACCCTTTCCTTGCATTGCCCCAATATAGTACTATGCCATCATCATGATCATTGTTTACATCTCCTTGCACTGTGACTTCTCTGTGACTATTAAAGGGGTATTTCAATAATTTTTTTTATTTGACTATGCTACAGGGGCTGTAAATTTAGTGTAGTTCATAATATAGTGTCTGTACCTGTGTGGGATGATTTTCTCACAATTCTTCTGTGATTTTAACCCCAATATTTATTTTTAACAGCATACAAAATGACTGTTGTCTCAGATTTTTCCCAGGTTGCAATACGGCCGAGACCTGACTCACTAGTCAGCTGATGACAGGGAGCCTGTCTGCTTCAATGGGTGGGGCTATTGCTTGGTGGGAGAGAGATCAATCTGCAACTAATGCAACAGCTGTAGGCACCCTGATTGAAAACCACAGGTCTTTTGAATGGATGCAGCTCATTTATGTTTCAATGGGTGGGGTGGCTGAGGGAGGGAGGAACATGGAATTATGGGATTTGTAGGCAAAAGAAGGAAACTCAAACAGGAAATACCAGTTTACCATAACACTTTGGCTAGCTTTTTGTGATCTCACAACATAGCCATTTAGCTCCAAGACAAGTGCAGATCCTTCCTAAGCATGTCCATTACTGTCTGGCAGGTATGTACTAAAATCACCTTATGGTGGATAACCCCTTTAATCCTGATCTGATATCACTGTGAATCATCCCTGCCAGCTGAAAACCCTTTGTGCATTCCTGTATAGTGATACACTGTACTGTAATATCAATGGGGGAGATTTATCAAAACTGTCCAGAGGAAAAGTTGCTGAGTTACCCACAGCAACCAATCAGATCGCTTCTTTCATTTTTCAGAGGCCTTTTCAAAAATGAAAGAAGCTATCTGATTGGTTGCTATGGGCAACTGGGCGACTTTTGCTCTGGACAGGTATTGATAAATCTTCCCCAATGTGACTATTATTCTGATGCTGTTACCTTAGTCATTATTAAGCTATGTACTGTGATATCCCTCTAGTTATGCTGGTGCTGTCACATGAGTTTATTTGTATGCTTGTACTCTGTCTATTATCCCTATGATTGGGATTCTGTGCATTGTCTATTTTATGAAATTAAAATATTCTCCAGCTCGATGCAGATCAATGTGCCATCTTTATTTAACTTCGGAGCTAAATGGATCACAGGTAAAACAGGATGTGATGCATTTTGGCCAGGTGCTGGCCTTACTCATACAATGAATCCACTTATGTGAATCGTATATATGGGCATGGATGGAATTGCAAATGCACAACAGGAGATCCTCCCCTTGTAGTTCACGAACTCCTCCATGCTCATGTCACACCCCCTCCCATAGACTTGCATTGAGGGGCGGAGCATGACGTCACACGAGGCAGGGCCGTGATGTCACAATGCTCCGGCTCCCGTGATTGCCAGTAATAAGACCCGGAGCGAACATGCTCTGGGGTCTGATTATAACGGGGTGCTGCATGCAAGATCACGGGGGTCCCCAGCGGCGGGACCCCTCCGATCATGCATCTTATCCCCTATCCTTTGGATAGGGGATAAGATGTCTTAGCGCCGGAATACCCCTGTAATCGATATAACAGTCTAGAAAAATATCAAAAATTGTGAACATATAACAAAAAACACAAAAATACATTAAAGACTACAGAAAAAGAGAATTATAGCCAAAATGAGAAAAAATTTATGTAAAAATTGTGAAGACAAAAAAGTAAAACGACAAGATGTATGCAGCTGTAAAGGGTAGAACGAAAATAAAGTTTGTGATTCATTCATAATATTCTATAGCTTTTAAGCATACGAATCGCATACATCCTATCATTTCACCTGCTAAAAACACTCTTGAATATTAGCCACCTAGAGAAAGAGAGAAAAAATTCTCGAAGAAAATTACAAATCAAAAAACCGCTGGTGTTTGAACACCCACATATATAGAAATAGATATTTTGAGTCCGTTTTTTTCATTTCAATAATAAGAAAAATATATAAAATCAATCATAAGATCAAGATACCCATCAACACATACTCGGATAAATGATATATAAAAATCATAAAATAAATTATTAATGTATTTCAAAGAGCTATGCTCAGAATTATCCAATAATGTGTTTCTGGTTTGAGGTGGAATATATATATATATGTCATAATGTATTATAATGACTATTAGGAACAAACTGTTCCAAAGTAACAGAAAAATGAATTGGAATTAAATCGAAATAAATGAAATAAACAAATATACAAATATGAATGAATAGAATGATAAGAAAAAATTGGAAATTGTTGGACAAACAAAGAGAGGACACCAGAAAGCATATCAAAATTAGGCTCAAAATTACATGATATAGGCAGGCGTCTGAAGGATAGAGGTTATCCAGAGTGGAACATCAAAAGAGCACAAAAAATAGCTGAGAGCAGGGATAGGAAAGATATGATTAAGCCTAATACGTATACAATCGATAAACATAGAGAACACAATACATCAAATGGACATAAAATCAAAAATAGGCAAGTTGTTTTTCTATTCCATATAGTAATATTTTCGGATCAATTTGTAACATCATTAAAAAGTACATGCCTATCATCACATCAGATCCTACATTTGCCCCCACATTAATCGATGGTTTTAGGTGTGTGGCACGGCTTGCCCCCACTCTAGGCCAAAAATTATCCCCTAGTCTTTATAGTAGTAACTCTTCCATAAATTCTGTGTGGTTGGAACACAAAGGCCTATTTAAATGCGGCCACAAAATTTGTACTTGTTGTAAAATTCTATCTCCAGGTACAAATTTTGAATCATGCATTAATCATGAATCTTTTCCAATTAAACAGTACATAAACTGTAACACAACATACGTTATTTATCTGTTTACTTGTGATACATGCAAGCCTCAATACATTCTTTAATAGTAGAAGTGTCTCTGTGGTTTCTAGACATATAGCCGAATGCCATAGTGGAGACACTTCTACTATCCGATTGCAAGGAATAGAAATGGTGTCACGCCCCCCAAGAGGAGGAAATCACAGACACAAACTATGCGGTAGCATAGTCATTTTAGACTATGACATGTATCACGGTGAATGTATACGACTTTTATCGGACACACAAACTTATGTCAAATTGCTATCAGATCCAACAGAAAAATACAAAAATGAATTAAATACGCTAATAGAAAAGGGCACCTCTATAGGGATACTCACAAAACAGGAAGCTCAATATATAACCACTAATAACCCGAGGATCCCGGTCTTCTACCAAATACCCAAGATACACAAGACTACTCAAAATCCCCCAGGGAGACCTATTGTCTCAGGGATTAATTGTTTAACAGCTAACTTATCAAAATATATAGACGTGCATCTCCAGCCTACCTGAAGGATACTGCGCATGTGCTTGAAATCCTACAAGGGATAACATGGAAAGATAATTATCTCATTAAGACTCTCGATATCACTTCACTCTATACAATCATAGAACATGAAAAAGGACGTATAGCAGCTGAATATTAAAAAAAAAAAAAAAAAAAAAAAACTATGCCAGAGGCCCAAATCAACTACATTGGAGACTGCATAAGCTTTATTTTATATCGTAATTATTTTAAATATGACACTCAGTTTTATAATCAACAGTGGGGAACCGCCATGGGCACGAGATTCGCGTCCAGTTATTCAAATCTATACGTGGCCCATTGGGAAGAAACTGCCATATACCCGGGGGGTCAGCTGGGCACGGGCCTCGTGCTCTGGTGATGTTTTATAGATGATGTCATTTTTATTTGGGATGGTAGTGAAGACACCTTAATAGAGTTTTTAACGGATATTAATAAAAAATTTATTTTTTAAAATTTACTGCCACTTATAGCCATGTGTCGGTCCACTTCTTAGACTTAACCATTACTATTCAGGACAACCAGGATATCAAAATTAAGATTCCTATTATCACACAGTATAGTTCACACAGGACAACCAGGATGACCAGGATATAAAAATTAAGATTCCTATTATCACACAGTATAGTTCACACAGTTTCCTATTTCGCAAAATAGTGAAACGGTACTGGAATCACCTTAAGGATGACAAAATAGTGGGAGACCTTATTCCCAGCAGACCTACCTTTGTATATATAAAAAGCGCAAAACCTAAGGAATATAATAGCCCCCACTATTAAGGTTCATACAGGAAATGGGAATCCTACAAACATTCCCCTACAATTAAAAAATGGGTTCTATCCATGCAGAAAGTGCAAGGCATGCAATGCCACAAACAATTATACCCCTATCTTTACGGCGAAAAACCCTATGGACAATAACGAATATAAAATAAAACATCATATACATTGCAAAACCAAGGGAGTGATTTACATCATCACTTGTCCTTGCAATAAAATATACGTAGGACGGACTAAACGACAACTAGGGACACGTATAAAAGAACATATATATATAACATCCAGAGGGGACATGATGGACACCCCCTATCCTTGCATTATAAGGAGAAACACAAGCAGTCTCCTATAGATTCTACCTTTTTAGGGCTAGAAAAAAATTATACCCCATTGGAGGGGGGGGGGGCGGCGATTATATTGCACAGTTATCAAGAGCCGAAACAAAGTGGATTTACAATCTAAACTCCATGAACTCACATGGTCTAAATTCAGAGTTGGAACTGTTTGGTTTTTTGCAATAACAATACTGGCACTGAGGGATTTACAATTCTGTCCAGACCATGACAGGTTAAAACCTGCATGTGCACTGACAAGCATAAGAGAGGATCCAGTTACCACAGCACCACTCCAGATGAAGGAAACCGCCCCAAGTTTCCGAAACTAGTCGAGGGTATTGTGGACTATAGGAGCATTTGTAGTGACATCACTACTTGGTTGAGACGCCACCGGCCGGGGCGTTCTCCCGCTGCATCACAGGAGGAAACTACACGGACACCGAGACGGAACCACCGCGCCAGAGTTTGAGGACCCTCCATACCATCAATAACCGGTAACCAGTGCTACAACTATGGATTATTAACGCTACACATGAACTCAGGTATCATTTTCCACTTGAGACACAAAAGCTCCACTATCAGTGCAGGATCGCTAACAGATCGCCAAGCGCACTTGTAAAAACCACTTATGGTCCTTCAACTTTGTTGCTTATAGCTCTCTAACTTTGCTGTTTTTTTTAGAAACACGCGCAGTAGGCAATAATCTACCGTATTTATCGGCGTATAACACGCACTTTTTAGGCTAAAATTTTTAGCCTAAAGTCTATGTGCGTGTTCTACGCCGATAAGCCGCTGCAGTTCAATGATTTAAAGCGGGCGCTTTAAATCAATGAACTGCAGCGGCTTTGCAGGTGCAGAGACAGCCAGCGCTGCCGGCTTCTCTGCCCCTGCCTGTCCTGGGGTCTAGAGCCCTGCTGCCGGCCCTTCTCTCCCCCTGGCTATCGGCGCCGCTGCCCGTTCTCTCCCCCTGACTATCGGTGCCGGCGCCCCATTACCAGTGCCGATAGCCAGGGGGAGAGAAGCGGCGCCGACAGACAGGGGGAGAGAAGGGGCAGCGGCACCCATTGCCGGCGCCACTGCCCCGTTGCCTCCCCCCATCACCGGTTGCATAATTACCTGTTGCCGGGGTCGGGTCCGCGCTGCTTCAGGCCTCCGGTGTGCGTCCCCTGCGTCGTTGCTATGTGCTGCACGGCGCAGCGCATGACGTCAGTGCGCCGCGCCGTGCATAGCAACGACGCAGGGGACGCACACCGGAGGCCTGAAGCAGCGCGGACCCGAAACCGGCAACAGGTAATTATGCAACCGGGGATGGGGGGAGGCAACGGGGCAGCGGCGCCGGCAATGGGTGCCGCTGCCCCTTCTTTCCCCCTGGCTGTCGGCGCCACTGCCCCATTGCCGGCGCCGCTTCTCTCCCCCTGGCTATTGGTGCCGGCAATGGGGCGCCGGCACCGATAGTCAGGGGGAGAGAACGGGCAGCGGCACCGATAGCCATGGGGAGAGAAGGGCCGGCAGCAGGGCTTTAGACCCCAGGAAAGGCAGGGGGAGAGAAGCGGGCAGCGACGGCCTCTCTCCCCCTGCCTTTCCTGGGGGTGTATCGGGGTATACACGCGCACACACGCACCCTCATTTTACCATGGATATTTGGGTAAGAAACTTTTTTTACCCAAATATCCTTGGTAAAATGAGGGTGCGTGTTATAGGCCGGTGCGTGGTATACCCCGATAAATACAGTATTTATCTGAACGGGCATCACCCATAGCAACCAGCTAAACGGACGGCGTCAACACACACAATTGCTGCTGAGCAAGCAAGGTATGGGACTAACACACCAGCAGTACATCTATAAGTATATACAGTAAGAATTATAGATTATCCATTAACAACTATCAACTTTTTTGTACGTTTAATTCAGCTCAATCAAGCCTTCAGTCTGACCTCCAGCACTACTCTGCACACCTGTTTCCTAGTAAAGTGTCAGTACTGAAACATCCTTCTGTCCTACAGAAACAGGTATTCTTTTCCTTTTCTCTCTCTCTGTATTAACCACACACCCTCTCCAGCAGCTCATACCACTAATATATATATTTTGTAACTTCACTTATTGCACAACATACAGGGACATGTGCTGATTTGGTTTTGCTGCAGTTAGAGATATATACTCCATTCAATCCATTCCAGCGCTGGTGATATCCAGATATAAAAGATGTCATCCTTCATTATTAGTTCTTTATGGTATTTTGAAGTATATGTTTTATATATCTTTCATGAGTTCATCATTTTTAGCCTAATTTTGATATGCTTTCTGGTGTCCTTCTGTGTTTGTCCAACAATTTCCAATTTTTTCTTATCATTCTATTCATTCATATTTGTATATTTGTCTATTTCATTTATTTTGGTTTAATTCCAATTTATTTTTCTGTTATTTTGGAACAGTTTGTTCCTAATAGTCATTATAATACATCAGGACATATATATATATATATATATATATATTCCACTGCAAACCAGAAATACATTATTGGATAATTTTGAGCATAGCTCTTTGAAATACATTGATAATGTATTTTATCATTTTAAATCTGAGTATGTGTTGATGGGTATCTTGGTCTTATGATTGATTTTATATATTTTTCTTATTATTGAAATGAAAAAACCACACTCATAATATGAATTTCTATTTATGTCGGTGTTCACACACCAGCGGTTTTTTGATTTTTCTTTTTCTTAGAGAATTTTTTCTCTCTTTCTCTCGGTGGCTAATATTCAAGAGTGTTTTTAGCAGATGAAATGATAGGATGTATGCGATTCGTATGCTTAAAAGCTATCGAATATTATGAATGAATCACAAACATTATTTTCATGCTACCCTGTACAGCTGCATACATCTTGTCATTTTACTTTTTTGTCTTCACAATTTTTACGTATAATTTTTTTCTCATTTTGGCTATAATTCTCTTTTTCTGTAGTCTCTTATGTATTTTTGTTTTTGTTGTTATATGTTCACAATTTTTTATATTTTTCGAAACTGTTATATCGATTAATTTCGTATATATTAAAAGTGGTTTTATATTCTTTACTATTGTGAATGAGCATGGAGGAGTTTGTGAACTACACAGGAGGTTCTCACACCTGTCGTGCATTTGCGATTCCATCCATGCCCATATATACGATTCACATCAGTGGATTCATTGTATGAGTAAGGCCAGCACCAGGCCAAAACGCGTCACATCATGTTTTACCTGTGATCCATGTAGCTCTGAAGTTAAATAAAGATGGCACATTGATCTGTATCGAGCTGGAGAATATTTTCATTTAGTTTACCTACGAGGTTTGGGTGCAGTCCGCGCCCTGCTCCGTGCTAGACTTGGTGGGCTTGGGGTGAGCTGATACACCAATTATCTTTGTATTATCTATTTTATGTGGCATCACTGTACAAATTATTCCAATCGAGGAACGGTTTGCATTTTCAGAGGCACAGAGGTTACAGTTTAACTTGAGAACAGGTTTCTAAGGTGGCCCAATGATTTCTGCTGCATAAGAGGACAGCAGCACTATAAAATGCATCTAATGTTGAAGGGCCCTGTTACAGAGGTTACATTAAAGACAAGTCTCATGATGATAAGTTTAAGATCATGAGTGGTCCAACCACTCTTGGCCTTGGTTACAACCTACTAAGGTGAGTCACACATGCTCAGTTCAACTACAGAACCCTGAAAATATTTTCAGTTGGCATGCTGCCATGTAAACAAAGGGAATTGTGGAAAAGTTCCTCGAACAGTAAGGTTACAGTTCAGAGAATAAACCAAACCTGAGACCCCCCCCCATGTCGGCGATCGCCGCAAATTGCCGGTAAATTCAGACCGGCGATCTGCGGCAATTTCAGGTCATACGTCTCCAGTGACCCGTTGACCCGGAAAATAAGGGGATGTTGCAAAACTACAAATCCTAGCATGCACAGACAGCAAACTCCTGTGTGGACATGCTGGGATTTGTAGTTTTTGCAACAGCTGGAGGGCTACAGTTTGGAGATGACTGTGCAGTGGTCTATAAACTGTGGCCCTCTAGATCTTGCAAAACTACAACTCCCTTTGACACGGAAAATAAGGGGAATTGGTCCCCCTGAAGGGATTGGAGCTAGGTGCCACCCCTCCTATTGCTCAGGGGTTAAAGTTCAGTTCCCCTGTTGTGCCCACCCATGGTAATCTGGGCAGAACGGGGGAACTTTCCTGTGAACAGCGACAGCGGTGGAGGTCCCTTACCAGCGATCGTGCCGGCGGTGATCCTCTCTCCCTGGTGCGGATCCCTGGTGCAGCGATCATACGGAAGTCGGTGAGTAGTTGCCTAGCAACATCTGGAAGGCTACAGTTTGGAGACCACTATACAGTGATCTCTAAACTGTAGCCCTCCAGATGTTGCAAAACTACAAATCCCAGCATGCCCAGACAGCAAACTCCTGTGTGGGCATGCTGGGATTTGTAGTTTCGCAACAGTTGGAGGGCTACAGTTTGGAGATCACTGTGCAGTGGCCTATAAACTGTGGCCCTCTAGATCTTGTAAACCTACAACTCCCAGCATTTCCACACAGCAGTTTGCTGTCTGGGCATGCTGGGATTTGTAGTTTTGCAACATCTGGAGGGCCACAGTTTGGAGATCACTATGCATCGGTTTCTAAACTGTGGCCCTCTAAATCTTACAAAACTACCACTCCCAGCATGCACGAACAGCAAAAGGCTGCCTCGCCATGCTGGGAGTTGTAGTTGCGTACCTCCAGCTGTAGTATAACTACATCTCCAGCGTGCTATCTACAGCGTGCCCTTCGGCGATCAGTACATGCTGGGGGTTGTAGTTTTGCAACAGCTGGAGGCACACTGGTTGGAACATACTGAGTTAGGTAACAGAACCGAACTGAAGTATTTCCAACCAGTGTGCCTCCAGCTGTTGCAAAAGTACAACTCCCAGCATGCACGGTCTGTCAGGGAAAAACTGCATTTTTGTGAATTTTTTTTTTCATTTACATATCTGACTTTATCAAAAAGTCGGCAAACACCTGTGAGGTGTTGAGGCTCACTATACCCCTTGTTACGTTCCTTGAGGGGTGCAGTTTCCAAAATAGTAGGCCATGTGTTTTTTTTTGCTGTTCTGGCACCATAGGGGCTTCCTAAATGCGACAGGCCCCCTAAAAACCATTTCAGCAAAATTTGCTTTTGAAAAGCCAAATGTGACTCCTTCTCTTCTGAGCATTGTAGTGCGCCCATACTCAAAAGAAATAGGGTTCCAAATTCTGGGGGGCACTTCCTCCTATTACCCCTTGTAAAAATGTAAAATTTGGGGGGAAACCAACAGTTTAGTGAAAAAAAAATACATATAATTTACACATCCAACTTTAACGAAAAGTAATCAAACACATGTGGGGTGTTAAGGCTCACTGTACCCCTTGTTATGTGCCTTGAGGGGTGTAGTTTCCAAAATAGTATGCAATGTGGGGAGGTTTTTGCTGTTATGGCATCATAGGGGCTTCCTAAATGTGACATGCCCCCCAAAAACCATTTCAGCAAAACTCACTCTCCAAAATCCCATTGTTGCTCCTTCCCTTCTGAGCCTTGTAGTGCACCTACAGAGCACTTGACATACACATATAAGGTATTTCCTTGAGAAAAATTGGGTTACACATTTTAGGAAGATTCCTCTCCTTTTACCCCTTGCAAAAATTCAAAAACTGGGTCTACAAGAAAATGTGAGTGTAAAAAATGAAGATTTTGAATTTTCTCCTTCACTTTGCTGCTATTCCTGTCAAATACCTAAAGGGTTAACACTTACTGAATGCATTTTTAATACTTTGAGGGGTGCAGTTTTTATAATGGGGTAATTTATGGGGTATTTCTAATACTGGTCCCTAAAAAATTCTGATTTAGAAAATTTTGTGAAAAATTTGAAAATTGCTGCTGAACTTTGAAGCCCTCTGATGTCTTCCAAAAGTAAAAACATGTCAACTTTATAATGCAAACATAAAGTAGATATATTGTATATGTGAATCATTATATAATGTATTTGGGATGTCCATTTTCCTTATAAGCAGAGAGTTTCAAAGTTAAAAAAAGATTCAACATTTTTCATCAAATTTTGGAATTTTTCCCCAAGAAATGATGCAAGTATCGACAAAATGTTACCACTAACATAAAGTAGAATATGTCACGAAAAAACAATCTTGGAATCAGAATGAAAAGTAAAAGCATAACAGAGTTATTAACCCCTTAACGACGAAGGACGTATATTTACGTCCTCCGCTGTCTCAAGCGATATGCCACGGGGTCACGCGGTGTCCCCGCGACATATCGGGTCGGTCCCGGCGGCTATCAACGGCCGTGACCCGTGGCTAATACAGGACATCACCGATCGCGGTGATGCCCTGTATTAACCCTTCAGACGTGGCGATCAAAGCTGACCTCCGCATCTGAAGTGAAAGTGACCCGGCTGCTCAGTCAGGCTGTTCGGGACTGCCACGGTGAAATTGCGGCGTCCCAAACAGCTTACAGGACACCGGGAGGGCCCTTACCTGCCTCCTCGGTGTCCGATCGACGAATGACTGAGATCCAGGCAGGAGCACTCAAGCGCCGATAACACTGATCACAGGCGTGTTAATACACGCCAGTGATCTGTGTAAGAGATCAGTGTGTGCAATGTTATAGGTCCCTATGGGACCTATAACACTGCAAAAAAAAAAGTTTAAAAAAGTTTAAAAAAAGTGTAAATAAAGGTCATTTAACCCCTTCCCTAAAAAAGTTTGAATCACCCCCCTTTTCTCATAAAAAAAATAAAACAGTGTAAATAAAAATAAACATATGTGGTATTGCCGCGTGCGTAAATGTCCGAACTATAAAAATATATTGTTAATTAAACCGCACGATCAATAGCGTACACGTAGAAAAATTCCAAAGTCCAAAAAAGCGTATTTTGGTCACTTTTTATACCATTAAAAAATGAATAAAAATTGATAAAGTCTGATCAAAACAAAAATGGTACCGATAAAAACTTCAGATCACGGCACAAAAAATGAGTCCTCATACCGCTCTGTACGTGGAAAAATAAAAAAGTTATAGGGGTCAGAATAGGACATTTTTAAACGTATAAATTTTCCTGCATGTAGTTATTATTTTTTCCAGAAGTATGACAAAATGAAACCTATATAAGTAGGGTATCCTTTTAACCGTATGGACCTACAGAATAATGATAAGGTGTCATTTTTACCGAAATGTGCACTGCATAGAAACGGAAGCCCCCAAAAGTTACAAAATGGCGTTTTTTCATCGATTTTGTCGCACAATGATTTTTTTTTTCCTGTTTTGCCCTGAATTTTTGGGTAAAATGACTAATGTCCCTGCAAATTAGAATTGGTGACACAAAAAATAAGCCATAATATGGATTTTTAGGTGGAAAATTGAAAGGGTTATGATTTTTAAAAGGTAAGGAGGAAAAAATGAAAGTGCAAAAACTGAAAAACCCTTTGTCTTTAAGGGGTTAATGCTTAAATTGACAGTGATCAGATGTGCAAAAAATGCCCGGGTCCTTAAAGGGGTACTCCGGCGGTTAAGATTTTTGGCTATATTGCATCTTCTTTTAATGTTCATGTTTTTTGCAATCAACATGTATTATATGTTTGTGTAGCATGTGTCTTTTTTCCTATCTATTTGTGGGCAAGGAAGCTCTGTAGTTCTGTGTTGGATCTCTTACTGTTGTCCACAGCGTCAGCCATGTTAGGATTAGGCTGTGGACAATGCGTCAGGGCTTTTTTTCTCTCAGAGCCTGGAGGACACAGGTCTGCATGAGAAAAAGAAGCTAGAGCAGGGGGAGAGAGAGGACATACACAGCTCCTCATCTCCCCTACCTCTGCTCTGTCTTCTGAGGACGCAGGTCTGCACTGAAAGAAGACAGAGAAGACAAGAGTGTTATCTGAAGGGCTGAAGGGGAGGATAACAAGGTGCACGGGCTGGGGATGCATAGACTGCAGGGGAATAAATCTCGGACTGGGGATGATTTCTGAGTGTGAAGGGGGGGGGGGACTCCTTAATGAAACATGCTGGGAGTTGTAGGACGGAACAAACAAACAAAAAAAAAAAAAAAAAAAGAAAAGGAGCCGCCCCAAACCAGCAAGGCATGTGGCATGCTGGGATTTGTAGTTTTCAGCACAGCAAGAAACAGGAAATAGAAGCAAAGATAGGAAAACAAAGTGGGGGATAAAAAGACAACAAAGAATGGAAATAGAGTAGGCTAAAAAACAAGAATAGAAATGAAACAAAACAAATAGGGTAAGTAAAAAATGGAAAAACACGTTGACCACCGGAGTACCCCTTTAAGGTGAAAATGGGCTGGGTCCTTAACGGGTTAAGGAATTTTTGGTGGAGCACATTAAAGGAGAACTCCAGACCATAAAAATTGTCCCCCATAGTGCCGGCAGTAAAAAAATAAAGATGTACATACCTTCCTACTCTCCCCCGGGGCCTCCGGTAACTGGCTCTGGTCTCCGCCGCAATCCACTTCCTGGTTGCCGGTGTTCGGAGGAATCAGCCAATCACCAGCCGCAGCGCAGTCCAACTCGGCCGGCAATAGGCTTAGCGGCAGTGTGAAAACGCTTCAGGACACAAAATTCTTCACTACACCGGCACCCGCGGCCGGGGCCGAAAACGTCACACTGCGGCTCAGCCTATCGCCGGCCGAGTTGGACTGCGCTGCAGCTGGTGATTGGCTGATTCATCCGACCAACGGCAACCAGGAAGTGGATTGCGGCGGAGGCCGAATCCGGTTACCGGAGGAAAGTATGTACATCTTTATTTTTTTACTGCCAGCACTATAAGGGACAATTTTTATGGTCTGGAGTTCTCCTTTAAATAAAATGTTTGGCTTTGAAGGCTGCATTGCTTTTTTACTTTGGAGAAAAGATTAACATCCAATCTATAACCCACAAAGAATATGTCTTTCTATGTAGTCAGGCTCTCCTCGCATACAGAGTGGGGGTTGGCACATGCCCTTCATGGATCTGTATGCAAAGTTTTTTGAAGGGGCAGATGCCAAAATAAATCTTTGCCATGGGTGAAAATAAGCTTAGATACTCCTTTACCTGTTTGAGATATATATATATATATATATATATATATATATATATATATATATATATATAAATTTTATTATTAACTAGATAGCACTGCAAATGATAGCCTCTAAACCCATTGAAGACCACTTTACACCTTGTCAACACCTTCTTGTTCCTTCTGGCTACACCATAAAAAGCATTCTTGGTTCAGCCAAAGTTCAGCCACATTTTGTCCACTGTGTATGGCTACCATGAGACAAAATATGCATCATACATGAAGCAGACGCTTCAATGTGCAATGTGTAACAAGGACCCCCAAACCATCCTGTGCCATTTATAACACATCTCTTGACAGAGAGGTCCATGGACCCCCTCAGGCATCAGGGCCCTTGTGTGACTGTTACCTCTGCATCACTATAGCTAGGGTTCCAAGCATCCACCACGAGAGGCGTGGCCATGGCATCACAACCCCAGCAGCACGCACCCAGCGTTTAGAACAAAATGTTTGAATGCTGGGGCAGTGGAGTACCCTTTTAATGGGACTACAAAAAGTTAACCGCATACGTTTTTTCTACTTTACTATTTACTAGGGAGAAGGAAAAAACCTCTGAAGATTACATCAGGGCATTCGGGTTACACACCTCTCACATCATCCACACTTTGTAACAAATTCTAATAGAAGAAGTATTTTTAATGTGTTGTAACCTCCCATCACTTACGAAGAGCGTACAGCAGCTCTCAGGACAGGAAAAAACCCCATAGGGGAGGAAACCTGTAGGGAATCCATGGCTGCATTATGGCCTTTCCTCTGGGCATACTAAGGGAGGATTACGCTATAACATGACTGCAAATGTGTATATTGTGATAGTGTGTAGGGGATGAATGTGTATGTAGTGATAGTGTGTAGGGGATGAATGTGTATGTAGTGATAGTGTGTAGGGAATTAATGTGTAGGTAGTGATGGTGTGTAGGGAATGAATGTGTAGGTAGTGATGGTGTGTAGGGAATGAATGTGTAGGTAGTGATGGTGTGTAGGGAATGAATGTGTAGGTAGTGATGGTGTGTAGGGAATGAATGTGTAGGTAGTGATGGTGTGTAGGGAATGAACGTGTATGTAGTGATAGTGTGTAGGGGATGAACGTGTATGTAGTGATAGTGTGTAGGGGATGAATGTGTATGTAGTGATAGTGTGTAGGGGATGAATGTGTATGTATTTTGAGTGTGTGATTTGTGTACAGTGATTTAGTGTGTGCATTATGTTTAACAATAAATATACTATAAGGGCACGTTCCCACTTGGCGTATACGCAGAATATTTCACGCTGTGCAAAATCTGCAGCAGCAGCGGGAGATACGCTGCGTATCCCTCGCTCACCATACAATACACACAAGGCTTTCTGGCGGCAGCCCTATGTGCGCAGTGAGTTTTGGAGGTGGAGCCCCGCCTCCAAACCTCACTGCGCACATAGGGCTGCCGCCGGAAAGCCTTGTGTGTATTGTATGGTGAGCGAGGGATACGCAGCGCATTTCCTGCTGCTTCTGCAGACTTTGCGCAGCGTGAAATACGCTACGTATACGCCAAGTGGGAACGTGCCCTTAAGAAGACATCTGGGGCGGCTTGGTCTTCATCCATTCTGTTTTTCTTTCTTCGTCCTTCTTCGCTTGGTGTTCTCTTCCTCGGCACAAGGCTGCAGATCGGTGATACAGACGGAGCAGGCGGGAGGGATCCACCATGGGCCTCTTGGGATGTAATCTCCAGGATTCCCCCGGTACCAGCCGTGGTGTTCCTTCCGCTCTCTCTTCCATGCCCAGTACTTGGGGTCTTGTGCCATGATCTAGAATTAAACACAATATAAATTGTTATAATAAACACAGACTTTCATTCCTAGTGCATAGTTCTTATTTTATGTCACTGACCCGATCACAGGTGTCTCTGGTCACCCAAGCGTGGAATCTCATCCGGAGCAGCAGGTTCCGCAGGTGTAGCATCCAGGTCTTCATCACCATCCACATCGGTCCGAGGGCCCAGGGGTAGATCTCGCGTCGAAACATCTCATCCTCTTCAAATTGGTTGGCAAGAAACCTAAAAGGAAGAAAATTAAAATTATACAACATATCACAAGAGGAAGAGGAGAAGAACCATTGGTAGTGATATTACAATATAGAGAGCCTGGTATGTATATAAACAAAATTGTTCTTACCTGTAATTTTGATTTCCTTGAGTCCTAAGGCAGCACACACCATTGGGATCTTTCATCCCCCAGACTCCACCCTAGGACCATCCACCTAGCAAGATAATCAAGAAATTAGCATAGTTAATTGCTCACCTGATAAGAACCCTCTCCTACAGATCACACCTGTGTATTAAAATCGAGATGAATTCCATAAAAAAAATAGTATTGTGAGGGTATTTGTGTGCTGCCTAAGGACTCAAGGAAATCAAAATTACAGGTAAGAACAATTTTGTTTTTCCTATTCGTCCTAAGGCAGCACACACCATTGGGATCTAAAATAGAATCCATAGGGAGGGCAAATCTTAAATGACAATAGCATCAAAGGCTGAATGCTAAGCCTATACTCGAGAATTTCACACGATAACAGTGAGGTCCAGAAGGCTGCATTACAGACTCAAAATTTGGACCCTCCTTGTCGGTAAGGAAGAAGTCGAACTGGCAGAACAATCTGAAGAATCTGGAAAAAAGAAAAATGTCCCTTTCTTTTGCTCAAATCCAAGAGATGGAAGAAAACTAATTCCATCTCAGATCTATGAACTTCAACCTACTCTGGCCAGGCAGGACAAAAATTTGCTGATCTCAGCTGGTCAATGCTTTGTTTAGAACAAGACAAGAGCCTCATAACATCCAATGAGGATTTTTCTTCTGTTCTGTAATAGGAGTCTTCAGGTACAGTACATGGTCTAGTCCAAGAACTTCACCCTCTGGCAGCGGCCTGGGATATATGAAGTAAGGCGACCATTTCTTCTATCCTTCCGGAAGATCATTTTCAGAACAAGGGGAATTCTCAGGCGAAATCAAATACAATTTGTTCACAAGATTCCATAAGGTGATGAGAAAACATGGAGACTTCACATTCTGTAGTCATTGAATGACAGATGGTTCTTCAAGAAAGGAAAACAATTCCTAATGGAGACTCAAGTGTCGCTGAATCTCCTTAGCAAGGGATCAACCATGAAGGGATTTTTTGACTATCAATTGAAGCAAGTTGCAAAGATAATAGGAATCTTGTCTACAGCAAAAAATCTTGGTGAAGAAGAAGCGTAGAGAATTCTTTCTCAAATACATAATGGTTTGAAAAACCAGACACTGAAAAGCAGACAGGACAACCATCACAATGGATACAGTGGAAACCAGACAGGACGACCATCACAATGGATACAGTGGAAACCAGACAGGATGACCATCACAATGGATACAGTGGAAACCAGACAGGATGACCATCACGATGGACTCAGTGGGGTCTTCTGTAAGATTTCTTAATGAAGAACATTGGTGGAAAACAATTTCACTAACAGAACATCTCGCCCTGGTTGATCGGCATCCTGCGGAGGTGCAATCTCTCCAATAACCGGTTGAACTCAGAGGCACCAGACTATTTCCGGATCTTCTAGATTCTTCAATCTACTGGAAGTAAAAGAGGTTCAAGTCACACTTTGATGGTCTAGTCTCTTCTGTCACATAAGATCTTCCACTATGTAGCTTTAAGATTCTAGTATAAGCTTTGCTGAATCATAATACACTTGTAGAATGGACTGGTTTTTGGTTTCTTGTATGGTTTAGGACTGGATTTCTTTGATACAGTTAAACTGCTACAAAGTCAACCACATCTTCAGTGATGAATGCATATACCATTTTAGGGCTGAAGATAGCATTGCTGAATATTACCGCCTTTCTACATGCCAGAAGGAAAATCAACAACCGGACCTGGAGATCTCTGAAGTGGCTCTTTGTCTAACACACAATCTATGTGGCTGAAGGGAGATGGTGAATGTCTCTTCAATAGAATAGACACTCAGCTGCAATCTTCAATGAGAGACCTGGATCTGGTGGTAAAAGAAAATAATTAAAGGATCCATTTTCTGGTTAAAGAAGAATTACTGCTTGTAAACAGCCATACTATAAGAGTACACCACCACACGAACGATCTGGAGACAGATCTGCTAGTACCACAATAGACTCTTCATAAGATCATTGGGACCAGAGACAAGGAAGAGCTTCACTTAGACAACAAAACCCGATCCTTGGGTTTAGGTGACAGATCTTATAGAAACCATCTCAACTTCTTCCTCCAAGTCTGGACCTGGAGACACACAGAAGACAGTAAAGTCTAACATATAAAGATGTGAATATCTTCTATCATGGTGACTGCCATGTGCCAACTAGAAGCTGTAGCCTTATCTGATAATGTACAAGTCATACCCGATGTAAATCAGACCCAAGGGAATGTAACTAATTTAGTTTGTTTCCTATAATGTAGTGACATTTCTGGCACATACTACACGCCAAGGATCAGGCCTATGTATTCTTACACAGAGGCTCCATCTGAAGGGTCTGATATCTGTAAAATAAACATATATTAGTACATTATAGTGATGAGAACCACAGAACCACCAGCAAAAAGGTGGGACAACATATTGGTGCTAGGTCCTCTACAAAAATAAGAGACCCTGCACCAGGGCCCTATACCCAAGGCAGTGGATACACATGACAGTATACAGGGCCCTATACACAAGGCAGTGGGTCCACATGACAGTATACAGAATCCTATACAGAAGGCAGTAGCTCCACATGACAGTATACAGAGCACTATACACAAGGCAGTGGATACACATGACAGTATACAGGATATGCACAATGGAAGCGACTACATAACTGTATACAGGGTGCAATGCAATATGTCTCTAGATGTTAACAACACCATAGATCGACAAACAGAGCCGCACTCATGAGTATAGGAAGAGACCTCTCCAAACAAGGGTGATAACAGGAGCCAAAGCTTGTATCTATAAACCCAATAGATTTATGTAGTCTATGGCCAAGAACATGTATACACAATCCCTACAGGCTTTAACAACTAATGACAGAGTAATAATCTGTATATCTAAGTAATAAGCTTCACCCCAGTATATAGCAGACAACAGGAGCAAAGGCTGGAATATACAAGCACTACAGGTTCCATGCAGACTATAAGGCTGACAACAGGAACAGCTTGTATTCACAGGAACTATAGGGTTAATACAGTCTATATGACTAACTATAGTCAGCAGACGGGAGCAAAGCTTGTATACACGAGCACAACAGGCTCTAAGAATCTGACTGATAACAGGGAGCAATAGCTTATATTACTAAGCACAAGTACCACATGATATAAGCAGACTAATGGCTGACACTTATATTTACAAGCAGTAAAGGGCTTATGCAGACTATATGGCTGACAACAGAGAGCAATAGCTTGTAACTACAAGCATAACATACTCTATGCAGATAATCTGCCACAAGCAACAGACGTTATACAGATTAAATCAGTGTCTCACAACCAGGGCGCCCCCAGATGCCGCAAAACCACAACTCCCAGCATGCCAGGACAGAAAGGCTGTCCCGAAATGCTGGGAGCCGCAGTCCAGCACCACCCAGAGGCACCGCAGACTATATGGCTTATACAGAGAGTAACCGCCTGTATCCACAAGCACTATATACTATATACAGACTATATGGCTTATACAGAGAGTAACCGCCTGTATCCACAAGTATTATATACTACTATATACAGACTATATGGTTTACACCGAGAGTAACCGCCTGTATCCACAAGTATTATATACTACTATATACAGACTATATGGTTTATACAGAGAGTAACCACCTGTATCCACAAGCATTATATACTATATGGTTTACACCGAGAGCAGACTATATGGCTGCCAACAGAGAACAATAGCTTGAATTCACAAGCACTACGGCTTATACAGACTAATAATTGACAACCGAGAGCAATAGCCTGTATCCACAAGCACCACAGACCCTATGCAGTCCACATGGCTGACATCAGAGAGCAATAGCCCATATCCCCAAGCATTACAGACCCTATGCAGTGCATATGGCTGATATCAGAGCAACAGCTTGTATTCACAAGTATTACAGGATATATACAGACCATATGGCTGACAACAGAGAGCAACAGCCTGTATTCACAAGCATTACAGACCCTATGCAGTCTATATGGCTGACATCAGAGAGCAATAGCTTGTATTCACAAGCATTACAGGATATATACAGACTATATGGCTGACAACAGAGAGCAATACCTTGTAACCACAAGCATTACAGGCCCTATATAGCTTAAATGGCTGACAACAGAGAGCAATAGCTTGTAACCACAAGCATTACAGGCCTTATATAGCTTAAATGGCTGACAACAGAGAGCAATAGCTTGTAACCACAAGCATTACAGGCCCTATATAGCCTATATGGCTGACAACAGAGAGCAAAATCTTGTTTCCACAAGCATTAAAGGCCTTATATAGCCTATATGGCTGACAACAGAGAGCAATAGCCTGTACAAGCGTTACAGGCCCTATGCAATCTAAATGACTGAGAACAATATAGATAATACAGGATACTTATCTGTATTCCTGACATGACGTCACTGCGTATGTTTTACATACCCAGAATGCAGTGCAAAAAATGGTCGCCATGATTCTCATGCTGGATTTAAACAGCAGCAAGATAGACAGTATAACATATGGTATAGACACAATGTATAACATACTGTACATGTCAGGTAAAGTAATACAGCAACTATAGTCAGAATTCTGGTCAGAGAAATCTGCCAAGGGTTAACACATCTCTGCTGCCCGGACCACACGTCATGTGATGTACTGGATAAAGCAATTTTATTTACATATTGCCAGTATATATAATGCCAGGGAACCACCCCAAGCATGAAACATACCTGCATGAGGTGCACTCACTCTTCACCAGGCCCCGCACTGGATATACTGTAATAACAGGCATGAGGTGCACTCACTCTTCACTAGGCCCCGCACTGGATATACTGTGGCAGTAGACATTAAGTATACTGTGTATTTACCAGGACCCCGCACTGGATGTACTGTGGCAGTAGACATTAAGTATACTGTGTATTTACCAGGACCCCGCACTGGATGTACTGTGGCAGCAGACATTAAGCGTACTCTGTATTTACCAGGACCCCGCACTGGATATACTGTGGTAGCAGACATTAAGCGTACTCTGTATTTACCAGGACCCCGCACTGGATATACTGTGGTAGCAGACATTAAGCGTACTCTGTATTTACCAGGACCCCGCACTGGATATACTGTGGCAGCAGACATAAGCGTACTCTGTATTTACCAGGACCCCGCACTGGATATACTGTGGTAGCAGACATTAAGCGTACTCTGTACTTACCAGGACCCCGCACTGGTTATACTGTATACAGGCGCCATATACTTGTTATACTTACGGAACCAGTATGAGTCGGCCAGGACCCCGCGCTGGCTTATGACTCAAAAGAAGACACTGGTTCAGGTATTACCAGGACCCCGCACTGGCAAGGCATGAAGCTCAGAACATACTCTGAAACCAGGTCTCTGCCAGGACCCCACACTGGCACTTCAAATGTTGCAGCCAAGACCCCACACTGGCACTTCAAACGTTGCAGCCAGGACCCCGCACTGGCACTTCAAACGTTGCAGCCAGGACCCCGCAAGGCTGATCAAAAAAACATCCAAAACAAAATGGAGACAGGAGCAGGTAGAACACATCCTACTGGTGGAATGAGGACAAAATTAAACACAGGTGTGATCTGTAGGAGAGGGTTCTTATCAGGTGAGCAATTAACTATGCTAATTTCTTGATTATCTTGCTAGGTGGACGGTCCTAGGGTGTAGTCTGGGGGATGAAAGATCCCAATGGTGTGTGCTGCCTTAGGACGAATAGGAAATACATATATATATATATATATATATATATATATATATATATATGTGTTTATATAAATGTGTATATATATATGTATTTATACAGATGTGTGTATATATATATATATATATATATATATATATATGTATTTATATAGATGTGTATATATATATATATATATATATATATATATATATATAGATGAGTATATATGCAATAACATTAATATAAACTCAAAGCGCTGGAAAGAAGTAGATGTTATATTCCTCCGTATGCAGGTTGGCTCTTCGGAAGTAGATGAGGACCATGGTCAGGAGATACTAGAGGGATGAGAAGAGTTAGAGGCTGGTAATACATTTCTTATCTAAATACATTCTATTATACAGTACCTGTATGTCTCCAGTATATCCCTGTATTTCCTACTATCTGTACAACATCTATTCTTTCCCTTTATATACTACCTTGTCAGCGATCTTATAGCAGCTGTCCCTGCCTAGAAATAGCTGGATGAGTCCTTCGTCTACAAAAAATAACAGAAATATCATTATTTTTATCTATTCAATCAATATCTTCATCAACGTCAATCAACGTCCTCTACCTGGACGGATCACCAGCATCTCCAGTCACTGCACCTCTTAACCATACGTCTTAGTTAGGTGATTTCACCTAACTGCACTGAATGTGGGTTACCTGTCCAGTGAATCTGGGTTATCTTTCCAGTGAAGCATCTATATGTTTTGCTATTCCCTGTTTGCAGTCATCCTCTATGTGTCTTGATCACTGAGACTTGGCTTATAATCGTTCTTCCGTTCATCATTTATCCTATCATGGTTATCTTGCCTAGTGATTATCTAGGGACCTACTAGAACTGTATTGTTCTTTATGATTATATATTAAGCCGGACTCAGCACCTTAACCCCTTAAGGACTCAGGGTTTTTCCTTTTTGCACTTTCGTTTTTTCCTCCTTACCTTTTAAAAATCATAACCCTTTCAATTTTCCACCTAAAAATCCATATTATGGCTTATTTTTTGCGTCGCCAATTCTACTTTGCAGTGACATTAGTCATTTTACCCAAAAATGCACGGAAAAACGGAAAAAAAAATCATTGTGCGACAAAATCGAAAAAAAACGCCATTTTGTAAATTTTGGGGGCTTCCGTTTCTACGCAGTGCATATTTCGGTAAAAATTACGCCTTATCATTATTCTGTAGGTCCATACGGTTAAAATGATACCCTACTTATATAGGTTTGATTTTGTCGCACTTCTGGAAAAAATCATAACTACATGCAGGAAAATTTATACGTTTAAAAATGTCATCTTCTGACCCCTATAACTTTTTTATTTTTCCATGTATGGGGTGGTATGAGGACTCATTTTTTGCGCCGTGATCTGAAGTTTTTATCGGTATGATTTTTGTTTTAATCGGACTTTTTGATCACTTTTTATTCATTTTTTAATGGTATAAAAGTGACCAAAATACGCTTTTTTGGACTTTGGAATTTTTTCGCGCGTACGCAATTGACCGTGCGGTTTAATTAATGATATATTTTTATAGTTCGGACATTTACGCACGCGGCGATACCACATATGTTCATTTTTATTTATTTTTACACAGTTTTATTTTTTTATGGGAAAAGAGGGGTGATTCAAACTTTTATTAGGGAAGGGGTTAAATGACCTTTATTAACACTTTTTTTTTACATTTTTTTTGCAGTGTTCTAGGTCCCATAGGGACCTATAACACTGCACACACTGATCTTTTACACAGATCACAGGCGTGTATTAACACGCCTGTGATCAGTGTTATCGGCGCTTGACTGCTCCTGCCTGGATCTCAGGCACGGAGCAGTTATTTGCCGATCGGACACCGAGGAGGCAGGTAAGGGCCCTCCCGGTCTCCGGTCAGCTGTTTGGGACACCGCGGCGGTCCCGAACAGCCCGACTGAGCAGCCGGGTCACTTTCACTTTCACTTTCACTTTAGAAGCGGCGGTCAGCTTTGACCGCTGCTTCTAAAGGGTTAATACCGCACATCACCGCGATCAGCGATGTGTGGTATTAGCCGCGGGTCCCGGCCGTTGATGAGCGCCGGGACCGACGCGATATGATGCGGGATCGTGGCGCGATCCCGCTTCATATCGTGGGAGCCGGCGCATGACGTAAATATACGTCCTGCGTCGTTAAGTCGGTACTCCGGTGAAAACCTTTTTTCTTTTAAATTAACTGGTGGCAGAAAGTTAAACATATTTGTAAATTCTATTAAAAAATCATAATCCTTCCTGTACTTATTAGCTGCTGAATACAAAAGAGGAAATTCTTTTCTTTTTGGAATGGTCTCTGATGACATCACGAGCACAGTTCTCTCTGCTGATGTTATAATAATAATAATAATAATAATAACGCTTTATTTATTGTTGTTCTTAGTGCACTGGGCAGCACTGAGCCACCATGCTGCCCTTAGCATATATTTGTTATGCATGGTTGCTAAAATGGACAGAGATGTCAGCAGAGAGCAGTGTGCTCGTGATGTCATCAGTGTTCCAAAAAGAAAGGAATTTCTTCTGTAGCATTCAGCAGCTATTAAGTACTGGAAGAATTAACATTTTTTAATAGAAGTAATTTACAAATATGTTTAACTTTCTGCCACCAGTTGATTTAAAAGAAAAAAGGTTTTCACCAGAGTCCCCCTTTAATAGGTCTCCGTTAGAGATAAGCGAACTTACAGTAAATTCGATTCGTCACAAACTTCACGGCTCGGCAGTTGATGACTTTTCCTGCGTAAATGAGTTCAGCCTTCAGGTGCTCCGGTGGGCTGGAAAAGGTGGATACATTCGTAGGAAAGAGTCTCCTAGGACTGTATCCACCTTTTCCAGCCCACAGGAGCACCTGAAAGCTGAACTAATTTATGCAGGAAAAGACATCAACTGCCGAGCCGAAAAGTTTGTGACGAATCGAATTTACTGTAAGTTCGCTCATCTCTAGTCTCGTATACGTACATCTAGGGTAGACACCTTATCAATATCAATTATACGCTATATATTTTGTCTGTTATCTTTAACTGAACTCAGTGTCCATATCTATGTGTCATCACACTTACTCTATTGACTACTATATGACTGCATTACGGACTTTTCCAGACAGTGCTTGACATTTTGACTTCTATCTACCTGCTCTTATCTCACTATCTATTTCATTATAACATGTGTTACTGTTATTGCTTATAAAATCCTGAACATCAATAATGTTATTGAATACGCTATACTCCCTGATGAGTCCTGCACATCACAGGATGAAACGCGTTGGAGTTCTGCCACTACTTATGTTTCGCTTTCCCCTTACCCTATCCACACTATGTTAGGAAGGGCCCATTGTAGGTAGTCAAGATTAGGTATTCACCTGTACCCTTTTCCCTATCCCTTCACTTTGGTGGTCTACATACGGTAACCATGTATGGTTTGTTTTATTGTTATTTTTCTATAAGTAAAAGTTATGTTTTATCTACCTCATTGGTGTATTCTTTATGTGGATATTCTTTCATTTTTAACAAGGCCTCTGCAAAGTGAAAGAAGCGATCTGATTGGTTGCTATGGGTAACTGGGCAACTTTTCCTCTGGAAAGGTTTTGATAAATCTACCCCAAGATGCCTAGCGGTGGAGTACCCCTTTAAGTATTGCCGCATGCAGAAATATCCAAACTATTAAATGACAATGGTAACATTGTTACCACATATAACATTAGGGGGCAGTCATCACATATAACATTAGGGAGCAGTTATCACATATAACATTAGGGGGGCAGTTATCACATATAACATTAGGGGCAATTAGCATATACACTAGTAGCAGTTATACATGGAGGCTCAGTAGTGTGGTTGCACTGCACATGACAGTTTATGGGACATGCTCAGTGCAAACGTTAAAAAAGAAAAAAAAACATCATAGACAGTACTGGGGGAGATTTATCAAAATGTTTGGCTGAGAATAGTGTTGAAGTTGCCCATAGCAACCAATCAGATTGCTTTTTTTAAAAAATTTTTTTAAAGGCCTCTGAAAAAGCGGGGAAGCTGATTGGTTGCTATGGCAACTGGTCAACATTTGCTCTACATTTTTGATAAACCTTCCCCTAGTGGATGGCAGAAAAACAACTCTTAGTTTTTGAAGACTGTCTGTAAATGCACCCCTATAAAATGGTGTAGTGATGTGTCCTTTATACTTACCACTCCTCCTCATCAAGGGTTGTCAGTTCTCTCTTTCTCTTCCTCATGGTGTCGCCTCTTCTTTTCTTCTTTTCCTTACCGCCTCCTCCTCCTCGCCTCTCCTCCTCCTCGCCTCTCCTCCGCCGCCTCCTCCTCTCCTCCGCCTCCTACTCGCCTCCTCGCCTCTCCTCCTCCTCGCCTCTCCTCCTCTCCTCCAATTCTGTAGAAATTGATGGGGGTCGCTGTCCAAAAAAGTCACTTGTCGCAGAGAAATAAGGAGCCGGTCTCAACTCTAGAAGAGCAATCGCAGACTGGCACCAACTGTCATTTTCTGTTGTTGTTTATTTATTAAACCCTGCGATCCTATTGGTCGATGGGTCTGGCTATTAGATGGCAGTTGGAAATTTAAAGAGACAGTACACTCTAATAATAGTGCAGTACAATAGATGACATGGGCCTGCGCTATGATTACATCGTCCCAATGAACCGACGTTTGAAAAACTGCAACATTGGAAGCCAAAGTTAAAAAAGACATGAAAACCTCAACATAAAAGTAATGATAAAAATGTGATATGTAATATGCTATCCTGAGTATTCAATGTATCTATGTATATAAAACTCATAGCAACCAATCAGATCGCTTCTTTCATTTTGCAAAGGCCTTGTTAAAAATGAAAGAAGCGATCTGATTGGTTGCTATGGGCAACTGGGCAACTTTTCCTCTGCACCGGTTTTGATAAATCTCCCCAAATGTGTGTGTGTATGTTCCAGCATCACGTCCAAACGTCTAAGGATATTAACATGAAACTTGGCACACATGTTACTTATATGTCAACAACAAACATAGGATAGATAATTTAACCCTTACTCACCCCCATTTGCCAGGGGCGGGGATTATCTTTAAAGTCCCATACAAGTCTATGGGAAATATATGTTACTGCATAACTTCCAAACGGCTGGAGATATATCCATAATACTTGGTCACATGTTACTTATATGTCCACTTAAAATATAGGATAGTTAATTTAACCCTTAACTACCCCCATTTGTGAGGGTCGGGGTTTTTGTTTAACCCCTTAACGACACAGGACGTATATTTACGTCCTGCGCCGACTCCCGCGATATGATCAACGGCCGGGACCCGCGGCTAATACCACACAACGCCGATCGCGGCGATTTGCGGTATTAACCCTTTAGAAGCGGCGGTCAAAGCTGACCGCCGCTTCTAAAGTGAGAGTGAAAGTGACACGGCCGCTCAGTCGGCGGCGTCCCGACCAGCTTGCAGGACACCGGGAGGGCCCTGACCTGCCTCCTCGGTGTCCGATCGGCGAATGACTGCTCCGTGCCTGAGATCCAGGCAGGAGCAGTCAAGCGCCGATAACACTGATCACAGGCGTGTTAATACACGCCTGTGATCTGTGTAAAAGATCAGTATGTGCAGTGTTATGGGTCCCTATGGGACCTATAACACTGCAAAAAAAAGTAAAAAAAAGTGTTAATAAAGGTCATTTAACCCCTTCCCTAATAAAAGTTTGAATCACCCCCCTTTTCCCAAAAAAAAAAATAAAACAGTGTAAAAAAATATAAATAATAAACATATGTGGTATCGCCGCGTGTGTAAATGTCTGAACTATAAAAATATATCATTAATTAAACCGCACGGTCAATGGCGTACGCGCAAAAAAATGCCAAAGTCAATAAAAGCGCATTTTTGGTCACTTTTTATACCATTAAAAAATGAATAAAAAGTGATCAAAAAGTCAGATCAAAACAAAAATCATACCGATAAAAACTTCAGATCACGGCGCAAAAAATGAGTCCTCATACCGCCCTGTACGTGGAAAAATAAAAAAGTTATAGGGGTCAGAAGATGAAATTTTTAAACGTATAAATTTTCCTGCATGTAGTTATGATTTTTTACAGAAGTGCGACAAAATCAAACCTATATAAGTAGGGTATCATTTTAACCGTATGGACCTACAGAATAATGATAAGGTGTAATTTATACCGAAATATGCACTGCATAGAAACGGAAGCCCCCAAAAGTTACAAAATGGCGTTTTTTCTTCGATTTTGTCACACAATGATTTTTTTTTTCGTTTCGCCGTGAATTTTTGGGTAAAATGACTAATGTCACTGCAAAGTAGAATTGGCGACGCAAAAAATAAGCCATAATATGGATTTTTAGGTGGAAAATTGAAAGGGTTATGATTTTTAAAAGGTAAGGAGGAAAAAACGAAAGTGCAAAAACTGAAAAACCCTGAGTCCTTAAGGGGTTAAAGTCCCATGCAAATCAATGGGAAATGTATGTTCCCACATAACTTCCGTACGGCTGGAGATATTTCAATACCTGGTACACATATTACGGGTCGGGATATAAGGATGGGATAGGAGGACAGGATAGGAGGTCGGGATAGGAGGTCGAGATAGGAGGACAGGATATGAGGACGGGATATGAGGTCGGGATAGGAGGACAGGATAGGAGGTGGGGAAAGGAGGTCGGGATAGGAGGTCGGGATAGGAGGTCGGGATATGAGGACAGGATAGGTGGTCGGGATCGGAGGTCGGGATAGGAGGTCGAGATAGGAGGTCGAGAAAGGAGGACGGGATAGGAGGTTGGGATAAGAGGTCGGGATATGAAGATGGGATATGAGGATGGGATATGAGGTCGAGATTAGTTTTGGACGCGAATATGCGCATTTCCAATTCTTATCGCAAATTTGCGAATTCGCCAATATATTCGCTATATATTCGAAATTGCTAATAATCACTTTTTTACCGCATATGTGATTTTATTCGCATATTCCTTCTTTTCACTTGTGGCCAATTAGAATGATGCAAATACACTTGTCAGAGGTTATCAACAACATCCCTAGCACCCAATAGTAAAGTTGCCCACCCTCTCACTGGTGTCTTCCTCAAATTTGAGATTATGCGAATATTCACACATGCGAATATGCGAATATAACGAATATGCGAAATTCATGAATATAGGACGAATATTCGTCTATATATTCGCGAAATATCGCAAATTCGAATATGGACAATGCCGCTCATCACTAAGTTGGACATACTACTTTCTGTTACAGGTCTCAAAACAGTGATCTAATAATAAGCACAAAACATTACTATCACTTTTCTAACTGTCCCTTTTTATTAACTGATGCCATGCTAAGGAGCTGGTTCCATAGGTTATTTACAGGGGTACTCCGGTGGAAAACTTTTTTTTTAAATCTACTGGTGCCAGAAAGTTAAACAGATTTGTAAATTACTTCTGTTAAAAATCTTAATCCTTTCAGTACTTATTAGCTGAAGAGCTCTGTGTTCCAAAAAGAAAAGAATTTCCTAAGTAGTATTCAGCAGCTAATAAGTACTGGAAGGATTACGTTTTTTTAATAAAAGTAATTTACAAATCTGTTTAACTTTCTGCCACTAGTTGATTTAAAAAAAAAAAAGTTTTCCACCAGAGTACCCCTTTAAAGCTATTACAAGAGAAGAACAATTTAAATTTGTAGATCGGTGTGATAAAAAATAGATTGATTATCTCTCGGCTGCAACACAATGAATATGTGTTAGGCTGGGTCCACACTACGTTTTGTCCCATACGGGAGCGCATACGGCAGGAGGGAGCTAAAACCTCGCGCTCCCGTATGTGACCATATGCGCTCCCGTATGCCATTCACTTCAATGAGCCGACCGGAGTGAAACGTTCGGTCCGGTCGGCTCATTTTTGCGCCGTATGCGCTTTTACAACCGGACCTAAAACCGTGGTCAACCACGGTTTTAGGTCCGGTTGTAAAAGCGCATACGGCGCAAAAATGAGCCGACCGGACCGAACGTTTCACTCCGGTCGGCTCATTGAAGTGAATGGCATACGGGAGCGCATACGGTCACATACGGGAGCGCGAGGTTTTAGCTCCCTCCTGCCGTATGCGCTCCCGTATGGGACAAAACGTAGTGTGGACCCAGCCTAATGCTTATGTCCATCCAACAAAAATATATACAGCTCAATGTGCCTAGCTTTGGTACCTTATTTTGACACACAGAAATTTAGGCCACGTCCCTTCCCATCCATACACACCTTAATAGCCCATGCCTTTTTACCAAGCAAATTTTCTTTTCTTTTTTGATGCACACCATTTTATAAATCTATCTTATTTGCTTAACCACTTAAGGACTCAGGGTTTTCCATTTTTGCTGTTTTGTTTTTTCCTCCTCACCTTCTAAAAATCATAACGCTTTCAGTTTTCCAACTACAGACCTATATATTGTTTTATGTGCTACCAATTTTACTTTGTAATGACATCAGTCATTTCACCACAAAATCTATGGCAAAACCCTCAAAAAATGTTTGTGGGACAAAATAGAAAAATAAAAACCACGCCATTTTGTAATTTTTTGCAGTTTCCGTTTTTACGCAGTGCACTTTTTGGTAAAAATGACACCTTATATTTATTCTGTAGGTCCATATGGTTACAAGGATGCCCAATGTATGTGTTTTATTTTATTTTACGACTTAAAAAAATTATAACTACATGCACCAAAATTAGTGTGTTTAAAATTGTCATCTTCTGACCCCTATAACTTTTTTATTTTTCCGCATACAGGGCTATATGAGGGCTAATTTTTTGCGCTGTAGTCTGTAGTTTTTAATTAGTACCATTGTTTTGATGGGACTTTTTGATACTTTTTATACATTTTTTAGGGTATACATAATAACCAAAAATATGCAACTTTTTTTTACGTATAAGCGGTTTAATTAATGTTATATTTTTTAAGTTCGGACATTTACACAGGCGGCAATACCACATACGTTTGTTTTCTTATGTTTACATATTTTTTTATTTGGAATTTGGGAAAAGGGAGATGATGTAACATTATAGTATGGAATGGGTTAATTCACATTTATTAACTTTTAAAACTTTTTTTTACACCCCTTTTTAGTCTCCATAGGGGACTATTACATGCAATCTTCTGATTGCATACTATGGTCAATGCTATGCCATAGCATAGCATTGATCTGTGTTATCTGCGCTCGATTGCTCCTGCCTGCTGAGCCAGGCTGGAGCATGGCAGAAGTGATTGGATGGCAAGGAGGCAGGTAAGGGCCCTCCCGCCATCCTCTTAGCTGATCAGTACACCGCAGTTTCACCACAGTGATTCTGATCAGCCCGAATGAGCTACTGGGAATGCTTTTTTTTTTTTTTCCATTTTAGAGACGGTGACCAACTTTGATTGCCACGTCTAAGGGATTAATGCCAGGCATCACAGCGATCGGGGATGTCTGGCATTACACACAGGGCCATTGATAGCCGCCGGGACCACCCCGGCGTCATTGCAAGGGAGCGAGTGCAGGGCGTACAGGTATGCCTTGCGTCCTTAAGGTGTTAAGGACCAAGACAATTAAGCCCCTGAACGCCCCTTAAAGACAAAGCCTGTTTTTTATTTATTTATTTATTTATTTTTTAATCGGGAATGTCTGCCTTCATTTGAAAATGTATATGTATATATATAAAAAAGCTAAAGGGGATGAGTATTTACCTCAGGGCGAGGCCACCACACCTGGTGTAACGGAGCTTCAGAAAGCCATTAAGCATTCCGCGGGCATTCTGGGTAGGGGAATATGCAAAGCAGCTCATTACATCATCTTTTCAGGTAATGTTCCCTGGTATCAACTTAGCTCCTGTTAAGGAATATAAAAAGCTGATCAGGATTTTATGCCAAGCCAGACTATTCCCCAAAAGGGAAGTTTCTACCCATCTACAGACAGCTGTTTCGTGGTTTTTGCCACTCGTCAGTACAGAGCAGGGTGATCTGGCTTGGCTGGGGTAAGAGGCCTGAGAGCAGCTAAAGGGGATGAGTATTTACCTCAGGGCGAGGCCACCACTCCTGGTGTAACGGAGCTTCAGAAGGCCATTAAGCACTCAGCCAAGCCAGATCACCCTGCTCTGTACTGACGAGTGGCAAAAACCACGAAACAGCTGTCTGCAGATGGGTAGAAACTTCCCTTTTGGGGAGTAGTCTGGCTTGGCATAAAATCCCGATCAGCTTTTTATATTCCAGGAACTAAGCTGATACCAGGGAACATTACCGGAAAAGGTGATATAATGAGCTGCTTTGCATATTCCCATATATATATATATATATATATATATATATATATATATATATATAGTAGAAAGAAACGGGCAGCACTACGGTGTGCGAGATGGTGCTCGCTGGTTGACTCGGTCCCAAGTCCCAGGTAAATATCGGAGGAAAACAGCAGCACTCGCAGGTTGCAGGTGAATAGTGTGTGGCTTTATTCACAAAGCATCAATAGTAGCGATGTTTCAGCCTTCTCACAAGGCCTTTGTCAAGGCTTGACTAAGGCCTTGTGAGAAGGCTGAAACGTTGCTACTATTGATGCTTTGTGAATAAAGCCACACACTATTCACCTGCAACCTGCGAGTGCTGCTGTTTTCCTCCGATATATATATATATATATATATATATGTATACATATATATATATATATATATATATATATTTTTTTTTTAGATTTTTTGCTATTTTAACACATAAAACATAGTAACATAGTAACATTGTTCACGAGGTTGAAAAAAGATCAGAGTCCATCAAGTTCAACCTATATCCCTAATAGTGATGAGCAGCATGGGATATTTCGGGAATATATGGATGAATATTCGTCGTATATTCGCGAAAATCGCATATTCGTTATATTCGTTTTTTTGCGCATATGCGAAAATGTATGCGCATATTCGCGAATATTGAGCCCTCCCTTCTTTAATGGTATAGTGCACTATGACTAGTGCATTAACTCTGTGATTTTTTGCCCATTAAAACCAATAGGCCCATTGTGGTCTATGGGATCTCACGGAATGTAAAACAGTAAGAGAAGCAGGACTGTATCGGCAGCACAGTGGAATGGGAGACCACCACTAGTTTGGGTCCTGGGGTGGGACAGAGTGTTACAGTGTTGTGGTTAAACTTAACTTTCCTGGAAAAGCTGATGAGTTGCCCATAGCAACCAATCAGATTGCTTCTTTCATTTTTCACAAGGCCTCTGCAAAATGAAAGAAGCGATCTGATTGGTTGCTGTTGGCAACTCTGCAGTTTTTCCTGGAAAAGTTTCTGAGTTGCCCAGAGCAAACCAATCAGATTGTTTCCTTCATTTTTCAGAGGCATTTTCAAAAATGAAAGAAGCAACTCTTCCTCTACACTGGTTTTGATGAATCTCCTCCATAGAGGGAGATTTATCAAAACCAGTCCAGAGGAAAAGTTTCTGAGTTGCCCATAGCAACCAATCAGATTGCTTCCTTCATTTTTGAAAAGGCCTCTGAAAAATTAAAGAAGCGATCTGATTGGTTGCTATGGGCAACTCAGCAGCTTTTCCAGGAAAGTTAAGTTTAACCACAACACTGTAACACTCTGTCTCACGCCGGGACTGCCGAGACAGTCCTGCTTATCTTACTGTTTTACATGCCGTGAGATCCCCATAGACCACAATGGGCCTATTGGTTTCAATGGGCAAAAAAATCACAGAGTTAATGCAGAGTTAATATTCGCGAATATGCGCATAGATTTTTGCATATGCAAAAATAACGAATATTCGTAATTACGAATATATAGTGCTATATTCGCAATATTCGTGAATTTGCGAATATGCGATATTCGCGATTAAGATTCAAATTGCGAATATTCGCGAGCAACACTAATCCCTAATGACTCCCTACTGAGTTGAGTTGATCCAGAGGAAGGCAAAAAAAACTCATACTAGAGGTAAAAATTCCTTCCCGACTCCAAATATGGCAGTCAGAATGAATCCCTGGATCAACGTTCTTTCCCTATAAATCTAGTATACGTAACCAGCGATGTTATAACTCTCCAAGAATGCATCCAGACCTGTTTTGAACTCTTTTACAGAGTTCTCCATGACCACCTCCTCCAGGAGAGATTTCCACAGTCTCACTGCTCTTACAGTAAAGAACCTCCGTCTGTGCTGGTGTAGAAACCTTCGTTCCTCTAGATATAGAGGATGCCCTCTTGTTATAGATTCATTCCTGGGTATAAATAGATCATGGGAGAGATCTCTATACGGTCCCCTGATATATTTATACATAGTTATAAGGTTGCCCCTAAGCCTTCTTTTTTCTAAACTAACCCCAATTCTGATAATCTTTCTGGGTACTCTAGTCCTCCATTCCCCGTATTACCCTGGTTGCCCGTCTTATACCCTATCCAGCTCCACTACATCTTTCTTGTACACTGGTGCCCAGTACTGTACACAGTATTCTATGTGTGGTCTGACTAGTGATTTGTACAGCAGTAGAATGATTTCCTTGTCGTGGGCATCTATGCCCCTATTGATGCACCCCATGATTTTATTTGCCTTGGCAGCAGCTACCCGACATTGGTCACTACAGCTAAATTTACTATTAACTAAGACTCCTAAGTCCTTTTCCATGTAAATCGTCCCAAGTGTTCTCCCATTTAATACATAATCCCAGCCCAGATTTTTCCTCCCCATGTGCATTACCTTACATTTATAAGTGTTGAACCTCATCTGCCACTTCCCAGCCCAAACCTCCAAAAGGTTGCATACATTTATACTTACTATACTTATACTATACTACTACTTTATTTTGATTGCATTTATTTTTTAAATGAGCCTTTTAAATAAATTAGAAGTTTACCAATTTTACATGAAATGTAGAAAATGTAGGAAATTCGAAAAATACATCTTTATTTATGTGCTATGCAAGGTTTAAGGTTTGCAGAAACTTAGAGATGGTTGAACATAGGACCCCCCCCCCCCCCCAAATGACTCCATTTTAAAATCTAGACCCCTTAAGGTATTCACTAGGGGGTATACTGAGTATTTCAACAACATATTTTTTTGGCAGGAATTATTACAAGTCAGTGTAACAATTGAAATTTCCATTTTTTTCTCCCTAACTAATCATTTGTGGGACATATATTTTGTACACCGCTTCTGATATTGAAAGGAAAGCACCCTATATTTTATTGAGCTGTTTGTCCAGTGTTCGGGAAATACCCCCACTTAGGCCATATTTGGTTCCTTGGCCACGTCGGAGAAACCAGAGGAAGAGTAGCGCCATTTTGCTTTAAGAGCAATCTTTTTAAATTGAATGGATTATAGGCCGCACTTCTTGCCTGCAGAGGGTTTTAGCTGACAGACCCATACTGAACCCCCACAAGTGACCCCATTTTGGAAACTACACCCCTAAAGTATTCACTTAGACCAATACTTTAAATCCTTTTTGTGTGGTTAATGTGGCTAATGAAATTAGTTTTTTTTCACAAATGCATCATTTGTGGGACATATGTTTGTACATTGCGACTGAAAAGGAAGATTTTATTACGCTGTTCATCCCGTGTTTGGAAATACCACTGCTTAGGCCATATTTGGTTGCTTTGCTACATGGTGGGACCCAGAAGGGAAAAAAAGGCATTTGGATTTCAGGACATCATTATAAAAATTCTAGGTCCCACTCCATGCCTGCAAAGAAATGAAGCTGGTAGATCCATACAGATCCCCCCACAAGTGACCCCTTTTTAAAAAAAAATACACCCCCTAAAGTATTCACTTGGGTTAGTAGTGCATTCTTTGAGGCCTTTTTGTGTTGATCGTACTAGCATAAGTCAATGTAAAATATTTAAATACATATGCATCATTTGTTGGATACATTTTTTAAAAATAGCTTCTGAAATGAATGAAATTCACCCATAATTGGATTACGCTGCTTGGGGGAGGTTTATCAAAACCTGTCTAGAGGAAAAGTTGTCCTGTTGCCCATAGCAACCAATCAGATTGCGTCTTTCATTTTTAACAAGGCCTCTGCAAAATGAAAGAAGGGATCTGATTGGCTGCTCTGGAAAACTGGGAAACTTTTCCTCTGGACAGGTTTTGATAAATCTCACCTCCCCCTGATATTAAGGATTTGTAAGAAATGTTTAGTGTTAGTGTCTTTTTGCAATTGTTTCATCATTGGTCTTTTGGTTGGTGATTCCTTTGTCTATTCTTTGTGACCTTTGACAATAGCATAGTCGTGGTCTCGAAAACCCTCCATTAATTGTCAAATTCAGTAACATTATGTGTAGAAGATGGATAATTATTGTGCAGTGATAAATCAGCCGGCCAAGTGCAGATACATGAATACTCTCATGAGTGTAACATGTTTCTATGTTGCTAAACATTTTAGGGTTAAGCTGTTTGTATTGTTTTCATAAATACTAGAAGCATTAATTATTAAGGTGCCCTGGGGGCTGTTTCCCCCCCTGAGCCAGGGAGGTGATTATTCTTTTGAAAAGCAATTCTCACAATACGGGGAAGGAAGTATACAGTTGAAAGCCACAATTTATTGCAGTCTCTTGGGAATATGTCTTGAACAAATACATCATAAAATACAAATGGAACAACACTTTTTATGTCCCTTAAAAATTAAATTGAGTCCACCGCCTGCTCAATCAGAAATTGAAGCCCAAAATTAAACATGTCTAGCCCGATTTCTGACAGATGAACTGCATCTGACCTATATAATACCGGGACAAATAAACATGGACATGCAGAAGGAATGGGGCAAAAGGAATTTTGGCTCCCCCAAAATCCAAATAAAGCAATACCTTCTTATGTACTGCTGAAAACTGGAAAGTGTGAGCCGTCACTATGAATGAAAAATTAACCAGGACTTAGATGTCTTATTGACACATAGGAGGACAAGAAAAAATAGGGTAAAACTAGAAACCCCCAGATACTGTTAACCCTAACAAAAAGCACCTTTACCTCTCTTATCTATTTTGACTTGTGTATAGATACTAAAACATGCTCTGAAATAAGCTGAACATCTATTAAAAAAAACAGGGGGCCTAATGCTGATCTATTGAGCGAAACCAAAACACCCAGTCTAAATGTCCCAAAAAATGACAATAAAAAAACAGATCTAAACAAGCACAGCTCAGATGCAGAAGAAAAAAACTTACCCACATGCAAAAAGTCTGCACACAAGCAAATCATAAGTCATTGGGCGACGGGAATCTGGATGACTGAAAAAAGGCCATTTTTTAAAGAAAGCCACCCCAGAAAAGAAAGAAGAAACATAACTGTAGGAAAACCCGTCTTCTAAAAGAAAACCTTTATAAAGATTGAAAGAATCCCACCAGTGCCAAGCAGCAACCCAGAGAGATCATGTCCTGGGGGCCACTGAATTCTTCTCATACTTTTTCATTACTACGAAACAAGGTCCTATAGATGTTTTGGACACTCCACGCCTACCCAGTCTGTTTCGGGAAGCAACTCCCTAAAACTGATAAACTGACCACATGGGAGAGAATCTGCACTAATGTTTGAAGGACCTGGAATATACTTAGCCTTAATATAAATATTCAAACATACACATAAAAAGTCAAATGCATAAGTATCTTTAGTACAGGGAGAGATGCAAATGCTAAACAATTAAAATCATATAATACTCCACAGTGTGTCACTGTGTACAAAAATTATCTTATCCCTAAAAACATGACACCAAACTAACAAAAGAACAATATTTTTAACTCCTTAAGGATCAAGCCCATTTTGACCTTGGCCAGGCCAATTTTATTTTTGCATTTAAATTTTTTCCTCCTCGTCTTCTAAAAATCGTAACTCTTTTATATTTTCATCCACAGACTAGTATGAGGGCTTGTTTTTTGTGCGACCAGTTGTCCTGCATAATGACATCACTTATTTTATCTTAAAATGTATAGCGCAACCAAAAAAATACTATTTGTGTGGGGAAATTAAAAAGAAAACCGCAATTTTGAAAATTTCGTTTTCACTCCGTGCAATTTATGGTAAAAAATGACATGTGTTCTTTATTCTGTGGGTCAATACAATTAAAATGATACCCATGATAACATATTTTTCTATTATTGTTGCGCATAAAAATAATCGCAAACTTTTTAAATCAAATTAGTATGTTTAAAATCTTTCTATTTTGACGACCTATAACTTTTTCATTTTACTGTATAAGCGGCGGTATTAGGGCTAATTTTTTGCACCATGATCTTTACTTTTTATTAATACCACATTTGTGTAAATTAAACTTTTACAAATTTTTTTTATTAATGTTTATTAACAAAATGTGACAAAAAAGCAGCAATTTTGCGTTTTCTTTTTACGTTCACTGTACAGGATCAATAACATAACATTTTAATAGTTCAGACATTTACGCACGCGGCAATACCAAATACGTGTATTAATTTTTTTTTTATACTTTATGGGGGTAAAATGGGAAAAAAAAGGACATTTTACATTTTTATTGGGGGAGGGGATTTATCACATTTTTTTTTACTTTTTTTTTTACTTTCAATTTTACACTTTAATATTCCCCATAGGGCACTATTTATAGGAATCCTTTGATTGCTAATACTGTTCAGTGCTATGCATAGGGCATAGCACTGATCGGTGTTATCGGTCATTTTCTGCTCTGGTCTGCTCGATCTCAGACCAGAGCTGAAGACCCATAAAAGGTGGCAGAGGCAGGTGAGGGGACCTCCGTGCTACGTTCTGGATGATCGGATCACCGCGATCAGCAGCCGGGACCAGCTGTGCATGATCTGAGCATCGCTCCGATGCTCGCGGTCATGTACAGGACATAAATATAAGTCCTGATGCGCTAAGTACCGCAGCACCAGGACATAAATTTACGTCCTTGGTCATTAAGGAGTTAAACAAAGGATAGGGGATAAGATGTCTGATTGTGGGGGATCAGGCCAAGGGCAGCCTGCGATCCTTGGCCCATCACCCCGGCTTTCTGAATATTTTATGTTCTGAATGCCAGCTGGCTATGCTTCCGGTGGCTGTGGTCATCACGCCCCCTCCAGCTTAGGCTGTGGTCTCCTGTAATCCGTCACGGAGCAGAGATCGTGCCATGCATGTGGATTTCTAGGGTGCCGTGCAGGAGATTGTGGGTGGTCCCAGCGACTGTACCGCCGTGATTAGACACCTATTCCCTTATTCTGTGAATAAGGGATAAGATGCCTAGGGGCGGAGTACCCATTTAAGGCCTCTAGTGGCCATAGAAAGATCCATAGAGGACATTCTATCTATAGGAGTTACCTTAGAGGCAAAAACTTGCATACCCAGTAAAGATTGAAGATCTCTAAGTAAAACCTTTTTTGCTGACACAAAACAGCGAATAAGAAAACAAATCTCTCTTACGAAACAAAGATTGGTGTCTGAAGATAAATGCAGTTCTTCCAGTATATTAGAAAAGAACTGACAAGAAATATACATTCCCATTTACTTACTAAACATTTGTAGTAACTTGAGAAAATTTCTATTGTAATTCGGTGATAAAAATCCACAGAATTTTCTGCTGTACCTGGGAGCACATCTGTAAGTGGAGGAAAAGCCCCGAGTGGGTGGAGCATCACCTGGGGAGCAGCCTCACCATCATCAGGACCTCACCTGATGCAGTAATTGTATACATAGTAATGCATTCAATTACTTCATGTTGCATTTGGGGGTGTCACCTGTATCCCTCATCTGTTACTAGGTAAGAAATGAAAATTCTCTTTGCTGTTCTAACAGTGGTCAAAGAGAGGAAAACAGCAACTAATGTACAAACAACCTTTATTGACTAATTACATATAATAGTAAGTAATAATAGCTTGTTAAAGTGGGATCGCGTGAAGGGAAATGTTCTTTTAACATAACCTTCTTATTTTAAACAAAAAGAAAAATTGTGAAAATATGTAATGATAACTATAGATATAAATCAAGAAAGCTAATAATGTTAATGGTTAGCAGAGGCATAACTTGAAGCTCATAATGGTGCCCCCCCCCCCCCCAACTATAATGTAGTACTATGTATTGTAATACAGTACTATGTATTGTAATACTGGTACTTTATGTTACAGACAGGCCTTTGATCCTGCATCTTGAGGCCAAGTCTTATCTACAGGTAGAGTGCTCCATCAAGTGTTTCCTGTTTGTTGTTTATCAGACACAGTTAATCATTTTCTATCCATAACTAAGCAGCGACAGGCGTTTCCTATTAATTCATACACCAAGGAAACAAAAAGGAGCAGGCATGTGTATAGCAACAGCAGGAGATGGTATTATTTGTCTTTGAGAATATTCAGGTTTACACTTAAGGGGAATAGTTTTCACTTCAAAGAGAACATCAAATAATAAAGATGTGAAGATGCTTCTGTTTGGCCTGACTTCTTTTGGTTCCTTTGACATAGTTTTTGCTCTTTGTGATATACTACAAAAAACTTGGTACATTTACTAGATATGTTGAATTTCAAAGCAACTCCAGAAACGTACAAATTCCTTTGTGAGTAATATGGACCCATTGACTTAGATCCAATGAAGAATACAGTACTATATAGTACAATGACATTCCATTGTTACTTGTATTATGTATTTTCATACCCTCATTATTCTGTGTGAATTTGTCTGCAATTTGTCTGAAATGTACCCTGAATAAATTTTTCAATGATGGAACCATAGTACTGCCAGTTAATGTTGAATATTACAATCTTTATTGTCCTGTAGAGGTAGATCGTGCCTTTACTAATAGAACATTGGAGAGAATGAGAATATGGGAACATGAAAGTGCACTACAATGGAGACTTATGTCTACCTCTGCCCCTTTTTTTGTTCAATAGTTTTTAGTGACAATTTTTACAAGTATTATAGTTTAAACAATGGTGTAGGAAATGCCAATAAACATGTTAAGATTAACAATAACAAAATAAACAAAATAACCATGTGGTGGTCAGTAAGTGAAAGAGCAAACCTAGTACAGTTGGTACACTGTCATAAAAAGAGTGGTTTAATAAATAAGGATGTTCTGTCTTACCCAAGCATGATAAGTCACAGCATTAAGACTAGATATGTCCACTTACAGGGTAGAGAATTCAATGCAATGGAAAAACATGCTGATTCAATGTATTATATCCTTACAGAATTTAGAAGATAACCAAGGTTGCCATCTAGTAGTAAAGGTGTGGAAATCCCTAAGCTATTGTCTTTTAATAGGAAAAGGTTGTATTAATTTTAGCTATCAGAGACTATAAAGAGGGTATTACCAATGACTTCCAGTTGCTTGTTAGCACTATTTTGGTGATGATAAATACATACTCCAAAAATAAGCTACATAGAATATAGCCGCACCTGGGGTACACTATGCATGAATCCCCAAATACAAATACCAGTCAGCAAGTCATGAACAAAACATTACAATTCTTTATTGGTACAAAAAAAGTTTAAAACATCAATAGTTAACCTGTTAAGGACGCAGAGAGTACAGGTACGCCCTTGCGTCCTGGTCTTCAAGGACACAGTATGTACCTGTATGCCCTGGTCCTGAAACGTGCTCACAACCTGAGCACGCTTCAAACCCAGTGGGTCTCGACTGCTATCATGGCGTCTAAAACTAAATGAAATGATCCCGGCAGCTCACCTGAGTGAGAACCGTGATGTCCCGATCAGCTGAGAGGATGACGGGAGAGCCCTTACCTGCCTCCTTGCCATCTGATCGATCCTCTGATACTCCAGCCAGGCTCTGTAGACTGGAGCAGCAGAGCACCGATAACACTGATCAATGCTATGCTATTGGTATCAAAATATTGCATGGTATAGCCCCTTATGGGGTCTAAAAAAATGTTTTTTGTTTTTTTTTAAATAAAATAATGTAATAAAAAAATAATCATATGTGGTACCGACGGGTCTAAACTATTCACATATAAGGTTAGCTAAACCGCAGGATCGATGGTGTACACGTAAAAAAAAAATTGTGCATTTTTGGTCACTTAATATACCATAAAAAATTTTATAAAAACCGATGAAAAAGTCCCATCAAAACAAAAATGGTACCAAAAAAAACTACAGCCCATGGCACAAAAAAATGAGCCCTCATGTAGCCTTATGCGGAAAAATAAAGACGTTACAGTGGTCAGAATAAAACAATTTAAAGCATACTAATTTTGGTGCATGTAGTTATAATTTTTCAAGTAGTAAAATGAAATAAAACCTACACAAATTGGGTATTCTTACCGTATGGACCTACAGAATAAAGATAAGGTGTCATTTTTACCAATAGAGTGCACTGCGTAGAAGCGGAAGTCCCCAAAAGTTACAAAATGGCATTTTTTATTTTATTTCATCCCACAAATAAGTTTTTTTTGCGCAAATTATGTTATAAAATGAGTGATGTAATTACAAAGTACAATTGGTGACGCAAAAAACAATCACTTATATGGGTCTGTAGGTGCAAAATTGAAAGCGTTATGATTTTTAGAAGGGGAGAAGGAAAAAACTAATGTGCAAAAACGAAAATTGTCCTGGTCCTTAAGGCTAAAATGGGTCCTTAAGGGGTTAAAAAGACACAAAAATGACATATTTCACTTAGATTAAAAGTACAGGAGAAAAGTTGATGGTAATAGTCTATGCACAGTGGTAACATATAGGTAAATTGGTCACAAGGATAATGATAATGAGTGTCAGGAGAGCCACAGCAACAATGTAAAAAAAGAACAGAAACAAAGGAATAGTTGGGCAGAAAATGACACACAGCTGCAAATAGTGACAGAAAGCTACCTAAATACAGAGACATAACTCAAAAAGGTATGAACAAACAGTGCCTGCCATGTGTGCTGTCTGAAACCATACTCCTACGTACCCCAACGTACATTTTTCACTAAGGCTTTGTCAGGGAGCATAGCTAAACCTAGGTACAGGTGGGTATAAATATGTTCATATATATAATCTCCATATGATCCCCATCAATGTCTTAAGACAGACATATCATGCCAGGTCCAGACCATGAACACCACCACCACGAGCGGTGGGTGACGTTAAAAGCTGCACGGTGCAGGCACACCCTAATGACAACCTGCCAAGTGGCAGGCCACGTCATCAATTCTGCACACAACGTGATACCACAGCTGCTGAGCGAGTCAATACAGAGCTCCGCCCATGTTTTGCCGGCCAATAGAGTCAAACCATCACTGCTGCTAGGTAACATAGATTTGCTGGGGGAAAGAATGCTTCATATTACCTTCTTTAGTATTGTATATGAAAATTTTTATTTTTTAACAGTACAACCCCTTTAAAGCCTGAATATGTACTGGCTATACCAAACAATAATATGTTCTTAATAGGATGTATAGTTATAGTTAATGCAGAGGAAGCAGTTGGAACCTTGTCCTGGTGTTTAAGAGAACCCAAAGGTCTCTTTGACACCTAAGAATATAACAGTTTTATTAATAGCAAGTGGTAGTCAGCAGTCCTTTACAGATTTTATACTGGGGTTAAGCCACATGTCCTGGTTTGGAACATTAATTTTAAAGTAACGTGTCATCGGAAAATGGCCAATTGTATTAATCAAGTTTTCATGTAAAACACGGATTTATATTATTTCAGTTATATATTTATATAATTTTATATTAAATTATATTTTGAAATAATCATAAAATCTTGAAATTTTAAACTAAGATGAGACTTCCTGTTCTGTTCAGATAATTTCAACATTCCAGCAGTGTTTTACTTATTACAGACAGGAGTGCAGTGAAGGGGGGCACCAATATATAGGTAATAGACAGAGATGAGCGAATTTTAGAAAAATCCGATATTGCCGATTCGCCAAATTTTCCCCCAAAATGTTGTTTCAGTCAAATCGCTATTAAAAACGGCTATTTCTGGCCTACAGAGAGTCTCAAAAGGGGTGTAGAACACTTTCCCTAGCTGTAACATGCATAGGTTGTGTGCTGGGTTAGTGAAATAGTTATTCAGTATGACATGCAGATCAGAGGTGTCACTATTAGAATCACTGTTGCAGAGAGCCTGGAGATGGCATCAGTATGAGGAGACCAAAAAGTGTCTGAATGACACAGCATGAAGTGGCGGCAGCATGAGAAGACCATTATAGAGACTGAATGACACAGCGTGGAGGTGGCAGCAGCATGAAGAGACCACATAGTGCCTGCATGACACAGCATGGAGGTAGCGGCCCCATGAGGAGACCATATAATGCCTGAATGACACAGCCTGGAGATGGTGGCAGCATGGGGAGACCATATAGTTGCTGAATGACCAAGCGTGGAGGTGGTGGCAGCATGGGGAGACCATATAGTGGCTGAATGACACAGCGTGGAGGTGGCGGCAGCATGAGGAGACCATATAGTGCCTGAATGACCCAGCATGGAGGTGGCCTTAGCATGAGGAGAGTATATAGTGGCTGAATGACACAGCCTGGAGGTGGGGGCAGCATAGGGAGACCATATAGTGGCTGAATGACCCAGCATGGAGGTGGCGGTAGCATAAGGAGACCATATAGTGGCTAAATGATACAGATTGGCGGTGTCGGCAGCATGAGGAGAATATATAGTGGCTGAATGACACAGCATGGAGGTGGCCGCAGCATGAGGAAAACTTTTAGTGGCTAAATGACACAGCCTGGAGATGGCGGCAGCATAAGGAGACTATATAGTGGCTGAATGACCCAGCGTGGAGGTGGAGGCCCCATGAGGAGACCATATAGTGGCTGAATGACACAGCCAGGAGTTGGCGGCAGCATGAGGAGACCATATAGTGGCGGAATGACACAGTCTGGAGGTGGCAGCAGCACGAGGAGACCACATAGTGGCTGAATGACACAGCTTGGAGTTGGCAGCAGCATATAGTAGCTGAATGACACCGCCTGGAGTTTACGGCAGCATGAGGAGACCATATATTGGCTGAATGAAACAGCACGGAGGTGGCGGCAGCATGAGGAGACCATATAGTGGCTGAATGACACAGCGTGGAGGTAGCGGCCCCATGAAGATACCATATAGTGGCTGAATGACACAGCCTGGAGTTTGTGGCAGCATGAGGAGACCATATAGTGGCTGAATGACCCAGCGTGGAGGTGGTGGAGGCATGGAGAGACCATATAGTGGCTGAATGACACAGCCAGGAGTTGGCGGCAGCATGAGGAGACCATATAGTGGCGGAATGACACAGTCTGGAGGTGGCAGCAGCACGAGGAGACCACATAGTGGCTGAATGACACAGCTTGGAGTTGGCAGCAGCATATAGTAGCTGAATGACACAGCCTGGAGTTTACGGCAGCATGAGGAGACCATATATTGGCTGAATGAAACAGCACGGAGGTGGCGGCAGCATGAGGAGACCATATAGTGGCTGAATGACACAGCGTGGAGGTAGCGGCCCCATGAAGATACCATATAGTGGCTGAATGACACAGCCTGGAGTTTGTGGCAGCATGAGGAGACCATATAGTGGCTGAATGACCCAGCGTGGAGGTGGTGGAGGCATAGAGAGACCATATAGTGCCTGAATGACACAGCGTAGAGGTGGCGGCAGCATGAGGAGAGTATATAGTGGCTGAATGACCCAGCCTGGAGATGGCGGCAGCATAAGGAAACTATATAGTGGCTGAATGACCCAGCGTGGAGGTGGCGGCAGCATGAGGAGACCATATAGTGCCTGAATGACCCAGCGTGGAGGTGGTGGCAGCATGAGGAGACCATATGGTGGCTGAACGACACAGCGTGGAGGTGGAGGCCCCATGAGGAGACCATATAGTGGCTGAATGACACAGCCAGGAGTTGGCGGCAGCATGAGAAGACCATATAGTGGCTTAATGACACGGCCTGGAAGTGGCAGAAGCATGAGGAGACCATATAGTGGCTGAATGACGCAGTCTGGAGGTGGCAGCAGCACGAGGAGACCATATAGTGGCTGAATGACACAGCGTGGAGGTGGCAGTAGCATGAGAAGACCATATAATGCCTGAATGACACAGAGTGGAGGTGGCGGCAGCATGAGGAGAGTATATAGTGGCTGAACGACACAGCGTGGAGGTGGAGGCCCCATGGGGAGACCATATAGTGGCTGAATGGCACAGCCAGGAGTTGGCGGCAGCATGAGGAGACCACATAGTGGCGGAATGACACAGCCTGGAGTTGGCGGCAGCATATAGTAGCTGAATGACACAGCCTGGAGTTTTGGGCAGCATGAGGAGACCATATAGTGGCTGAATGGCACAGCCAGGATTTGGCGGCAGCATGAGGAGACCATATAGTGGCTGAATGACAAAGCGTGGAGGTGGCTGCCCCATGAGGAGACCTTATAGTTGCTGAATGACACATCCAGGAGTTGGCGGCAGCATGAAGAGACCATATAGTGGCTGAATAACCCAGCGTGGAGGTGGCGGTAGCATGTGGAGACCATATAGTGGCTCAATGACACAGCTTGGAGGTGGCGGCAGCATGAGGAGACCATATAGTGGCTGAATGATACACATTGGAGGTGGCAGCAGCATGAGGAGACCAAATAGTACCTGAATAACACAGTGTGGAGGTGGTGGCAGCATGAGGAGACCATATAGTCCCTGAATGACACAGCGTGGAGGTGGCAGCAGCATGAGGAGACTATATAGTGGCTGAATAACACAGCCTGGAGTTGGCAGCAGCATATAATAGCTGAATGACACAGCCTGGAGTTTACGGCAGCATGAGGAGACCATATAGTGGCTGAATGACACATTGTGGGGGTGGCAGAAGCATGAGGAGACCATATAGTGCCTGAATGATACAGCGTGGGGGTGCCGGCTGCATGAGGAGACCATATAGTGGCTGAGTGACACAGCATGGAGGTGGTGGCAGCATGATGAGACCATAAAGTGGCTGAATGACACAGACTGGAGGTGGCAGCAGCATGGGGAGACCATATAGTGGCTGAATGACACAGCGTGGAGGTAGCGGCCCCATGAAGAGACCATATAGTGGCTGAATGACACAGCCTGGAGTTGGTGGCAGCATGAGGAGACTATATAGCGGCTGAATGACCCAGTGTGGAGGTGGTGGAGGCATGGGGAGACCATATATTTCCTGAATGACACAGCGTGGAGGTGGCGGCAGCATGAGGAGAGTATATAGTGGCTGAATGACACAGCATGGAGGTGGTGGCAGCATGAGGAGAATATTTAGTGACTGAATGACACAGCCTGGAGTTGGCGGCAGCATAAGGAGAACATATAGTGGCTGAATGACCCAGCGTGGAGGTGGCGGCAGCATGATGAGACCATATAGTGGCTGAGCGACACAGCGTGGAGGTGGAGGCCCCATGAGGAGACCATATAGTGGCTGAATGACACAGCCAGGAGTTGGCGGCAGCATGAGGAGACCATATAGTGGCTGAATGACACCGCCTGGAGGTGGCAGAAGCATGAAGAGACCATATAGTGGCTGAATGACACAGCCTGGAGGTGGCAGCAGCATGAGGAGAACATAAGGTGGCAGTATGAGACAGCTTGAGCTGGCATCAGCATGAGGAGAACATATGGTGGCAGAATGAGACAGCCTGTAGGTGGTGGCAGCAGCAGCATCACGAGTCATGAAAGTGACCCGGTGACAGAGTGGTGTGGTGGGTGGCAATTCCAGTACCCGGTGACGAAGGTGGGTGAAAAAAGGAGAACTTGGCATCAGATGTGTGGCATCAGGCAGGTGGTGGGATCAGTATAGTAGCTGAGGAAGGTAGGCAGACGAAAACGGTCCCTTTTGTTTAGTGTGAGTGTGCACAAGTGAGTATTGAGGATATGCATTACGTGAAACGTAACTTTTAATAATATTCTTAGACTAAAATATATGGACCCCAATATTTTTTTTAATCAAACAACAGGAAAGGTGTGCAAAAAACCATGTGCCACCTACACCACCAAGTATTGATGTGATGCAAAGACCTCTAAAAGGTGGAGGGGAATAAAGTATGGTCCATTGAAGCAGGTGGGGGTAAAAACTTCCCCTGTAAGGCCCTACTCTCGCCCTATTAATTCATTTCTTGGCAAGTGTTACTCACCCTAAAAAGGGCGGCCCCACACAGGAAACTCTCTCTATTTCCACCTAAATCCCTGGGAAATGGCAATGTTTGTAGGGGGAAATAGGGAGAGGTTCCTGTGTGGGGCCGCCCTTTTTAGGGTAAGTAACACTTGCAAAGAAGGGAATTAATAATGTGAGAGTAGGGCCTGACAGGGGAAGTTTTTACCCCCACCGGTTACAATCAATGAACCATATGTTGTTTCCTTCCACCTTTTAGAGGTCTTTGCATCACATTACTACTTGATGGTTTGGTGGCACATGGTGTTTTTTGCATTCTGGGGTCACTACGCAAGCAAGTGAGCATGCATTGTGACATTTGTGCAAGTGACTCGGAGGGACTCCCTGCCTCCATCTCCACTGCATACTGCCACGGTGTGCCTGGGTCCTCTGTCTTGCCTTCCTCATAACCCTCTAGCTTCTATAGCTGCTCCTCCTCTCCTGTCAGATGACTAGGAAAAAAAATCTTGTGAAACCTAAACTGTGCTCCTCTGTGCCCCTCCCCCTCCTTCTCCACTTCAGCCCCCACAGGGCTCATGTGGCCGTGAGATGTAGGCGCCACGTCTCCATTGCCCTGACCAGCCATTGTTTCCAACACGTGTTGTAGTAGATGAATCACTGGAATGACGTTGTTCATCCCATAATCCTGGCGACTTACTAATAATGTGGCTTCCTCAAAGGGCCTGAGCAAAGGGCAGGTGTCCCGTATGAGGTGCCACTGGTTGACATTGAAGTTACACAGGGGAGTCTCCCTATCCGCTTGGATCGTCATCATCATCACGTGTGCCATGCAGGGCACATGGCTCAGGCTTCCTTGTCACAAAAACTGCCACACCACCGAGTAGATGATTTTCCCACTAACAGTCCGCACTGATTGACTGCTACTGCCACCAACTCCAGGAACCCCTGTTCCATCACCTTCTGGGAAGGTAGGCTGACACGAAGCAGGTGCTTTACCCTGGGCACGTTTGGCTCCAGACTTTCCACTTCTTTGCCACCAGGCTGACTGCCAACCATGGTACCACTTTGCTGGCTCAGCTGCTGCCTCAATGGCAACCTGCAACCCTCTTCTCCTGATGATGATGAAGCCCCTTCTGCACCCAGCTCCCAATTGCGATTGGCTTCATCTTCATTAAGTGTCTGCACATCACTGATGTCCTCCTCAGGTTCCTCAACAGTGTCTGCTTCAGGAGCCTGAACGCTCACAACACCACCTCCCACATCACTCTCCTAATCACTACTTGCCCGCCTAGCAGAGGAAGCGGCGGATGTCTCCTCCACTTCTTGGCTGGGCAGGGCAGTAGCTGCTGACTGTCCTCTAGTATATCTTCCTCACTAAATAGTGGAGCTGAACCCAGAGCATAAGATACTTCTGTGGGGGAGGGAACAGCATATGACATAGGCAATGGGAGGACAGGGACTGCTCCCGAGCCATGCCAACTGAGGGTTGTGTCTGAGGAACCCACCGACTGTTTACTTAGGGTGTCAGATGTTGTTACGCCTAGCGCTCCGGGTCCCCGCTCCTCCCCGGAGCGCTTACGGCGTCTCTCTCTCCGCAGCGCCCCGGTCGGTCCCGCTGACCGGGAGCGCTGCACTGTCTTGGCTGTCGGGGATGCGATTCGCACAGCGGGACGCGCCCGCTCGCGAATCGCATCCCAGGTCACTTACCCGTCCCGGTCCCCCGCTGTCATGTGCTGGCGCGCGCTGCTCCGCTCTCTAGGGCGCGTGCGCGCCAGCTCCCTGAGACTTAAAGGGCCAGTGCACCAATGATTGGTGCCTGGCCCAATTAGCTTAATTGGCTTCCACCTGCTCCCAGACTATATCTGATCTCTGCCCCTGCACTCCCCTGCCGGATCTTGTTGCCTCAGAGCCTAGTGAAAGCGTTACTGTGTTTGTCCATACTGTGTACTTGACCTCCTGCTATTGCCTTATTGACTACGATTCTTGCTGCCTGCCCCGACCTTCTGCTACGTCCGACCTTGCTTCTGTCTACTCCCTTGTACCGCGCCTATCTTCAGCAGTCAGAGAGGTTGAGCCGTTGCTAGTGGATACGACCTGGTCACTACCGCCGCAGCAAGACCATCCCGCTTTGCGGCGGGCTCTGGTGAACACCAGTAGTGACTTAGAACCGGTCCACTAGCACGGTCCACGCCAATCCCTCTCTGGCACAGAGGATCCACCTTCTGCCAGCCGGCATCGTGACAGTAGATCCGGCCATGGATCCCGCTGAAGTTCCTCTGCCAGTTGTCGCCGACCTCACTACGCTGGTCGCCCAGCAAGCTCGACAGATCGCCCAACAAGAGCACCAGCTGTCGTACTTGACCACCATGACTCAGCAACTTCAGTCGCAGCTACAGCAGCTTCAGTCTCAGCTACTGCAATTTCAGTCACAGCTACAGCAGCAACAACCTTCTCCTCCGCCAGCTCCTGCACCTCTTCCGCAGCGAGTGGCCACTCCTCGTCTCCGCTTGTCCCTGCCGGACAAATTTGATGGGGACTCTAAGTTTTGCCGTGGCTTTCTTTCACAATGTTCCTTGCACTTGGAGATGATGTCGGACCAGTTTCCTACTGAAAGGTCTAAGGTGGCTTTCGTAGTCAGTCTTCTGTCTGGGAAAGCTCTGTCATGGGCCACACCGCTCTGGGACCGCGATGACCCCGTCACTGCCTCTGTACACTCCTTCTTCTCGGAAATTCGAAGTGTCTTTGAGGAACCTGCCCGAGCCTCTTCTGCTGAGACTGCCCTGCTGAACCTGGTCCAGGGTAATTCTTCCGTTGGCGAGTACGCCATACAATTCCGTACTCTTGCTTCTGAACTATCCTGGAATAATGAGGCCCTCTGCGCGACCTTTAAAAAAGGCCTATCCAGCAACATTAAAGATGTTCTGGCCGCACGAGAAATTCCTGCTAACCTGCATGAACTCATTCATCTAGCCACTCGCATTGACATGCGTTTTTCTGAGAGACATCAAGAGCTCCGCCAGGAAAAAGACTTAGATCTCTGGGCACCTCTCCCACAGTCTCCGTTGCAATCTACGCCTAGGCCTCCCGCCGAGGAGGCCATGCAAGTGGATCGGTCTCGCCTGACCCAGGAGGAGAGGAATCGCCGTAGGGAAGAAAATCTTTGTCTGTACTGTGCCAGTACCGAACATTTCTTGGTGGATTGCCCTATCTGTCCTCCACGTCTGGGAAAAGCACGCTCGCACCCAGCTCTCGTGGGTGTGGCGTCTCTTGATTCTAAGTCGGCTTCTCCACGTCTCACGGTGCCCGTGCGGATTTCTCCTTCAGCCAACTCCTCCCTCTCAGCCGTGGCCTGCTTGGACTCTGGTGCCTCTGGGAATTTTATTCGGGATTCCTTGGTGAATAAATTCCGCATCCCGGTGACCCGTCTCGTCAAGCCACTCTACATTTCCGCGGTCAACGGAGTCAGGTTGGATTGCACCGTGCGTTACCGCACGGAGCCCCTCCTAATGTGCATCAGACCTCATCACGAAAAAATTGAGTTTTTGGTCCTCTCCAATTGCACTTCCGAAATTCTCCTTGGACTACCCTGGCTTCAACACCATTCTCCTACCCTGGATTGGTCCACAGGGGAGATCAAGAGCTGGGGTACCTCTTGTTTCAAGGACTGCCTTAAACCGGTTCCCAGTACTCCCTGCCGTGACCCTGTGGTTCCCCCTGTAACCGGTCTCCCTAAGGTCTTTATGGACTCTGCCTGCCATAAGAAGTGCCTCTCCCCCCCTCCCAGTCCAGTCAGGCAAGCCTCGGTGCCTCCTCATGGCCCCCGTCCTGGTGTCACACTGCCCCGTGCCAGGCCTCGCCCTCTGCCCTCCCTCCCCATTCCCACTCCTGCTGTACTGCCTGCCGTTGAGGAAACCCTCCATTCTTTCCCGGTGTCCTCATCCCAGGGGAGGCAGTTACCGGACAAAGAGAAGGGGAGACCTAAGGGGGGGGTACTGTTACGCCTAGCGCTCCGGGTCCCCGCTCCTCCCCGGAGCGCTTACGGCGTCTCTCTCTCCGCAGCGCCCCGGTCGGTCCCGCTGACCGGGAGCGCTGCACTGTCTTGGCCGTCGGGGATGCGATTCGCACAGCGGGACGCGCCCGCTCGCGAATCGCATCCCAGGTCACTTACCCGTCCCGGTCCCCCGCTGTCATGTGCTGGCGCGCGCGGCTCCGCTCTCTAGGGCGCGCACGCGCCAGCTCCCTGAGACTTAAAGGGCCAGTGCACCAATGATTGGTGCCTGGCCCAATTAGCTTAATTGGCTTCCACCTGCTCCCAGACTATATCTGATCTCTGCACTCCCCTGCCGGATCTTGTTGCCTTAGAGCCTAGTGAAAGCGTTACTGTGTTTGTCCATACTGTGTACTTGACCTCCTGCTATTGCCTTATTGACTACGATTCTTGCTGCCTGCCCCGACCTTCTGCTACGTCCGACCTTGCTTCTGTCTACTCCCTTGTACCGCGCCTATTTTCAGCAGTCAGAGAGGTTGAGCCGTTGCTAGTGGATACGACCTGGTCACTACCGCCGCAGCAAGACCATCCCGCTTTGCGGCGGGCTCTGGTGAACACCAGTAGTGACTTAGAACCGGTCCACTAGCACGGTCCACGCCAATCCCTCTCTGGCACAGAGGATCCACCTTCTGCCAGCCGGCATCGTGACAGATGTCACTTGTGATGAAGTGGACTACCGTGTTAACCAATTGATGAAGGCAGATGGGATGTTGGTCGAGACACGACCGCTATCTGATACCGGAAGCTCAAGCCTCTTGCTGCAACTCCTGCTGCCACTTGCCCCTAGTCTGCTGCTACCTCTGCCTGATGAATTTAGGCCTCTGCCTCTCCTCTGCACATGTCCTGGCATTTATCTGCCTAACATACTTAGTGCATATATGAGGGGAGTATAATACGCTCCACTACGCACAAAACAGTATTTGTGTACAACACCATCAAGTGTGTACTTTTGGCTGGCCTTTCACAGTGTCTAGGCCCTTTAGACTTTAACAGGAACAAAATAGTACACCACTTAGATGTACATATGTGGTATGCACTTATGGTGGGAGGACAATGCGGTCAAGTACGCTTAAAACAGTATTTGTCTACAACACCAGCAAGTGTGTACTTTTGGCCGGCCTTTCACACTATTTAGGCCCTTAAGACTTTAACTCCTTAACAACACAGGACATATATTTACATCCTGTGCCGCTCTTGCGATATAACGCGGGGTCACGCAGTGACCCCACATCATATGTGGACGGTCCCTGCGGCCATCAACGGCCGGGACCCACGGCTAATACAGGACATCACCAATCACAGTGATGCCCTGTATTAACCCTTCAGACGCGGCAATCAAAGTTGACCCCCGAGTCTGAAGTGAAACTGAAAGTATCCTGGCAGCTCAGTCGGGCTGTTTGGGACCGCCGCAATGAAATCGAGGCATCCCGAACAACTTTCAGGACACCGGGAGGATCCCTACCTTCCTCCTCGGTGTCCGATAGGGCGAATGACTGCTCCGTGCCTGAGATCAAGGCAGGAGCAGTCAAGTGAGATAACACTGATCAATGGCATGTTAATACATGCCAGTGATCAGTGTAAAAGATCAGTGTGTGCAGTGTTATAGCCCCCTATGGGAGCTATAACACTGCAAAAAAAAAAAGTGTTAATAAATGTGATTTAACCCCTTCCCTAATAAAAGTTTGAATCACCCCCCTTTTCCCCTTAAAAAAACCCAGTGTAAATAAAAATAAACATATGTGGTATCGCGTAAATGTCCGAACTATAAAATATATCTTTAATTAAACCGCACGGTCAATGGCGTACACGTAAAAACATTCCACAGTCCAAAATTGCCTATTTTTGGTCATGTTTTATACCATTAAAAAATGAATAAAAAGCGATCAAAAAGTCTGATCAAAACAAAAAAGTTACCGATAATAACTTAAGATCACGTCGCAAAAATGAGCCCTCAAACAGCCCCATACGTGGAAAAATAAAAAAGTTATAGGGGTCAGAAGAGGACATTTTTAAACAAATACATTTTCCTGCATGTAGCAGAAGTACGACAAAATCAAACCTATATAAGTAGGGTATCATTTTAACCATATAAACCTGCAGAATAAAGATAGGGTTTAATTTTTACTGCACTGCGTAGAAACAGAAGCTCCCAAAAGTCACAAAATGTTTTTTTTCTTCAATATTGTTGCACAATGATTTTTTTTTCCCATTTCGCTGTGGATTTTTGGGTAAAATGACTAATGTGTCACTGCACAGTAGAATTGGTGGTGCAAAAAAATTGCCATAATATGCATTTTTAGGTGAAAAATTGAAAGGGTTATGATTTGTAAAAGGTAAGTAGGAAAAAACGAAAATGCAAAAACTGAAAAATGCTGAATCCTTAAGGGGTTAACAAGAGCAACATGGTACACCATGTGGTATGCTCTTATGGGGCAGGACAATGCGCTCCAGTACATTTAAAACAGTATTTGTCTACAACACCAGCAGGTGTGTACTTTTGCCTGGCTTTTCACAGTATCTAGGCCCTTGAGACTAGTGTTGAGCGGCATAGGCCATATTCGAATTCGCGAATATTCGCGAATATATGGACGAATATTCGTCATATATTCGCGAATATTCGCATATTCGTTATATTCTCGTTTTATTTTCGCATATGCGAAAATTCGCGCATGCGAAAATTAACATATGTGAATATTAACATATACAAAATTAGCATACGCGAAAATTCGCATATGCGGAAATTAGCATAGGCAAATTTTCGCATATGCGAATTTTCGCACGCCAGTCTCACACAGTAGTATTACAGCCTTCTTTACACCACACTGTGATCACTGTGATGTGTACTGTGAAAAAAAATTAAAAAAAAGAATATTCGTAATTACGAATATTTAGCGCTATATACTATATGCGATATTCGCGAATAATATTCGAATTGCGAATATTCGTGAGCAACACTACTTGAGACTTTAACAAGAACAAAATGGTACACCACTTAGATGTATGCACAGATTACACTTAATAGAGGACAATATGCTTTTAGTGCTCTGCTCACCCTAACTGGCTTGCTACTATTAGCTATTCAGTTGTTGCAGACACCAATGCAGTTGCTGTGTACTACACTAAAAATTGCACTCTCTCTCTCAATCTCACTCCCTTCCCTATCAGTGCTTCTAGGCTGGATTTGGGCTTGAGCTGAACCGCTGCTGTAAAAAAGCTATTGCTTTCTGTCCCTCTCAGCAGAACGCTGATGTGATTGGGAGGTGAATCGCCGCTGTAAATATGCTATTCTGTGCAACACACACTGTTGTTTGTCCCTCTCTCTCTGCAATATAAGGCTGAAATGACTGACCGTAAAATGGCTTCCGATTATATTGCGCTGTGACATCACAGGGGTGGCTGGCTGCTGATAGGCTGCATGCTGCATGTGATTCAGGGTCATTAAACCGACCCTTGTTCCCACCTTCCCAGGATTCCTTGCCCCATGTCCTCACATGTGGATCCGCTATTTTAGATGCCCTAGAGCCAGGACCACACTTAATGGAGTTTAATGAAGCAATTTGTGGCGATATTCGCATTCGTTGCAAATTGACTTTTTCCTGAAATTCTTAACAAATTCGGATTCGTCAGATTCGATTTGCTCATCCCTAGTAGTAGACATACACACAATAGCAGAAGTTCATGTCTTCCTCCCTGTAGAATGGCCTTTGAAAAGCTCACATAGACTTCTCAGTAAAGTTTCAAATTCTAGAGTATGGGACAGGTCCTGTCTATTGTCGTCTACGTCCATGGGTCCTGTTGTAAAGCATATTACTAAATATTCCTGTGGCAAGATGCCTCCATAATAATTTATTGAATTGAAATGAAAATTCCAATCAGGAAACAGATTAAAAATCTGATTGGAAAAAAAAAATGACCTGTTTCAGTATCTGAATCTAATCAGAAAAAAAAAAAAAATGATGGTAAGTCCTCATGAACAATTTTTATCATATCACACCTCAGGCCAAACAGCTACATCTTTGAAAAAAATGGTTGCTCCAAATTTACTTTTAAAATACATTTTCAGTGAAGTTCAACTGCAATTTGAATAAAATGAAGAAATTTACTTTCCGGTTAATTAACCACAAAGGAGCATTCAGATGTAAAAGGTAGTGAGTAAAATATCCGTAATGGACCTAGTTCATATTGCTATGTACTCTTAAATAGAGGGTTTTCAAGAACCAATATCATGGCTAGATGGAGATAACTAATATATGGTTGAATGAGTTGTGGAGACATGAGAGAGGTTATTTATTGCACTCTTCTTTCCTGTTTCTCAGTAGAAATAGCATAAAACTGTATGATCTTATATATCTTATATTTATATGTTCTTACAAGAAAATTTAATGCATAGGCGATTCAAAATATAGAGTGGTGCTGAATATAAGTTTATTTTATTTTCACTTATTTTCCTTGCATTTGCATTGCAGATATTTTCTGTATTCTAGTGAAAGTAAAAGGAGGGGCATCACTTTGCTATGGCACAGGGCACTTACTTAGAGCTCTAACATCACTACCGGCTCTTCAGACATTATAATGTCTTACAGCTCCAAGTTCCAGCCCCCATGAGAGACATACAGGTAAGGAATAGGTTGGCACTGGTACAGTGCTAGTGCTCATGGATAGAAGAATATATAGCAGTAGTAATAATTGTACCAATAATTGTATTGCGATCCATAATTGCCGGGATTTATTACTACTCCCATGAAAGAGATAATCTGTCTGAAGTCCCATCCGTTCATTACCGCTTCTCATAGCCACCTTTGGAGCGGCATGCAGCTCCATTGGAAATCAACCGTGCCAATAGGACTCTAGAACCACCTAGCTCAAACCCTGTATGGCCCAAAGAAGTAGTCTGTAGACTTCACTTTTTCCAGATAAAGGAAGAAGTTATGCAGAAGGCTACATACATAGGGACTCTGGACATTGACAGGGCATGGGTCCAGTGTGTCCTCTGTGTGCCACCCTTCATGAGAGACATCTACTCTTCTCCTGGGGATATGCTTTTCAATTACAGGTGTGCCATGGTTCCCATGTCCATTCTCTTGACACTCCTGTGGACCTGCCTGGTGTGACAAGAGTGCAGCATTTGCTTCCTTGGCACTATTGATGCTATGGTTCCTGACCTTGTTGCACTCTAGTAACTGTAACTTATTAAACTCCTTACTGACCCATGATGTACATGCATTTCATTGGTTGGGTGAGGGGAATATGGTGTGGGCTCGTGAGTCAGGTTCACGTCATACCCTGCAGATGCCCACTGCTATCAGCAATTGACATCTGCTGGTAATGAATGATATTGGAGATTACTCCAAAGTCTGTCATTAAAATGGTTAAATGCCATGAGAAATAGCAATCACAGCATTTAAACATTAAATGCCAGTAATCCCTGGTGTATAGAGGTCCAATCCGCACCCCGCAATGTAATTGTGGGATGCCAATGGGTTGCTGGGGAAGCCTGGGGCCTTACATATCCCTTGGTGTCGTGCCTGGCTCAGTGATTGCTGCAGCTTGCCTTGGGCAGGCTGTAGAAGTCGAGCATCAAGAACAAAGATCAATGTATCCAATAGCACTACACTGATCAATGTAAACCAATGTAAGGATGGTTTATAATAGGCCCCTAGGGGGCCATAAAAATGTGAAAAAAAAGTTAATTATAAAAAAAAGTCCCCTAATCAAAATGTTCCCATTTTTCAAACAAGAAAAATAAAATAAACAAAATGTAAAAAACAAAACAAAATGTAAACAAAATGGAATAAAAACAGAACAAAAAGTCAGAACTATACAAAAGTGGTACAGATAAAAACTGCAGCTCATGGCACAAATAAACCATAACACAGCTCCGTAGGTGGAAAAAAAAAGTTATAGGGGTAAGAACACGACAGTAAAATTATTACATATATTTTTTTCTGGCTTCATAATACATTATATGATAAAATAATGTGTGCCAATGAAAAGTACAACATGGCCCACGAAAAAAGAAAAAAAAAACACTAATACACTGTGGAGAAATGAAAAAGTTAAAGGTCTTTTAGAAGGCGAGAAGAAAGAAAACATGAGCCGCAAATAAAAAATGCATCAGGTCAAAAAGAGGTTAAGGGACTTTTTATGCTGCTGTCCTGTACTACCAAGCCCTGTTATATTATATTCTGTATTTCATGTGTTGTACTCATGCGGTGATGGGAGGGGGGAAGTTTATTTTGGTTTGGCTTGTCTTTACAGTACCTTATTTTGCTTATGTTGTTATCTATGGCTTATTTATTTGTGGGAAGAGCAGGAGGGTCATGAAAAATGTTTGATTTTTCACCCACTGTTGTCAGCTCTTGCTGGCGCTGATTAGAGTTAAAGGGGTATTTCAGGAATTTTTTATATTTGACTATGCCAAAGGGGCTGTAAAGTTAGTGTAGTTCATAATATAGTGTCTGTACCTGTGTGAGACGGTTTTCTCACAATTCTTCTGTGATTTTCACCTCAATATTTATTTTTACCAACATACAAAATGACTGTCGTCTCAGATTTTTCCCAGGTTGCAATGCGGCCAAGACCTGACTCACTAGTGAGCTGATGACAGGGAACCTGTCTGCTTCAATGGGTGGAGCGATCACTTGGTGGGAGAGAGATGCAACAGCTGTAGGCACCCTGATTGAAAACCACACAACATAGCCATTTACCCCCAAGACAAGCACAGATCCTTCCTAAGCATGTCCATTACTGTCTGCCAGGTATGTATTAAAATTACCTTATGGTGGATAACCCCTTTATTGAGATTTCCTCTCCACCCTATCCTTTTTCTAATGGCATCAACCAGGGCAGTCCCTTGTCCCCACTCCTTTATGTGATAGTTACATAGTTTATAAGGTAGAAAAAAGAAAAGAGTCCATCAAGTTCAACATAGAGCCCTACTGTGTTGACCTGGAGAAAGGCAAAAAAAAAACACACATGAGGCTCATGCCAATTGCCCCATGAGAGGAAAAATTCCTTCCCGATTCGGTTCTTCGGTTAATATTTAATCCTACGATTGCTTTCACTGAGTGAAGCGATTCTGAGATGAATTTTGATTGATTTTGTATTAGTGGTAAATTTTTGTTGATACATGCAGCATTTTTTAGGAAAAATGTATTCTGTAGGTCGGTATGATTATGGCAATACTTAATTTGTATAGCTTTTTATGTTCTTTTTCCTTTTCAAAATAAAATCTTTTTTGTCCCCTTTTTTGTACTGCCATGTTCTGACAGCCATAACTTTTTTATTTTTTTATCTCACACCATTGTGTGAGGGTTTATTTTTTGTGGGACAAGTTGTAATTTTTATTGGTACAATTTTGCGATACATGCTAACTTTTGATCATTTTTGTTCCACGTTTTGGACCAAAATGAGCAATTCTTGCAATTTGCTGATTTTCACAGATCCTTCACTGTGCAGGATAAATAACATTATTGTTTTATTGTAGAAGTTATTACAGACATAGAAAGACCTATTATGTATAGGTTTGCTTTTTTTTTTTTTACTTTATTTGTTTATTGAAAAAACTTTTGTTTTTATACTTTTTATTTTTTTTCCTGTTATACTATTCAGCAGTACATCTGTACTGCATCACAGCATAATTGTCAGTATTACACTGACATTCAGCCTGTGAAATCTAGCCTATGGCTGGACCTCACAAACTGATGTACTTGGCAGACAGGAAGCCATCAGCTAGCCTCCTGTTGCCATGGCAACTATGGGGACACCGCATTTGCATTGCTTCTATGTCAGTCCCATAGAAGCCATGGTAATTACTGATCATGGCATCTATGGGGTTAATGCTGCCAAGACCAACAACTTCCTGTGGAGAATACAGCAGCTGATAAGTACTGGAAGGATTAAGAATTTTTAATAGAAATAATTTACAAATCTGTTTAACTTTCTGGCACCAGTTGATTTAAAAAAATTGCTTTCCACCGGAGTACCCCTTTAAGGTTTCACATTTCTTTATCACCTTTATTCACGGTTTTGCTTCCAATGTTTGCACTCCAACATTTTGTGCCAAATGATTTTTTTTATTATAATTTACAAACTCAGTTGACAGTAATCTTATATTTGTCTGTCCTGCATCCCTTTCCTGTGATTTTGTCTTGCACTGTATATACAGTTACTTTATATAAACACATTGTTCTTCTGTGGTGTTAAAAATTTACACAAACCTGCAAACATAGAGACAGATGGTATTTTTACATCAATGGAAGGAGTGAATTAATGCCTGAGGTAGTGTTAGGCTTGGAATAACATTATGATTTAGGAGTCTTTCCTTAACCCTTCACTGTGGTTCAGTAAGGTCTTACTTTCTGTCAAAAACATCAGCAGATTTTCATAGCAATCATATTAAACTGGCTATACAGCCATGGCCGTAAATGTTGGCACCCCTGAAATTTTTCAAGAAGATGAAGTATTTCTCACAGAAAAGGATTCCAGTAACACGTTTTGCTATACACATGTTTATTCACTTTGGGTGAAATTCATCAATGTTGGTGTAGGTAGAAGTTTTTTGTAGATCGTTTTGGTTGGTCTAAATTTGGTGCAATAGCACCAAATTTACCATACTTTTGCAAGCCACATGATACATGGGGGGAGATTTATCAAAACCTGTGCAAAGGAAAAGTTGTCCAGTTGCCCATAGCAACCAATCAGCTCGCTTCTTTCATTTCGCAGAGGGCTTGTTAAAAATGAAAGAAGCGAGCTGATTGATTGCTATGGGCAACTGGGCAACTTTTTCTTTGCACAGGTTTTGATAAATCTCCCCCATTGTGTGCAAAGTTCTAAATCTCCACACAGTTCTATATGTACACCGGAGCTGCACCTCACAGGAAAAGTGGACACAGGGATTTTGTTCAATTGCTTTGAGGCTCGGATTCCTTTGAGGTTTTCTATCCACCAGCAAAAAAGTCAGAAAAACTGTCACAGCTTTTTCCTGCGTTTTGTCATTTTTTCTTGCATTTTTGCTGGTGTGTGGAAACAGTCATTTTTGTATCATGTGGCAATTTTGTCACTGCCTTCAGGGTATCACTCCATTGGTCAGATGCAGAGCGCCCGGCCCACGGAGTGTAAGAAGGTAAGGAGTGATGTATAGCATATACATATACAGGGTGCAAAGCATCACTACTTACCTCCGCCGGCTGTATAGTATACAGGGGTGCATAGTGTACCCATGTATACTATACAGGAGCCCAGCAAGGAAAGTGTTAACGCAGAACTGCTCAGCAACACCGTGGGTTAAGTCTTTGTGCGCTATCCTGTTTATACAGCTGTCTAAAGATGACTGTATGTGCAGGATACAGTAGGCACACATAAAAAATTGGAGGCTCTCTGTTTAGGAACACACTGCAGTATGGGCACACTCCCCATGGGGAGAGCGGCAAAAATGTACTAACCTTTTTTTTTTGTTTTTTCTTCTCATTTCAGATGCGTAAATGTGGAGGACTACGTCAAATTTGGTGGATTGAGACAATGACCAGCATTTTTTTATGCCAATAAAAGGGTTGACGAGGGCTGTGGGGGAGTGCTTTTTTTAAATTTAAACTTTAAACTTTTTTATAATTGAATTTTCAGGCTTAGTCAAAGCCCAAAAACAGCTAGCACTACCTCCTAACTATTACCTTGGCACCCACCGCCACAGGGGTGCTAGGAAGAGCCGGTACCAACAGGCCTGGAGCAAAAGTGGTGCTGTCATGTCTGTCTTGGTCTGTGTTCACACACAGCTATTGTATTTGGTTGTGTGTGAACAGTTTTATGTTCCCCGGTCAAGCCTTTGGCTTTCTATCCAATAGCTTTTAGGGTGTGTCTACATAAGGTGAGCTCAGTTCCAGCTTCAGGGCAGGTGATTACATATGGACTTCCTGATGTCTTGCTGCTAACATGCTGGACATGCTGCTATGAAGCTTTGGGTGAAACACTCCTTCTTTGAGCTTTTAATCTATCTCTGTTTTAGCATGCACCTTGCATTTATCTTTGTTATATATTCTGGGCTTTTTACCCATGGTTAGAGAGCATGCTCTTAGTAGATTTTAATCTGTGTTTGTATAGTCAGTTTTATGATTTGAATGTCCTTTCTGCTATGTATCTGTTCACACTGTGTTTTTTCTTGTATCGGTTTTCTGTGTTTCTATAACTAGTCATCCCTGATACCTGTCCATGGGGACTCCGTCTCTTCTGGAGGTTTTCAGAGGGATTGGGATTCCTATCTTGTGTTCAGTGTGAACAGTGTTCTATAATTGTATCCTGTTCTATCTGTTTTTTTTGAGTTGTAACTTGGCATCCCTGTTAACTTTCCATGGGGACTCCGTGTCTACTGGAGGTGTTCTGAGGGATTGCGATTATTCCTGTTTAGCTATAGATCCCTGTTACTTGTCCATGGGGACTTTGTGTCTACTGGAGGTCCTGGGGGATTATGCTATGTTCCTGTCTGTTCCTGGAATCTTTATTGACTCATCTGTTTCCTTGTCTGCTGTTTTGAACTCTATCTAGTTCTTTATTCAGATAAAAAAATTATTTAAAAAAGCACACCATCACAGCCCTCATTAACCATTCTATTGAATTTAAAAAACCCTGGTCATCATCGTAGTCCACCGAATCTGACGTAGTCCTCCGCATTCACGTATCTGAAATGAGAAGAAAAGAGAAACATGAAAAATTGGTTAGTACATTTTTTTCGCATGTTCCTAAACATGGAGCCTCCAATTGTTGCAAAACTACAACTCCCATCATGGGGGGCTGTAGGTAAGCAACAGCTGGAGTCTCCCTGTTTGGGAACACACTGGCAGAAAGGCTCTATTTCCATAATGAGAACAGAGTCAGACCTGGATGGTGTAGCTCCGCCCCCTAATGACATCATCATTAGGGGGGCAAAGCAGCAAAGGATGCAGGGGTCTCAGGAGTAAGACCCCCTTTAGATCTGTCCCTCTTCCCCTGGACTGCTACTCCCATCATGGGACAGAGTCTGTCCCATGATGGGAGTAGTTGTAGTACCACAGCACTGAGGGATGGCACTTGCACATCCCCCAGTTGTGGGACTCTTTTGGGACTTATAGGACTACTACTCCCATCATGGACAGACTCTGCCCATGATGTAAGTTATAGTACAGGGGCTGAGGGGTAGATTGCACTGGGTCATTCTTCAGAGACCCACTGCGATCCGCATATATTAAGTTAACATGCCGGCGGCACATGCGGCTCCACTGCCCTCCCCACCGCCTCACGGCGGGGAATACTGTATACACTGTCAGCATTCATAATCCCTGCCGCCAGGAAAGGGGAGCTCTGATTGGTGAAAAGCTATTCACCAATCAGAGCTCCCCTCTCCCGGCGGTGGGGATTATGAATAATGAGAGCTGTATACAAGAGCTGGCAGGGAGAATTGTGGAGCCACATGTGCCGCCGGCTTGTACAGTTAATAAATGCGATTCGCCGCGGGGCTCTGGAGAATGACCTGCTGCGATCTGCCCCTCAGCCCCTGGACTATAACTCCCATTATGGACAGAGTATGTCCATGATCGGAGTAGTAGTCCTAATTGTCCTAAGAGAGTCCGGGGGATGTGCAAGTGCCGTCCCTCAGCGCTGCGGTACTACAACTACTCTTGCAAATCCCCAGGACTACTACTCCCATAATGGACATACTCTGTCCATGTTGGGAGTTATAGTCCAGGGGCTGAGGGGTAGACCGCAGCCGCAGCAGGTCATTCTCCAGAGACCAGCTGCGATCTGCATTTATTAAATGTACAAGCCGGTGGCACATGCGGCTCCATTGCACTCCCCACCGACTCCTGTATACAGCTGTCACATTTCATAATCCCAGCCACTGGGAGACAGGAGCTCTGATTGCTGAATATCTTTTCACCAATAAGAGCTCATGTCTCCCGTCATCAGGGATTATGAATTGTGACATTGTATACAGTAATCCCCGCCGGGAGACGGCGGGGAACGTAATGGAGCCGCATGTGTCGCCGGCACATTAACTTAATAAATGCGTATCACAACGGGAGAATGACCAGGTGTGATCTGCCCCTCAGCCCCTGGACTATAACTCCCATCATGGGCAGTGTCTGTCCATGATGGGAGTAGTAGTCCTAACTGTCCCAAAATAGTCCCACAGCCGGGGGATGTGCAAGTGCCGTCAACTACTCAACTACTATTTTTGCATAAAAAATTAGGGTACATATAGAAAAGAAAAAGCTCCTACCACTAATGATAAATTCCCCCCATCCCCCTTGTGTGTATTGAAACTAAACCAAAAAAGGGAGGAATAAAGGCAAATTAGACATAATGTCACACCAAACTCCAAAAATGGGCTGGACAAAAGTATTGGCATCCTTAACTTAATATTTGGCTGCACATGACTGAAATCATTCGCTTCCTATAACCATCAATAAGCTTCTTACACCTCTCAGCCAGAATGTTGGACCACTCTTCCTTTGCTAACTGCTCCAGGTCTCTCTTATTGGAAGGGCGCCTTTTCCCAACAGCAATTTTAAGATCTCTCCACAAGTGTTCAATGGGATTTAGATCTGGACTCATTGCTGGCCACTTCAGAACTCTCCAGCACTTTGTTGCCATCCATTCCTGGGTGCTTCTTGACGTATGTTTGGGGTCATTGTCCTGCTGGAATCTGTTGGTAATCCTCAGATTTCATGATGCCTTGCACACATTCAAGGCATCCAGTGCCAGAGGCAGCAATACAACCCCATGACATCATTGAACCTCCCCCATATTTCACTGTAGGTACTTTGTTCTTTTCTTTTTAGGCCTCATTCCGTTTTCGGTAAACAGTAGAATTATGTGCTTTACCAAAAGGCTCTATCTTGGTCTCATCTGTCCACAAGACGTTTTCCCAGAAGACTCAAGTTTACTCAAGATCATTTTGGCAAAATTTAGTCTTGCTTTTTTATGGCTCTGTGTCAGCAGTAGGGTCCTCCTGGGTCTCCAGCCATATTGTTTCATTTCATTTAAATGTCGACGGATAATGCATGCTGACACTGATGCTCCCTGAGCCTGCAGGACAGCTTAAATATCTTTGGAACTTGTTTGGGGCTGCTTATCCACCATCCGGACTATCCTGCATTGACACCTTTCATAAATTTTCTCTTCCGTCCATGCTCAGGGAGATGTGCTACAGTACCATGGGTTGCAAACTTCTTGATAATGTTGCGAACTGTTGACAAAAGCAAATCTAGATCTCTGGAGATTACTTATAACCTTGAGATTGTTGATGTATTTACACAATTTTGGTTCTCAAGTCCTCAGACAGTTCTCTTATCCTCTTTCTGTTGTCCATGCTTAGTGTGGCACACACAGTGAACGTCTCTCCTTTTTATCTACTTTTAGGTGTGATTTTTATATTGCCCACACCTGTTCCTTGCCCCAGGTGAGTTTAAAGGAGCACGCTTGAAACAATCTTATTTATCCACAATTTTGAAAGGGTGCCAATCATTTTGTCCAGCCCATTTTTGGAGTTTGGTGTGACATTATGTCCAATTTGCTTTTTTCCCTCCTTTTTTGGTTTAATTCCAATACACACAAAGGGAATAAACATGTGTATAGCAAAACATGTGTTACTGCAATCCTGTTCTGTGAAAAATACTTCATTTTATTGAAAAATGTCAGGGGTGCCAACTGTAAGTCTAGCCTTACAAGTTCTCTACCAATCCCAATATCTACTAAAGTTAAGGCCCGCCATTGCTATGAAGACAGCAAAAACTAACAACTTTGTAGTATATATCACTGTTCTAGCTTCACTTTTGTAAAGCAGTATAAAAAAATAGTTAACTACAAAAAAACAACATACAGGGCATTTTACATTTAGATAACTTAAAACATGTATGCAATCGATCTATGAATATTTAAATGTGCAAATATTCTGATATACATATAAATAATGTTATGATTTTGTAGACATATGCTAATGTTAAGGGATGCAGGTACTAATTAGACTTTAAAGGACTGCCCCTGGACTTTGATGGATTATCCTTAGGCTAGGTCATGTTTGACCAACGTAAAGGAATAGAATGAAGTTGCATTAGCAGGTACAGTTGTGGTTACTGTGACTGGATCCGGCTGGGAAATGTGAAAACCGGGTGCTCCCATATCCAGCCCACATCTCATTCATTTGAATGAGCCGACCGGTGTCAGATAGCGACTCCAGTGTGCTAATTTTTGCCCCGTAAACGTTTTTCTGGCAGGACTGAAATCCGTGGTATGCCACCGTTTTCAGTCCAGCCAGAACACCGTAACTACAAAATGTGGTGTGAATGCAGTCTTAAAGGACATCTTCAGCAAAAGACAACTTATCCCCTTTCCACAGAATAAGGAATATGTGTGTGATTGCAGGCGGTCTGACCGCTGGAACCCTCACGATCTCCCAAACAGGGCCCCGCATTGCCACTCTATGTATGCCCCTCTACGCCCCCTCCCAATACAGTTCTATGGGAAAGCATAAACGCTGCATCCCCGGCTCTCCCATAGAAATACATGGAAAAGGCGTGTTGGCTGCGACATAATACTGCAGCGAGAGCCGCGGCCCAGTGCAGGAGATCGGAGGAGGGGAGGGGAGGGTGCAGCGGTCGGAACACCCACTATTAAAAACTTATCCTCTATCATGTGGATAGGGGATAAGCTGTATTTTGCTGCAAATGTCCTTTAACTAGCCATAATAAACAATGGGGACGTTACACTAATTGAAGCTTGGTGACCCCTTATTGTGCAATATTGGACCTGGAAACCACATTAATCAAACATTGATGGCTTATCCTAAGTCTTGAAGAACATGTTTAAACACTCAAATAAGTAAATATATCATTAATGTTTGATTAACTATAAAATGTTATTTCAGTAAAACCTATGGATTAATGATCTGTCAATAGTTTCTTGTTCATTGTTTCCAAAAATGTAAACTTTAAAATAAGCTTAAAATAAACTAAGATAAAATAATGAAGATACATTTGTGATAATGTGCTGGCTAGTCATTCTTAGTAAAAGGTCAGGCTTCAGTTTAAATGCCTTCATAAATTTGTCAACTATTATTTGGTGATAGCCTTCATTATTATTTGCTGAATAATATTTTACAGGTCATTCATTTAAAATGCATAATTGTTTAAATTTCTGTGTGAGATCATTTATATGAAGGACGTGTAAGGACATTGAAAAAGCTTTAATAAAATTGTCCAAAGTAACAGCACAAACTTAAAAGAAACAGACACCATGGTGCATTTAGATAGCTGTGGCACCTTGTGGGTGGGCTTATTTTAACCCCTTAACGACGAAGGACGTATATTTACGTCCTCCGTCGGCTCCCGCGATATGCTGCGGGGTAACGCGTCATATTGGGTCGGTCCCGGCGGCATTTAACGGCTGGGACCCGCGGCTAATACAGGACATCACCGATCGCGGTGATGCCCTGTATTAACCCTTCAGACATGGCGATCAAAGCTGACCGCCGCATCTGAAGCGAAAGTGAAAGTATCCCGGCTGCTCAGTCGGGCTGTTCGGGAAAGCCACGGTGAAATCGCAGCATCCCGAACAGCTTACAGGACACCGGGAGGGCCTTTACCTTCCTCCTCGGTGTCCGATCGGCGAATGACTGCTCCGTGCCTGAGATCCAGGCAGGAGCAGTAAAGCGCCGATAACACTGATCACAGGCGTGTTAATACATGCCAGTGATCTGTGTAAAAGATCAGTGTGTGCAGTGTTATGGGTCCCTTTGGGAGCTATAACACTGCAAAAAACATATATATATAAATATAAAAATATAAAAATAAAGTGTTAATAAAGATCATTTAACCCCTTCCCTAATAAAAGTTTGAATCATACCCCTTTTCCCATAAAAAAAAAAAAAACAGTGTAAATAAAAATAAACATATATGGTATCGCAGTGTGCGTAAATATCCGAACTATAAAAATATATTGTTAATTAAACCACAAGGTCAATGGCGTACACGTAAAAAAAATTCAAAAGTCTAAAAAGTAGTATTTTTGGTCACTTTTTATACCATTAAAAAATGAATAAAAAGCGATCAAAAAATCCAATCAAAACAAAAATTGTACCGATAAAAACTTCAGATCATGGAAAAAATTAGCTCTCATACCGCCCTGTACGTGGAAAATAAAAAAATTATAGGGGTCAGAAGATGACATTTTGAAAAGTATACATTTTCCTGCATGTAGTTATGATTTTTTCCAGAAGTACGACAAAATGAAACCTATATAAGTAGGGTACCATTTTAACCATATGGACCTACAGAATAAAGATAAGGTGTCATTTTTACCGAAATATGCACTGCTTACAAACGGAAGCCCCCAAAAGTTACAAAATGGCGTTTTTTTCTTTGATTTTGTCGCATGATTTTTTTTCCCGTTTTGCCGTGGATTTTTGGGTAAAATTACTATTGTCACTGCAAAGTAGAATTGGTGACGCAAAAAATAAGCCATAATATGGATTTTTAGGTGAAAAATTGAAAGGGTTATGATTTTTAAAAGGTAAGGAGGAAAAAAAGAAAATGCAAAAACTGAAAAACCCTGCGTCCTTAAGGGGTTAAACTAGTATTCGGTGCAAACGTGTTGCATATTTGGACTCCCCTTAGCCACACCTATTTGTCTAGGCACTTTAAAGTGTATCTATAAACAAAAAAACATCACAGTTGTAATTAATATGGGGGAGATTTATCAAAACCTGTCCAGAGGAAAAGTTGCCCAGTTGCCCATAACAACTAATCAGCTTCCTTCTTTCATTTTTAACAAGGCCTCTGCAAAATGAAAGAAGCGAGCTGATTGGTTGCTATGGGCAACTTTTCCTCTGGGCAGGTTTTGATAAATCTCCCCCTATATTTTTTTCCAAGCCAAATGGATTAAAAAAGAATGAGAAAAATAAAGGAAGGACTTATGCTTCTCCTTCCTGCTGTATCCACTTCTGGCTTTTGCTCTAAAAAACGGAGCATCATAAACTGCATTTGCATTTAAAAAATAATAAAACAACAACAAAAAAAACTGTAACATGCAACAGATTTGTTGCTTGTAATGTAACTTTTTTTTAATTCAATTTGCATTAAAATTCTAACATATTAGCTGTGGTGAATCTGCCCAGTTCCTTTTCTTCATAGAATTCTGCTTTATCTAGAAAGGATTGAGTTTGTAATTCACAGCTGAATGTTAGCGATGAACACAAGAAGCGTAGAATGCACTTGATCCAGCAATCTCTAATTACTCTCATGCATCATACTTACCAGCTGGTTTAAGGCTTCAGTCTCATTTACTCCACATTTCCATCATTGTTGGGTGGAATTTAAATCAGCTTTGCTAATGAAAATGTATGAGGCCTTGGTATTTCAGGAGCATTCAAGAATTATTCCAAGCAGAATTGGCATTGTGAAAATGTTTGTTTGTAAGTCAAATATACATTGCCACTATTAAACTGTGAACTTAGAACATACACAAAAACTAGATGCTTGTGTTAAAATCACAACATGCTCTAGCGGTGGTTTTTGTTGTTGTCTTTTCAGGGAGAAAAAAATGCAGGTTTGTATGGAATCAATTGTAAAAAACATTCCAATATTTCTTTAAAAAAAAACACCCAACAGCAAATTATGGGAAACCTCTACAAATCAACTAGGTCATAATTGATTCCATTAGTCCTTGTCTAAATTAGGAAAATACACTATTTGTATTAATACATTTGTTTTTTTTACCCACTTTTTGTACCCAGTGTATTTAAGCTTTTATATCTCTGATAATATGGAAAACCAGAGAGCAAATGTGCCATTATAAAAGCAGGTAATGCGACAATCACTGGCAGAGCTGGAGGACACATTATCCTGTGACAAAATAGCAAAGGTTATTTAACCCCTTCCTGACCCAGCAATTTTTTTTGCCTCACAATTTTTTTTTTTTTGCTCCTCACATTCTAAGACCCGTAACTTTTTTATTTTACCACTGACAAAGTTGAGTTAGGGCTTCTTATTTGCGGAGCAAATTGTACTTTTCATTGGCATACTTTATTTTATCATATAATGTATTACAGAACCAGAAATAAATATATATATCAGGCAAAATTTAAAAAAATATGGAATTGCACAATTTTGTGGGGCAATCATTTTTTCAGAGTTCACAATAAGGTAAATCTGACATAATGAGGGAGATTTATCAATACCTGCCCAGAGGAAAAGTAGCTGAGTTGCCCAAAGCAACCAATCAGATTTCTTCTTTTATTTTTCAGAGGCCTTTTCAAAAGTGAAAGAAGCGATCTGATTTGGTTGCTATGGGCAACTCAGCTACTTTTCCTCTGGGCAGGTTTTGATAAATCTCCCCCAATATCTTTATTGTATGGATCAGTACGATTTCAATGATACCAAACTTGGGTAATTTTTGTTTAGTTTTAAGGTTAAAAAAAATTGAAATACCATGTTTTGACCCCTATACTTTTTTTTTCCACCTATGGAGCTATGTTAGGGTTTATTTTTTGTGCCATGAGCTGTAGTTTTTAACGGTACCCCTTTTGCGTATATGGCTTTTTGATCACTTTTTATTGTGTTTATTCTGAGACATGATGTTTGGAATTTTTTTGCGTTTACGCCTTTAATAGTGCAGCATCAGGAACATCATGATTAAATAGTTCAGACAATTACACACGTGGCGATACAAAATAGTTTTTTTTCAGTGTTTTATTTTTAACTTTTTTTTTTTACACATTTTTTGGCGCCCCTAGGGGCCTATCATAAGCCATTCGATGGCTTACATAAGATTAATGCAATGCTATTGCATTACATTGATCTATGTTTTCGGCACTTGATTACTAAGGGCTGCAAAAGGCAGCTCTAATGTCCGCATATTTGCATTTTTGTATTTTCTGCTTTGGGTCCTGTTCAGACATTATGTTAATTCTCCCTGGTTTGGGAAGAGTTAATGCTTCCAGCCTATGGGATCCCAGCTGGGGTTATTTAGACCCTAACTCTGCTTGAACTCTCGGCAGGTAATTAGACCTGTACTCTGTCCATGTCTTGTTTATGATGCATCTTAGCTATGTGTGTTATAGCACATTTATCCTGCGTTTTAACCATGGTTATCTGTCCTGTTTAATATATAGATTTTAGCCTGCTTTGTTTTAGTACATTTGTTGGGTTTTAGTATTTGTGTATGTTCGTTCTGCATTTGCTTTGTGTTGCCTTAGTCAGTATTCACACTGTGAATACTGTCAGTCCTGTTTTGACCTTGTTTGATCCTGCAACTCCAAGGATAGAATCCTGTTCTGAGGCTTGTGCTATTCCGTCTATCTAGGAGTGAATTAGTCTTGTGTTTGTACCTGTGTTTGCCTGCATTTTGGATTTTTGTGTCCTCCTAGGCCAGTATCCTGATCATTCGGTGGAGAGTGCTCGCTGGCTAGGAGCCTATTTGGCCTTGGTATTGATGTCCCTCCATGCTTGGTGTGGAGAGTCTAGTGTGTTCCTTGTTCTGAGTCCAGTGTGAAAAGTGCTCTTGATTTCCTTTCCCATTTAGTGTTCTTACATTCAGTTAACCTTACGCCCATGCACTTTAGTGCAGGAAGGGATCGGCGCCCAGTTGTCGATCCATCATTTAGGGTGGATAGACAAATAGGCTCACTTCCTCCTGCCCCCCCCCCCCCCCCGCCATCCCTCACCATGACAGCAGCCTTAAGCAATCGACGGGTAAGTCCCCTAGACCCAGGAATTACCGGTATTTAATGGTTAAATGCCATGAAAGCTAATGATCATGGTATTTAACCATTTCAATGACGGACATCAGAGCCAGCTCCAATGTCAGTCATTACCGGCAGATGTCAACTGCTGCTGGCAGTGGGCATCTGCCAGTTATGATGTGGACCTGACCCGCTGGCCCACATGTTCCCTTCACCCGACCCAAGACGTACCGATACACCATAAGTCAGGAAGGGGTTAACATGATCTGTGTCTAACTGTGAATAATAAGGACATATCTAATATGATATTGCTTGTAACCCACACCACAATTTATGAAAACAATTATCCTAACACACACAACACTTACATTCTGACCAGTTGGTCAGACGAAGTACTGCTTGATCAGTGCGAAAGCAGCTGTTCACCATCCCTGCTTGTGGGCTCCTGGTGTCCCGCTTCCTGATGCACATGCACCATACCAATGCTAAAGAATAAAGATACCACTTGATATCATCCCTGCGCAGTGAGTTCTCCCTCTATTTCTCTCTTGATTTATATATATAATAGATATTGCCGCATCTGTAATGACTTACATGATAATGGTATTTATCACGCATGGTGAGTGCCGTAAAATAAAAACAAAACAAAAATTTCTTTTAAATGCAAATTGTAATCCAAAACATGGGATAAAAAGGATCAAAAGGTAGCATGAATAGCAAAAATGGTACCATTGAAAAGTACAGCTTGTACCACAAAAAATAAGCCCTCACACAATGCGGTTGGACAAAAAATAAAAAAGTTATGGCTGTCAGAACATGACAACAAAAAAAAAAAAAAAAGAGGGGGAAAAAAGGATTTTGTTGAGAAAAGGAAAATGAACATAAAAAAAGCTATACAAATTGGGTATCGCAATGATCATACTGACCCACAGAATAAAAATAACATAATTCTTACTATACAGTGAGTGGCATAAATTTTTTTTTTTTTTTAAACAGACATTTTTACATTTTTCACAATATTTTGGAGTTTTTTCACAAAAAGTGCTGCATGAATCAAGTACAATATTTAGATTGTTCTTGATTGGCCGTCACGCCCCCTCCCATAGACTTGCATAGCGGGGGTTGATGTCACACGGGGGCGGACTCGTGACATCACGATACTCCGGCCCCGTGGTCGCCAACCAACTGTTTGTGAGCTGGCACCGCAGCTTGCAGCTCAAACAGGTGGGTGGTGAATACAAGATTGCGGGGGTTCCCAGCGGCTGGACCCCGCGGTGAGACATCATGACCCCTATCCTTTGGATAGGGGATAAGATGTCTCAGGGCCGGAGTACCCCTTTAAGGCTAGGTTGCCACTAGTTATTTTTTTTTTTACACTTAAAAAATCACCAGCAAAAACACCAGAAAAACTGCCACAGGGTTTTCCTACGTTTTGGCAGTATTTTTGGCATTTTTTCTGGTGTTTTTGCCTTTGAGTGGAAAATGCATTTTTGGCCCCTTTGGCTTTTTATTTTTTATTTTTTTTTATTTTGGGGTACTTAAAAAAAATGCAGTAAGGATGGGAAAAAATTTATTTAACGGATTTTTTTCTTTTTTTATAGCAAAATTTTAATTCATTTTCAATAAAGTGTGTGTTTCAAATTTTTTTTTCTCTATTTTTAATTTTTTTTTGGTAGAACTACTACTTCCAGTATGGAACAGACTGTTTCATGATTGGAGTAATAGTACCTGTACTAATATAAAGATCATCCTGGGTGTCACTCCTGACACCCGATGCGATCATCCTATCTATTGCATAGATGCGGATTGGCTCTATACAGCGTTCGCATCTCTGCACTATACTCCGGGCCAGTCAGTGATGTGAATAGATATTCACCTCACTCATTCATATTTTCCGCCCAGAGTGGGGATTGGCCGGATGGTTGCAGCCAATCCCCACTCTCAGCGGGAAATATGAATCAGTGATGTTCTACTCATATCACTGGCCGGGCGGAGTACAGTGCAGAGATGCTAGCGCTGTATAGAACCGCTCCGCATCTCTGCAATAGATAGGACGATCGCATCGGGTGTCAGGAGTGACACCCGCTGTGATCTGTCCTTAACTGCAGGTACTATTACTCCCAACATGGAGCACACTCTGCTGTATGCTGGGAGCAGTAGTACCTGCATAAATAGACAGATCACAGCGAGTGTCACTTCTGACACCCGATGCGATCGTCCTGTATAATGTATAGATGTGGGCAGCCGCTCTTCTATGGGCCCCTGCACTGACATATATATATACCTATTCATATTTCCCACAGAGAGATGTGATTGGCTGGAACCATCTGGCCAATCACAGCTCTCTTCGGGAAATATAAATAGGTGTATATATACGGCAGTGCAGCGGACCATAGAAAAGCGGCTGGCCGCATCTATAAATGACACAGAAGGATCGCAACGGACCCGGGTGATCTGTCAATTAGTACAGGTACTACTGCTCTCATCATGGAACAGTGTGTTCCATGCTGGGAGTAGTAGTGCTACCTAAAAAAATTAAGAAAAAAAGTGAAAAACACACACACTACATTTTTGTTATTGTCAGCTACATTTTTAGTGCCCTGCCTGCACACATAAATTGATCCCTGTTTAAAAATTAATAAAAATGTAATTATAAAAAAGAAAAATTTAGTTAAATACAATTGTTTCCATCACTACTGTCTTTTTTATTATATTTTTTTTAATGGTACCCTACGAAATTTTATTTAAAAAAGGTATCTCCATCACTTTCTTGGATCCCTAAAGTAAAAAAAAGAATAAAAAAGGCCAGCAAAAACGCCTAAGTTAAAACCCACATGGTGTTTTTCTGGGTGTTTCAACAAGAGATTGTTTTTTAAAAACTGCCAAGGAGCCAAAAATAGCTGAAAAACGCCAAAAGGATTAAGAAAACGCCAAACTAAAAAATGACAAGTGGATATGGCATTTTGAAGTTCCCTATTGACTTGCTGCTAACATCTGGCTGCAGCGTTTTTTCACAAAAAAAAAAAAAAAAAAACGCCATGCGGCATTTTTATTGGCGTTTTTGCTCCCCCCCCCCCCCCAAAAAAAAAAAAAAATACAAGTTGAAACCTAACCTAAGGGGTAAATACAAGATACACCAGTGAGCTGGTGTATATTGTACCTGAATTCTTTCAACACGTGGCATGTGGGGCAGTCGAAGCAGCACCTGACTCACTAAGAGGCTATAGGTTCTTAATGAATCAGTTCAATGCAACATCAACTGGGATTTTACGTTTTTTACACCAGTCTTATTTAATCACTCACCAATATGTATGACAAAAAAATACGTGCACAGATGGCATAACATTGATCCTGTTAAGTTCTTAAATTTTTTTAAATTGTTTGGCAAAAATTCCTAGATGTATTTTTTTATAGAAAGCAACTTAAAAGGAATACAAACATAGTGAGAAACTTCACTAATCCCTGATCAACATAAATATGTTTAAAATGTAATAGAAAAACTGGCCACTAGGTGGCTCTGTTCCATCCCCTGCTGCAATTAATACAGTGAGTTTGGTTTCCTCCTGGCCTGGCAGGAGACCATACTCAGGAAGTGTTTCTCTGCACTGAGCTTAATTGTCAGTTGCAAAGAGCCTCATTGAAAGCTGCACAGACTGAAATCTGCACAGAGCCTCACTGAAATCTGCACAGACTGAAAGCTGCACAGATCCTCACAGAAAGCTGTAGACTGAAAGATGCACAGACTGAAAGCTACACATAGCCTCACTGAAAGCTACACAGAGCCTCAGCTGCAGACTGAAAGATGCACAGACTGAAAGCTGCACAGAGCCTCACTGAAAGCGTCACAGACTGGAAGCTGCATAGACTGAAAGCAGCACAGAGCCTCACTGAAAGATGCACAGACTGGAAGCTGCTGCACAGAGCTTAAGGTCTTCTATTCACCACAGCACTGCAACAATGTAAGGGCGGAAGTGGTCCCCTAGCAGGCTTCAGTGATGTCATGTCTGCTGGGAAACACCCACTTTCTCCTGCTCTCCTATGTGAGCAAGAATAAAGGTATGATACACAGCTTTTTTTTTTTTTTTAATTAAGGGTGGGAGGAGTGTTAGGAGTACTTAGGGAATATAGCCTGATTTAGTTTAGAAAAGTTTATTTGGCGACAGGTATTTGTTTTTTTTTTTGTTTTCAGAAATACTTAAAGAGCTGTGGCATCTCCTGTCCTTTCTTTAATACTTGGATTCCCCATAAAAACAATCCTTGTTTCCTTTCCTTTTCTCATAGCTCTGTGGCATTATGTGTTATGCCATTATATGTGTTATTCCTTCTGTATGACTAAATAGACAACTGGGTGTTACCAGCTGTGGGTGTGTCTCTACACTATCTGAGATTGAATAATCTCAGACATTTTATAGTAATTTAGAGCTTTGTTTTATTGGTGAAACAATCCCAATTCCCACATAGATATAGATTTAAAAAAATAAGGGTCCGGTATTTTAGAGAAATTGAGTGGAGACAAATGACCGACCATCCAGTAATTTTTTCTCCTCCCAACTCCCATCCTTCCAAAAGACTGAGCAACAGAGCTTCCTTCTTTTTAAACAATAGTGTTAATGTTTAAACCAGGCAGATATCATATGACTGTAATCCAATATTGCCCACATCCCTCTGACATTTCATGTAGGATACTGGCCTGATGCCTGAGCCCTTAATATGATTTATTTTATTGTAAATGTCAGGTGTGATGTCATCCCATATCAGTGTGTTCCAATTTCAACAAATGTATAGAGTTTAAGTGTACTACAGCAGAGTAGATAATATTAATTATTCTATTTTATTGGCTGATTTGATAAATATTTTGTCTTTCATTTGATCACATATAATGGAGGTATAACCTATTAAAAACCAAGGGCGTACCTGTACACCCTGGTCTCGATACTGGGCCTCGAAGCATGCTTCCGAGCTTAGCACGCTTCATACCATGTGGGTCCCGGTTGCTATCACCCATGGTTAATGCTGGGCACCTCCGATCAGGCCTAAGTTGATATTGGCATCTAAATGCTGGAATAACGTGCCATTTAGCTCAGCGGAGCTGATCGGGACATCGCAACAAAATCCTGGGTCAATACTGGCCTCCTCTCCGATTGGTGCTCTGAAGCTCTGGCCAGGCTTTGCAGGCTAGAGCAGCAGAGAACCGATAACACTGCTAAGTGCTGAGCCAAAGCTCAGCATTGAACAGTTTATGCAATCAAAAGATTGCATGGTGTAGCCCCCTATGAGCAATAAAAGAAAGTAAAAAGTGTAAAAAAAAAATAGTTAATAAAAATTAATTAACCTCTTCCTAATAAAGATTACCCCGTTTTTTAAATAAAATAATTTAATCAAAAATAAACATAAACATATGTGGTACTGCCGTGTGCATAAGTGTCCGAACTATTACAATATAAGGTTAGCTAAACCGCACGTTTGATGGCGTACACTTAACCTCTTCAGGACGCAGGGCGTATGCATACGCCCTGCATCCCGAGTCCTTAAGGACGTGGGGCATATGGATACGCCCCTGGGAATTCCGGTCCGCGCCGCTAGCCGGTTGGGGACCGGACCCGGATGACTGCTGATATCTATAAGCAAGCATCCCGTGCATATGCCCAGGGGGGTCCTGAGACCAGGGTCAATTCAGACCGACAATTTTCGGTGGATCCGGGTCATACCGGTGTCTGGTGACCCGGAAAATCAGGGGGATCGGGGGTGTCCAAGACACCCCCGGTCCCCCTGAAGGGATAGGAGTTAGGTGGCAGGGGTGCCACCCCTCCTATCCATGCTATTAGTCGTCAAGACGCGATGACCAATAGCAGATCGGGGGCGGGGAGGTTAAAGTTCAGTTCCCCCGTCCTGCCCACCGACGGTACTCCAGGCAGAACGGGGAACTGTAGCGTGACCGGCGGCGGTGGAGGTCCCTTACCTGATCGGCTGCGGCGGGCGGCGATGACGTGCGGCTCCCTCGTGGCTCCCTGATGAAGACTACGGAAGCCGGTGAGTAGTTGCCTAGCAACATCTGGGGGGGGGCTAAACCCCAGATGTTGCAAAACTACAACTCCCAGCATGCCCAGACAGCCGTTTGGGCATGCTGGGATTTGTAGTTTTGCAAGATTTAGAGGGCTGCAGTTTGGAGATGACTTTGCAGTCATCTATAAACTGTAGTTCTCCAGATCTTGCAAAACTACAACTCCCAGCATGCCCACACAGCAGTTTGCTGTCTGGGCATGCTGTGATTTGTAGTTTTGCAACATCTGGAGGTCCACAGTTTGGAGATCACTCTGCAGTGATCTCTGAACTGTGGCCCTGCAGATGTTGCAAAAGTGCAAATCTCAGCATGCCCAAACAGCAAACAGCTGTCTCGCCATGCCGGGAGTTGTATTTGCGTACCTCCAACTGTTGCATAACTACATCTCCCAGCATGCACTTCGGTGATCAGTACATGCTGGGAGTTGTAGTTTTGCAACAGTTGGAGGCACCCTGGTTGGAAAATACTGATTTAGGTAACAGAACCTAACTGAAGGTTTTCCAACCAGTGTGCCCCCAGCTGTTGCAAAAGTAGTTTTGCAACAGCTGGAGGTTTGACCCCCCCCCCCCCCCCCACATGTGAATGTACAGGGTAAATTCACAGAGGTAGATTTACAGTAAGTTTCCTGTTTCAAGTTTGAGCTGCGGAAAAATTTCTGCCACAGCGCAAACTCCTAGCGGTAAACTCTCTGCAAACCTGCGCCAGTGTGAATGTACCCTAAAAACACTACACTACACTAACACATAATAAAGGGTAAAACACTACATAAACACCCCCTTACACTCTCGTCGTCCCCCCAATAAAAATAAAAAACATCGTACGGCAGTGTTTCCAAAACGGAGCGTCCAGCTGTTGCAAAACAACAACTCCCAGCATTTCTGGAAAGCCACTGATTGTCCAGGCATGCTGGGAGTTTAGCAACAGCTGGAGGCACCCTGTTTGGGATTCACTGGCGTAGAATACCACTATGTTCACCCCTATACAATCCCTATTTTAGTCCTCAAATGCGCATGGCGCTCTCTCACTTCGGAGCCCTGTCGTATTTCAAGGAAACAGTTTAGGGCCACATATGGGGTATCTCCGTACCCGGGAGAAATTGGGGGGCTTTTTCTCCTTTTACCCCTTATGAAAAGGAAAAGTTGGGGTCTACATCAGCCAGTTAGTGTAAAAAAATGTTTTTTTTTTACACTAACATGCTGGTGTTGCCCCATAATTTTTATTTTCACAAGGAAAAAAGACCCCCAAAATTTGTAACGCAACTTCTCCTGAGTACGGAAATACCCCATATGTGGGTGTAAAATGCTCTGCGGGCACACAACAAGTCTCAGGAGTGAGAGCGCACTCTGTACATTTGAGACCTAAACTGCTGATTTGCACAGGGGTGGCTGATTTTACAGCGATTCTGACATAACTGCAAAAAAAATTATACCAACACGTGACCCCAATTTGGAAACTACCCCTCACGGAATGTAATAAGGGGTGCAGTGAGCATTTACCCCCCCCCCCCCCCCCACAGGTGTCTGACAGATTTTTGGAACAGTGATCTGTGAAAATGAAAAATGTAATTTTTCATTTGCACAGCCCACTGTTGCAGAGATCTGTCAAATGCCAGATTCTCAATGGCGCTCCTTCTCTTCTGAGCATTATAGTTCACCAGCAGAGCCCTTGACATCCACACATGAGGTATTTCCATACTCAGAAGAAATGGGGTTACACATTTTGGGGGGGCATTTTCTCCTATTACCGCTTGTAGAAATGTAAAATTTGGGGGAAAACCAGCATTTTAGTGAAAAAAAAATAATTATTTACACATCCAACTTTAACTAAACGTCGTCAAACACCTGTGGGATGTTAAGGCTCACTGTACCCCTTGTTACATTCCTTGAGGGGTGTAGTTTCCAAAATAGTATGCCATGTGGGTTTATTCATTTATTTATTTTTTTTGCTGTTCTGGCACCATAGGAGCTTCCTAAATGTGACATGCCCCAAAAAACCATTTCAGCAAAATTTGCTTTCCAAAAGCCAAATGTGACTCCTTCTCTTCTGAGCATTGTAGTGCGCCCGCAGTGCACTTGACGTCCACACATGGAGTATTTCCATACTCAGAAGGGATGGGGTTACAAATTTTGGGGACATTTTCTCCTATTACTCCTTGTAAAAATATAAAATTTGGGGGGGGAAAAATGCATTTTAGTGAAAAAATAATAATTTACACGTCCAAATTTAACGAAAAGTCGTCAAACACCTGTGGGGTGTTAAGGTTCACTGTACCCCTTGTTACGTTCCCTGAGGGGTGTAGTTTCCAAAATAGTATGCCATGTGGGAGTTTTCTTGTTGTTCTGGCACCATAGGGGCTTCCTAAATGTGACATGCTCCCCAAAAACCATTTCAGAAAAACTCACTCTCCAAAATCCCATTGTCGCTCCTTCCCTTCTGAGCCCTCTAGTGCACCCACAGAACACTTGACATACACATATGAGGTATTTCCTTACTCGAGAGAAATTGGGTTACAAATTTTAGGAAGATTTTTCTCCTTTTACCCCTTGTAAAAATTCAAAAACTGGGTCTACAAGAACATGCGAGTGTAAAAAATGAAGGTTTTGAATTTTCTCCTTCACTTTGCTGCTATTCCTGTGAAACACCTAAAGGGTTAACACACTTACTGAATGTCATTTTGAATACTTTGAGGGGTGCAGTTTTTATAAAGGGGTCATTTGTGGGGTTTTTCTAATATGAAGGCCCTTCAAATACACTTCAAAACTGAACTGGTCCCTGAAAAATTCAGATTTAGAAATTTTTTTGAAAAATTGGAAAATTACTGCTATACTTTAAAGCCCTCTGATGTCTTCCAAAAGTAAAAACATGCCAACTTTATGATGCAATCATAAAGTAGACATATTGTAAATGTGAATCGATATATAATATGTATTTGGGATGTCCATTTTCCTTATAAGCAAAGAGTTTCAAAGTAAAAAAAAATCTAAATTTTCAAATTTTTCATAAAATTTGGGAATTTTTCACAAAGAAATTATGCAAGTATCGACAAAATTTTACCACTAACATAAATTAGAATATGTCACGAAAAAATTATCTCGGAATCAAAATGAAAAGTAAAAGCATCCCAGAGTTATTAATGCTTAAAGTGACAATGGTCAGATTTGCAAAAAAGACCTGCGTCCTTAAGGTGAAAATGAGCTGTGTCCTTAAGGGGTTAAAAAATACCAAAATTGCACATGTTCGGTCACTTCATATACCATAAAAGAGTTGATAAAAAGTGATCAAAAATTCCCATCTAATCTACAGATCACAGTGCAAAAAATTAGCCCTCATATAGCCCTGTATTCGGAAAAATAAAAAAGATATAGGGGTAAGAAGAGGACAATTTTAAGCCTACTAATTTTGGTGCCTGTAGTTATAATTTTTTAAAAGTAGTAAAATAAGATAAAACCTACATAAATTGGATTTCCTGGTAACTGTATGGACCTACAGAATAAAGATAAGGTGTCAATTTTACAAAAAAGGGCACTGCACAGAAATGGAAGCCCAAAGATTACAAAATAGTGTTGTTGTTTTTTCAATTTCACCCCACGAATAATTTTTTTTTGGTTTTGCTGTAGATTTTTTTTATGAAATGATTGATGTCATTATGAAGTATAATTGGTCACACCAAAAAAACAAGCCCTTATATGGGTCTGTAGGTGCAAAATTGAAAGTGTTTTTAGAAGGGGAGGAGGAAAAAAAACAAAGTGAAAAAACGAAAATTAGCCTGTCCTTAAGGCTAAGTTTCCACTTTTTTTTTTTTGTAAAAAACACAAAGAAAACACTGAATCTACCGCATGGCATTTTTGGTCCTAAAATGTTGTTGGTCCTAAAATGTTTTTTTTTTTTTTTTTTTTTTTTTTATCTTTTAGGAGTTTTTTTTCACTATTCTTTGGCATTTTTCAGCTCCTTGGCAGTTTTTCAAAATAGCAGCATGGTGAGCTTATGGCTTTTTTTTTCAGCAAAATCTCGGCGTTTTTCTCCCATAGATGTCTATGGGAGTGAAAAAACGTAATGAAAAATGGCATGTAGGTTTTGCATTTGGCGATTTTTTTTTTTGTTGGCGTTTTTTCATTTGTGAAAAAAGGGTCTGTTCCCAGAAAGTAGAACAGCAGCCATTTTATCTGGAATGAGCCAAAAGTTTATTCAGAGGCTGGATATTGCTAGCTGGGTGTATATTTCTGAGCATCATGGCACCCCACATCTCATTTGATGTAGACAAGCTGATTCAGCTGGTAAGTATACTTCTTGCTGTATTTGTGTGGGTGTAATTTATTTTATAATTATTGTATGTTTTGGTGGGAGTTCTGTGTGGTTTGGGGTTTTGTGTGTGTGTGGGGGGGGGCGGTAGATAAGGTAAAGTGGGTCTATATATATATATATATATATATATATATATATATATATATATGTATGTATATATATTTTAAGTTTAAAATTATCGCCTGAAAAGTATATTTTGTGCCCAAGCACATTTTTGCTAACTTTATACCCTGTTAAAAATGCCAAGCTACAAAGGAGCATGCCAATTATTTTATGCCAATGTCCTGACCAGACATTTACAATTCCCTTTTTGTACTGTGTTTTTTTTTATAGATCATGCCTTTTTGGGACAGTTAGTGATGTAATCCCTACAATTTTTGCTTACATATTGTTTTTTTTAACAATATACCATAAAATAATTAATAAAAAGTGATCAAAAAGTCCCATCTAAACTACAGATCACGGTGCAAAACATGAGCCCATATATGGCCCTGTATTCAGAAAAATAAAAAAAGTTATAGGGGTCAGAGGAGGACAATTTTAAGCATACAAATTTTGGTGCATGTAGTTATACTTTTTTTTTAAAGTAGTAAAATAAGATAAAACCTTCACAAATTGGGTATCCTTGTAACAGTATGGACCTACAGAATAAAGATAAGGTGTCAATTTTACCAAAAAAGGCACTGCGTAGAAATGGAAGCCCCCAAAAATTACAAAATAGTGTTGTTTTTTTTCAATTTCACCCCACAAATAATTATTCTTTTTTGTTTATATTGTTTTTGTACTCAGCGAACATTACAGTTATGTGGCTTTTTCTATTTGGGTCATGACATAAAGTGATGGCGCAAATGTCTGCTTTGCTTCTCTGAATTATTGCGTTGTTTTTTTATTTTTAAATTGGTATACTTTAAAAAATTATAGGTCGAAGCATGTCACGTCAGGGCTCGGACATGCCCTGGACATCAATAAGGATTGGGCCTTGAAGGCGGAGGCATGGACCAAGGTATTCCAGGGTCTTTTTTTCTACATGGGACAGCAAAAATGCCCGGGACCAAGGGGCTATAGGTTTGTTTTGTCAACTATTTATGTTTGCGGTCATATATTGTCAAAACTTTGTAGATACCAAGTAGGCCAGTTGCCCCCAGCAACCAATCATCTTGCTTACCGTATATACTCGAGTATAAGCCGAGTTTTTCAGCACGATTTTTCGTGCTGAAAACACCCCCCTCGGCTTATACTCGAGTGAACTCTCCACCCGCAGTGGTCTTCAACCTGCGGACCTCCAGAGGTTTCAAAACTACAACTCCCAGCAAGCCCGGGCAGCCATCGGCTTTCCGGGTTTGCTGGGATTTGTAGTTTTGAAACCTCTGGAGGTCCGCAGGTTGAAGACCACTGCGGCCTTCGACATCATCCAGCCCCCTCTCACCCCCTTTAGTTCTGTACAGTACTTGCCTCCGCTCTGCGCTGGTCCGGTGCTGCAGGACTGTCCGGTGAGGAGGTCGTCCGGTGGAATAGTGGTTCCGGGCTGCTATCTTCACCGGGGAGGCCTCTTCTAAGCGCTTCGGGCCCGGCCCCAGAATAGTCACGTTGCCTTGACGACGACACAGAGGTACGTTCATTACCAACGTACTTCTGCGTCATCGTCAAGGCAACGCCTCTATTCTGGGCCCGAAGCGCGGAGAAGAGGCACCCCCGGTGAAGATAGCAGCCCGGAACCACTATCCCACTGGACGACCTCTTCACTGGACAGTCCTGCAGCACCGGACCAGCGCAGAGCAGAGGCGAGTACTGTACAGAACTAAAGGGGGTGAGAGGGGGCTGGATGATGTCGAAGGCCGCAGTGGTCTTCAACCTGCGGACCTCCAGAGGTTTCAAAACTACAACTCCCAGCAAGCCCGGACAGCCGATGGCTGCCCGGGCTTACTGGGAGTTGTAGTTTTGAAACCTCTGGAGGTCCGCAGGTTGAAGACCACTGAGGGCGGATGATGACAAGAGGATGATGAAGGGGGGGTGTGGGATGATGACAAGGGGATGATGAAGGGGGGGTGTGGGATGATGACAAGGGGATGATGAAGGGGGGGGGGGTGTGGGATGATGACAAGGGGATGATGAAGGGGGGTGGGGATGATGACAAGGGGATGATGAAGGGGGGTGGGGATGATGACAAGGGGATGATGAAGGGGGGTGTGGGATGATGACAGGTGATGATGATGAGGGTCTGGATGATGACAGGGTGATAATGATGAGGATGTTAATGACGGGGGTCTGGATGATGACAGGGGGGGTGATGTATTTCCCACCCTAGGCTTATACTCGAGTCAATAACTTTTCCTGGGATTTTGGGGTGAAATTAGGGGCCTCGGCTTATACTCGGGTCGGCTTATACTCGAGTATATACGGTAGTTTATTTTCCATATTATCTCTACAAAATGAATTAATCCCTTACGGACTTTTCACCTTAAGGACTCAGCAAATTTTAGTTTTTTTTACATTTTTGTTTTTTCCTCCTTCCCATCTAAAAATCATAACTATTTAAATTTTGCACCTACAGACCCATATAAGGGCTTGTTTTTTGCGTCACTAATTGTGCTTTTTATTGGCATCACTTATTTTATAATATATCCTTCGACAAAAACAAAAATAAAATTATTTGTGGCATGAAATAAAAAAAGAAACACAATTTTGTAACTTTTGGGGGCTCTCGTTTCTACGCAGTGCATTTTTCGGTGAAAAATGACACCTTATCTATATTCTGCAGGTCCATACAGTTAAAAGGATACCCATTTTATTATATTTTAACATTTAAAAAAATTATAAACTACATGCACCAAAATTTGTATGTTTAAAATTATAAAAACTATAACTTTTTTATTTTTCTGTTTACAGGGCGGTATGAGAGCTCATTTATTGTGCTGTTGTCTGTAGTTTTTATTGGTACCACATTTGTTTTGATCAGACTTTTTGATTTTTATAGTATATGAAGTGACCAAAAAACCTTATATTTTAATAGTTCGGACATTTACTCACGCAGCGGTACCACCTATGATTATTTTTATTATTGGGGGAAGGGGTTAATTAACTTTTATTACATTTTATTTTTACACTTTTTTTTTTTGCCCCCATAGAGGATAAAACATGCAATCTTCTGATTGTATACACTGTTCAACGCTGTGTCATTGCATAGCATTGATCAGTGTAATCGGCGCTCTGTTGCTGTAGCCTGCTGCACAGGCATGGAGCAGTAGATCGCCGATCGGACGACGGAGAGGCAGGTGAGGACCCTCCCGTCATCCTGTAAGCTGATCGGGACATCTTGATTTTGTCGCGATAGTCCCGATCAGCTCCGCTGAGCTGCGGGATTCTTTTACTTTCACTTTAGATGCTGCAATGTACTTTGATTGCGGCGTCTAAAGGGTTAATGCCGAGCATCGACCCAATCGGCCATGCCTGGCATTAGCCGTGGGTCCTGGCTGCCCATAGCAACTGGGACCCACCGGGTTTAACCCGTTCTCCGCTGGTGAGAACAGTTTAAACCTGTTTAACTGGACCGGGGATGCATGGCGTACGTGTACGCCCTGCGTCCCCAAGAGGTTAAGAAATCTGATTGTGTCAGACTTTTTGACATTATTTATGTTCTCTACATACACATATTATTATAATTTTTTTTATGGTTACGCCACTAGTTTGAATAGGGAATGTCCGAATTAATTTTTGTAATCAATAACTAGGTAAAACTTACTTAATTACAAGGCAAAATTGTCTTTTCTCTGCAAATTTGGAAATGTTCAAATTTTTTGGTTTTCTTTTTGTACCCATTGAACTTTTCATTTTTATTAATAGAAATAATTTTATAGTGGAGTAACATATGTGTTGTCTAACAGTAGCGTAGTGACCGGGGTGCAGGCCACACCGGGTGACACCAGCCTGATGAGGTAGCACCCTCATTATCCATTGGCAGGATCATCCTCCTGGCAGTAGCACCCCTATCATCCATTGGCGGGATGATCCTCCTGGCAGTAGCACCCCCCTCATCCAGGAGGAAGATGCTGCCGCTGGATGATGGGGGTGCTACTGCCAGGAGTATGATCCTGCTGATGGATGATGGGGGTGCTACTGCCAGAAGGGGGCAGTAGCACTCTCATCATCCATTGGCAGGATCATCCTCCTGGCAGTAGCCCCCCCTTCATCGAGCGGCAGCACCATCCTCCTGCATGTTGGGGGTGCTACTGCCAGGAGGATTATCCTGCCGATGGATAATGAGGGTGCTACTGCCCCCCCCCCAGCAGTAACACCCCAATCATCCATAGGCAGGATCATCCTCCTGGCAGTAGCACCCCTATCATCCAGCAGCAGCCCCATCCTCCTGGGTGATGGAGGTGCTACTGCCAGGAGGATGATCCTGCCAATGGATGATGGGGGTGCTACTGCCAGGGGGGCCTGTAGCACCCTCATCATCCATCGGCAGGATCATCCTCCTTGCAGTAGCACCCCTATCATCAAGGAGGATGGTGCTGCCACTGGATAATGGAGTGTTACTGCCAGAAGGATGATCCTGCCGATGGATAATGGGGTACTACTGACAGGGGGGGCAGTATCACCCTCATAATTCATCCATCAGCAGGATCATCCTTCTGGCAGTAGCACCCCCATCATCCAGGAGGATGGTGCTGCCGATAGATGATAGGGGTGCTGCTGCCACGAGGATGATACTGCCGATGGATGATGGGGGTGCTATTGCCAGGGGGCCTGTAGCACCCTCATAATCCATCGGCAGGATCATCCTCCTGGCAGTAGAACCCCCATCATGCAGGAGGAAGGTACTGTCGCTGGATGACGGGCGTGCTACTGCCAGAAGGATGATCCTGCCGATGGATGATGGGGTGCTACTTCCAGGGGGGCCAGTAGCACCCTCATCGTCCATTGGCAGGTTCATCCTCCTGGCAGTAGCACCCCCATTATCAAGGAGGATGGTTCTGCCGATGGATGAAGGGGGTGCTGCTTCCAGGAGGATGACCCTGCCGATGGATGATGGGGGTGCTACTGCTACTGCCAGGGGGGCCAGTAGCACCCTCATCATCCATCGGCAGCATCATTCTCCTAGCAGTAGCACCCCCATCATCCAGGAGGATGGTGATGCCGCTGGATCATGGGAGTGTTACTGCCAGGAGGATGATCCTGCCGATAGATGATGGGGGTGCTACTGCCAGGGGGGGGCAGTAGCACCCTCATCATCCATCGGCAGGATAATTCTCCTGGCAGTAGTACCCTCATCATCCAGGAGTATGGTGCTGCCGTTGGATGATGAGGGGTGCTACTTTGACGGGGCGGGGGCTGACAGTATTGGGTTATCATTAGGGATGAGTGAATCGATTCTGATGAATCCAAATTCGTTACGAATTTCAGGAAAAATTTGATTTGCAACGATTGCGAATATTGCCGCAAATCACTTCATTAAACTTCATTTAGTGCGGTCCAGGCTCCAGAGCATCTAAAATGGCAGATACACATGGGAGGCGATGGGGAAAGGAATCCTGGGAAGCCGGGAACAAGGGTAGGCAGGATGTCCCGGAATCACATGCAGGATTCAGACTATCAGCAGCCGGTCACCCCTGTGTGTCACATGTCACAGCCCTATTTAATCAGCAGCCATATTGCGGCCAGTCACTTCAGCCTTTCACTGTAAAAAGATAGATAGGGACAGATAGCACTGTGGGTTGCACAGAAAAGCTTTTTCCAGCAGTGATTCACCTCCTAGTCAAGTCAGCGTTCTGTTGCACAGAGAGAGGGACAGAGAGCAGTGTGTGTTTTAAAGAAAAGCATTCTTACTGCAGCGATTCACCTCCCACAGAGAGCAGTGTGTTGCACAGAAGAACAGCAGCAATTCAGCTCAAGTACAAATCCTGCCAAGAAGCAATGATAGGAAAGGGAGTGAGATTGTGTGAGAGAGTCATATTTTGGGTGTAGTACACAGTCACTGTATGTTGCAGCACAGGTGTGTACTGCTTGTTTTGTGCACAAATACTTTTTTAAGTGTACTTTAGCGCATTGTTCTGCCCACATAAGTGCTTAGCATATACATACATACATCTATGTGGTGTACTATTTTGTTCCTGCTAAAGTCTCAAAGGCCTAGATACTGTGAAAGGCCAGACAAAAGTACTCACCAGCTGGTGTTGTACAAAAAAATACTTTTTAAAGCGTACTGTGGCGCATATGTCTGCCCTCATAAGTGCATACCACATACGTACATCTAAGTGGCGTACTGTTTTGTTCCTGATAAAGTCTTAAGGTCCTAGTTACTGTAAAAGGCCAGCCAAAAGTACCAACCCGATGCTGTTCTAGAAAAATACAGTTTTAAGCATAGTAAAGTGTATTATACTCCCCTCATATACACACTAAGTATGCCAGGCAGAGAAGTGCCAGGATGTGCACAGAGGAGTGGCAGAGGCCTAAATTGACCAGCAACCTATCTGCCGTCATCGATTGGTTAACATGGTCATCCACTTAATCACAAGTGACATCTGACACCCCCAGTCAACGCTCGGTGGGTTCCTCAGACACAACCCTCAGTTGGCATGGCCCGGGAGCTATCCCTGTCCTCCCATTGCCTCTGTCCTATGCTGTTCCCTCCCCTACAGAACTATATTTTGCTGTGGGCTCAGCTACTGACAGCTGAGAAGTGGAGCAGACATCCGCTGCTTCCTCCGCTAAGCAGGCAAGTAGTGATGAAGAGAATGACGTGGGAGGTGGTGTTGCCAGCGTTCAGGGTTCTGAAGCAGACACTGTTGAGGAACCTGAGGAGTACATCAGTGACGTGCAGACACTTGTTGATAATGATGAAGCCGATCGCAATTGGGAGCTGGGTGCAGAAGGGGCTTCATCATCATCAGGAGAAGAGGGCTGCAGGTTGGCCGTGAGGCAGCAGCTGAGCCAGCAAGGTGGTAGCATGATTGACAGTCAGCATGGTGGCAGAAGTGGAAATTCTGGAGCCAAACGTAGTGTTGAGTGGCATAGGCCATATTCGAATTCGCGATATTTCGCGAATATATGGAGGAATATTCGTCATATATTTGCTAAATTCACATATTCGTAATATTCTCGTTATATTTTCGCATATGCGAAAATTTTCATATGCGAAAATTAGCATACGCGAAAATTAGCATAAACGAAAATTCGCATATGCGCAAATTAGCATATGCTAATTTTCACATATGCGAAAATTCGTACGCCAGTCTCACGCAGTAGTATTAGAGCCTTCTTTACACCGCACAAGCTGGAAGCAGAGAGGGATGATCACTGTGATGTGTACTATGAAATAAAAAAACGAATATTCGTAATTGCGAATATATAGTGCTATATTCGCGAATATGCGCAAATTCGCGAATAAAATTCGCGAGCAACACTAGCCAAACGAGCCTGGGGGAGACCACCTGCTTCGCGGCAGCCTACCTTCCCTTGTTCCACTACCTTCCTTGGAGGTAGTGGAACAGGGGTTCCTGGAGATGGCGGCAGTATGGTAGCTAATGCTAAATTTAAAATTCCTCCTTTATTCTTCGGGATTGTGAAGCCCTATTGTCTCCTCATGCTGTCGCCATCTGCAGGCTGAGTCATCCAGCCACTATATGGTCTGCTCTTGTTGCCACCAACTCCAGGCTGTGTCATTCAGCCAATATATGGTCTCCTCATGCCACCGCCAGCTCCAGGCTGTGTCATTCAGCCACTATATGGTCTCCTCATGCTGCTGGGACATTACCTTTACATTTTTATGGTAGCACTAGGTACCATAAATCTTCAATTTAAATGGGAATATTCATCTTTTTATCTTAGAGATTGTGAGGCCCTATGGTCTCCTCATGCTGCCTCCAACTCCAGGCTGTGTCATTCAGCCACTATATGGTCTCCTCATGCTGCTGGGACATTACCTTAACATTTTTATGGTAGCACTAGGTACCATAAATCTTCAATTTAAATGTGAATATTCATCTTTTTATCTTAGAGATTGTGAGGCCCTATGGTCTCCTCATGCTGCCTCCAACTCCAGGCTGTGTCATTCAGCCACTATATGGTCTCCTCATGCTGCTGGGACATTACCTTAACATTTTTATGGTAGCACTAGGTACCATAAATCTTCAATTTAAATGTGAATATTCATCTTTTTATCTTAGAGATTGTGAGGCCCTATGGTCTCCTCATGCTGCCTCCAACTCCAGGCTGTGTCATTCAGCCACTATATGGTCTCCTCATGCTGCTGGGACATTACCTAAACATTTTTATGGTAGTACTAGCTACCATAAATCTTCAATTTAAATTTGAAAATTCATCTTTTAGTTTTAGGGATTGTAAAGCCCTATGGTCTCCTCCTCATGCTGCCGCCAGCTCCAGGCTGTGTTATTCAGCCACTATATGGTCTCCTCATGCTGCTGAGACATTACCAAAATGTTTTATGGTAGCACTAGCTACCATAAATCTTCAATTTAAATTTGAAAATTCATCTTTTTATCTTAGAGATTGTGATGCCATATGGTCTCCTCATGCTGCCGCCAACTCCAGGCTGTGTCATTCAGCCACTATATGGTCTCCTCTTGCTGCTGCCACCTCTAGGCTCTGTCATTGTGCCGCCATGTGACATGTAACTCCTTGTTGGATTTGGTCTTTTGCAGGGGTCAAGTCCAGTGTTCATGCTGTGGAAAAAGTGAAGGAACTCAGTTCCTACAAGTTTCTGCAGGACTTGAGCCCTGGTCTTTTGTAAGCACACATTTTATTATTAAATCTTTAACCCCTTCCCGCAAATGGACGTGTATACATGGTGATGTCCGTTGGCATGGTGATAGAAACGTCATCTCAGCTGTTCTAGACAGCTGACCGATGACACTATGCAGCAGGGGACCAATCAGACTGGTCCCCTGCTTCAGATCATTGTCATTAGTCAGTCAGTTAGTCACTGACTAATGACAAGGACTTGCGGGGTTCCGGGCTGATCGGGTCTCTGGTGACCCGATCGCCCGGAAAATAGGGATGATGGGAGCAGTCAGAGACCGCTCCAATCCATCCTGAGTGATAGGAGCGAGGTGGCAGCTGCCACCTCGCTCCTAAACCCCTGCCATTGGTCGTTAGGACTAGCGACCAATGGCAGGAGGGGGGCGGGAGGTTAGAGGGGAAATCCCCGCTCTGCCCCGCCCCTGGATGTCGGGGCAGAGCGGGGGAAGATGGCGGATGGTCCCGGGACCAGCGATCATGTCCCAGGACCGGCGATCGTGTCGGGCCCCGCGGCTGTATCTGGACAGACAGCGCGGGACCGGCGGAGGCAGCGGCGGACGCAGCAGTGAAGATCAGCGGTAAGTGATCTTCACTGCTGCGTTCCAGGAGTTGCCAAACTACAACTCCCAGCAAGCCCAGACAGCCAAAGGCTTTCTGGCCATGCTGGGAGTTGTAGTTTTGCAACATCTGGAGGCCCACAGTTTGGAGACCACTGTGCAGTGGTGTCCAAACTGTTCTCTTACAGATGTTGCAAAACTACAACTCCCAGCATGCCCAGACAGTCCAGGCATGCTGGGAATTGTAGTTCTGTAACATGTGGCCCTTCAGATGTTGCAGAACTACAACTCCAAGCATGCCTGGACAGTCTGGGCATGCTTGGAGTTGAAGTTTTGCAACATCTGGAGGGCTACAGCTTGGACACCACTGCACAGTGGTCACCAAACTGTGACCCTTCAGATATTGCAAAACTAACTCTCAACATGTCTTTTGGCGGTCTGGGCATGCAGGGAGTTGTAGTTTTTCAACAGCTGGAGGCACCCTTTTTGGGAAACACTGAGTTAAGTAACAAACTCAGTGTTTTGCAACCAGTGTGCCTCCAGCTGTTGCATAACTACAACCCCCAGCATGCACGGACAGCCAAAGGGCATGCTAGGAGTGTTAGTCGTATGCCTCCAGCTGTTGCATAACTACAAGTCCCAGCATGCCCTCAGTTGTCACTGCATGCTGAGAGTTGTAGTTTTTGCAACGGCTGAAGGCACACTGGTTGTAAAGTTTGTTACCTAACACAGTGTTTCGCAACCAGTGTGCCTCCAGCTGTTGCAAACTACAACTCCCAGCATGCACTGATAGACCGTACATGCAGGGAGTTGTAGTTTTGCTACAGCTGGAGGCACACTGGTTGCAAAACACTGAGTTAAGTAACAAACTCTGTGTTTTGCAACCATTGTGCCTCCAGCTGTTGCATAACTTCAAACCCCAGCATGCACGGACAGCCAAAGGGCATGCTGGTAGTGGTAGTTTTGCAACAGCTGGAGGTTTGAGCCCCTCCCCCCCCATGTGAATGTACAGGGTACATTCACACGACCGGGGTCTACAGCGAGCTTCTTGCTACAAGTTTGAGATGCAGCAAGTTTTCCGCCGCAGCTCAAACTCCCAGTGGGAAGCTCGCTGTAGACCCCGGCCATGTGAGTGTACCCTAAAAACACCACACTATACTACATTACACAAAATAAAAAGTAAAACGCTACATACACATACCCCTACACAGCCCCCCCTCCCACCCCCCACCCCCCAAATAAAAAATTTCTCGGATGACACTGTTTTCAAAACGGAGCCTCCAGCTGTTGCAAGGCAACTCCCAGTATTGCCGGACAGCGATTGACTTTCCAAGCATGCTGGAAGTTTTGCAACAGCTGGAGGCACCCTGTTTGGGAAACACTGCCATAGGGTATTTTTGGTATCGGAGGCAAGTGTCATTCTTGCATCTGGTTCCGTCCTTATGCAAATCCCTTATTTAGTTCTCAAATGCGCATGGCGCTCTCTCACTTCAGAGCCCTGTCGTATTTCAAGGCAACAGTTTAGGGCCACATATGGGGTATTTTCGTACTCAGGAGAAATTGCCTAACAAATTTTTGGGGGCTTTTTCTCCTATTACCCCTTGTAAAAATTTAAAATTTGGGGGAAAACCAGCATTTTAGTGAAAAAAAAATAAAAATCATTTACACATCCGACTTTAACAAAAAGTCGTCAAAAACCTGTGGGGTGTTAAGGCTCACTGTACCCCTTGTTACCTTCCTTAAGGGGTGTAGATTACATAATAGTATGCCACATGGATTTTTTTTTGCTGTTCTGGCACCATAGGGGCTTCCTAAATGTGACATGCCCCCCCCCCCCCCCAAACCATTTCAGAAAAATTCACTCTCCAAAGTCCCATTGTCGTTCCTTCCCTTCTGAGCCCTCTACTGCGCCGATCGAACACTTTACATACACATATGAGGTATTTCCTTACTCGAGAGAAATTGGGTTACACATTTTGGGGGGATTTCTCTCCTTTTACCACTTATAAAAATACAAAAACTGGGTCTACAAGAACATGCGAGTGTAAAAAAGGCAGATTTTGAATTTTCTTCTTCACTTTCCTACTATTCCTGTGAAACACCTAAAGGGTTAACACACTTACTGAATGTCATTTTGAATACGTTGAGGGGTTCAGTTTTTATAATGGGGTCATTTGTGTGGTATTTCCAATAAGAAGGCCCTTCAAATCCACTTCAAACCTGAACTGGTCCCTGAAAAATTCCGATTTACAAAATTTTGTGAAAAATTAGAAAATTGATGCTGAATTTTGAAGCCCTCTGATGTCTTCCAAAAGTAAAAACATGTCAACTTTATGATGCAAATATAAAGTAGACATGTTTTATATGTGAATCAGTATATAATTTATTTGGTATGTCTATGTTCCTTACAAGCAGAGAGTTTCAAAGTTCGAAAATTGCAAAATTTTAAAAAATTTTATGAAATTTTGGAATTTTTCACCAAGAAATGATGCAAGTATCATGGAAATTTTACTGCTATGTCCTTAAGGGGTTAATTTAAATTTTAAAAAAATCAATAGAGCGATAACAATGAACCATAACTCATTAAATGAAACATTCACACTTTCACAGTCAGGGGGGCACTGAGAGGCAGGGGTTGGAACAGGTGGTATCTCGCCTGGCAGAGGACCACCAGCTCGATGCTCACCAGAAAGGGTACTCAAAAAATTTATGTATAAATTCAAATTAAATGAAATAAAAATTATATAAAAATTCTCTTTATTCTCCTCAATTTTGATGCCATATGGTTTCCCTCCTGCCACATCCAGACCCTCTGCGACGATGCCTGTAATCTGGATGTTATACTGAATAACAGTATTATTTCACTAGCACAGCACATTCCCTATGCGTGTTAGGACAAGGCAAAGTGTTCTACACCGCTATTGTGTCTATATGGTTTCCTCATGCTTCCGCCACCTCCACGCTGTGTCATTCAGCCACTGTGAGATTTATCAAGCTCTGTAGTAGATACTAGGAGATTTATCAAGCTCTGTAGTAGATTTTTTTTCACAAAAAGTCGCACGTACTTGCGCACGTGCGACTTTTCTATACATGCTGCGACTTTTTGACTTTTGCGTATTCCAAATCACATTTCTGATATCTGTTCTTTTTTTACTTTGCAGTGGTCATGTAGTTATCAAATGCGATAGTCACTATTTATTCGGAAAAAAAAGTTGCATATGTATTCCAGGTCCAACCTGGCTTACAGAAAGTGCATACATCTGCAGAAAAGAACATTACCACCCACTTTAAAGGGGTTATCCAGGAAAAAGCTTTTTTTTTATAGATCAACTGGCTCCAGAAAGTTAAACAGATTTGTAAATTACTTCTATTAAAAAATCCTAATCCTTTCAGTACTTAATAGCTGCTGAAGTTTAGTTGTGTCATGAGAGAGTACTTAGACAGAAAAGAACGTGTCTCAGGAACTGCCTAGTTTAGAAGCAAATCCCCATAACAAACCTCTTCTACTCTGTGCAGTTCCCGAGACAAGCAGAGATGTCAGCAGAGAGCACTGTTGCCAGACAGAAAACAACAACTCTACTTTGGCAGCTGATAATTATTGAAATGATTAAGATTTTTTAATAGAAGTAATTTACAAATCTTTTTAACTTTCTGGAGTCAGTTGATTAAAAAAAAAAAAGTTTTTTTCCTGGAATACCCCTTTAACAACTGTTCTGTTCTGCATTATGAAACAAAGCTACTACATTAATGTTAATGTTAATTATAGAAAAAATGAATTATATAACTAATAACTCTATTAAAGGGTAACTTTTATTAAAAAATGTTTTGCTATTGCACTCCTAATGGTAAAAAAAAAAAAAAATTCTAATATACTTTAAACAATAGTATTGTGCATCGGCGGTATATAAGGACCTTAACTGTATGGCACTTACTTAGAGTTTCATGTAGTGTTCACCGGTAAAGCGCAGCTTCACTTCCAGCTTGCGGTTCTTTGACTTTTACTTCTCTGTTGTGGTCCCGGATAACTGGCAGAACCTAGGTAAAGTCCTGTAATGTGTGTGGAGTTCCGTGATGACAGGGAGCCAAATGCCGGGAGAACTGCCTTGGCCGGAAGAGTCTCACTGGCTAGCTTCCCTGGTAATACAATGTTATGCCGTGACCCAATAAAACTGCCAGTGACATCACTACTGCAAGCGCATAGGGCCAAAAAAGATCTTACGTGTTTCAGAAAGTACGCTTTCCTTCCTCAGAGATCGATGGCTATGCTGGGTCACAGCTATTTATGCTGAGTTTGTCTATCTTTAATTACAATATCCACCTGGCTCTGATTAAAAGCTTACAACTTTAAGGGGTATTCCGGGCAAAAAGATTTTATCCCCTATCCAAAGGATAGGGGATAAGATGTCTGATCGCGGGGGGCCCGCTGCTGACACCCCCCACGATCTCCCTACAGCACCCACTTTCTTTGCAGGTGCTGAATCTCCAGTTTCGGAAACCTCCGGGTTTCTGGGACTGGGGATGTGACGTAACGCCCCCTCCATTCATGTCTATGGGAGGGGGCGTGATGACCGTCATCCCCCTCCCATAGACATGAATGGAGGAGGCGTGGTGTGACGTCACATCCCCAGTCCCAGAAACCCAGAGGTTTCTGAAACTGGAGATTCAGCACCCGCATAGAAAGCAGGTGCTTCAGGGAGATCGCAGGGGGACTCATTAGCGAGCCCTCCCCACCCGATCAGACATCTTATCCCCTATCCTTTGGATAGGTGATAAAATGTTTTTGCCCGGAAACTCTTTAAAAGGGGCCTCATCTATTTCACCAAAAAGTATTTAGACCTTGTTGCTTGAATTAAAAGAGCAGTCCCTGTGCAAAAAACGCATCCAAAATGCACCATAGTGTGAACATGGTCCAACACAAAACTCTTCCAAAAATTGCTAAAAATGTTTCATGTATTTTGAAATAATAAAATTGATGTTTTATACATAGGCAAACATTTCAAAATCTGTGTTTAGACCAAGTGGGGCCATAGAATTCAACTAAAAATCCATCTGCCTTCTGCTCTGGACATGGCTGCTATATAGTCTCCACCTCTCCAATGTTTCATTACTTGCTCTATTCCGAAGAATTATGAACCAGAAAATGAGGCATTGTGTTTTTCTAAATAATGTTTTGATAAGGGGTGTCCCAAAAATTTCCCCAAAACATGTTCCCCAATCCTTTTTGACAACATACGTTTGGTTCTTCCCACGTATGTTTTTTCACAAGGGCAAACTATCCCGTAAATATCTCCTTTAGTTTAACAATTTATGTGTGTCTTTATGGATTGGTTGTATGAGCCGTCATTATTTTCTATTTAAAATATTAGTTTTCCTTTTGTAATTTTGCATCCTTTGGATAGGCGGCAAGGAAAAAACCCAGTTTTTTGCAGGAATGTGGATACGTTCTTCCCCCTATCATTTTTGACTGTTGGTGCCACATAATTCCCTATGTTAACTGATTTAAGAAAAACAAATATGCGTTTTTTTGGGGGGCAGTTCGCCTATTGTATGGTCGCCTTGCAAGATATCCCAATGTTTCTGGACAATTTTTTTAAACAAAAAACTATGACTATTGTATGTTGTAATGATGGGGATTTTTATCTGGTCCTGTGACTCGGGATCTCCGTTTTTTTCTTTATTAATAAACAGAGAATCACGGTCTAAATTCAGAATTTGTTCTGCAGTTTGCTCTATGTTCTCTTTCTTATACCCCTTTTCCATGAATTTATTCTGCAATTCATGTTCCGTACAATTTCTACAGAGACAAATTAATTGACTCCTAGGTATGTTATTTAGCCATATGGGTAGGTGACAGCTATTCAAATCAATGTAGTTGTTGCTATCTGTCATTTTTCTGTATGTTTTTGTAAGAATTTTGTGATCTCTAGTGAAAACAGTAATGTTTAAAAAGTTGATTTCAGTACGACTAACGGTAGGAGTAAAGGAAAAATAAAATTCATTTTTATTTAAATAATTGAAAAACATATTTAGCTCCTCCTCGGACCCTTTCCAAATAAAAAATATATCATCTATAAAACGATGCCAGAGGACCAGGTTTGATGACAGGTTTTCTCTTGGGAGGATGGCTAGTTCCTCCCAATACCCCATATATAGATTTGAATATCCTTGCGCAAACCTGATCCCCATGGCTGTACCCCACGTCAGCAGGTAAAACTCCTCCTCATATAAAAAATAATTATGATTTAATATAAAAGCAATGCAATTTCCTATAAAATTTATCTGATCAAGAGGTAGAGTGACATCCTTTTTCATAAAATATTCAGCTGCTGCTTGTCCTTTTTGATGCTCAGTTATTGTGTATAATGATGTAACATCTAAGGTGCCTAAGATATAGTCAGGTTGCCATACTATTCCTTTTAATATTTGAAGAACATGTTTCGTGTCCTTAAGGTATGTTGTTAATTGGACTACATATTTTTGTAGATGTGTATCCACATATTTGGATAGATTAGACGTCAAACTATTGATCCCTGAAATAAATGGACGTCCCGCTGGATTTGTGGTGGATTTATGTATTTTTGGAATATGATAGAAAGTTCAGAAGAAGTGACCCGATAAAACTGCTATTGACGTCACTACTGCAAGCGCATAAGGACAAAAAGGATCTTACGCATTTCAGAAAGTACATAGTTACATAGTTAGTACGGTCGAAAAAAGACATATGTCCATCAAAAAAAAAGTACGCTTTCCTTCCTCAGAGATCAATGGCTATGCTGGGTCACAGCTATTTATGCTCAGTTTGTCCATCTTTAATTACAAGATCCACCTGGCTCTGATAAAAGCTTCCAACTTAAAGGAGCCTCATCTATTTCACCAAATAGTATTTAGACCATGTTGCTTGAATCAAACAAAACATACCAAAAATTGAAAATGGACCCCACACCAACATTTAAAGTTTTACTAAATCAATTGGTTCAGGAAGGAATCAAAAAAGGATATTAAACAAGAAGGAAGCGGAATTTATCAACATAAAAAATTCACAAATCTTCGCTTTCTATCATATTCCAAAAATTCATAAATCCACCACAAATCCACCGGGACATCCAATTATTTCAGGGATCAATAGTTTGACATCTAATCTATCCAAATATGTGGATACACATCTACAAAAATATGTAGTACAATTAACAACATACCTTAAGGACACGAAACATGTTCTTCAAATATTAAAAGGAATAGTATGGCAACCTGACTATATCTTAGCAACTTAGATGTTACATCATTATACACAATAATTGAGCATCAAAAAGGACAAGCAGCAGCTGAATATTTTATGAAAAAGGATGTCACTCTACCTCCCGATCAGATTAATTTTATAGGAATTTGCATTGCTTTTATATTAAATCATAATTATTTTTTATATGAGGAGGAGTTTTACCTGCAGATGTGGGGTACCGCTATTGGGACCAGGTTTCCGCTGGAATATTCTAATCTATATATGGGGTATTGGCAGGAACTAGCCATCCTCCCAAGAGCATACCTATCGTCAAACCTGGTCCTCTGGCATCGTTTATAGATGATATATTTTTTATTTGGAAAGGGTCCGAGGAGGAGCTAAATATGTTTTCAAAAAATTCAAATAAAAAATAATTTTATTTGTCCTTTACTCCTACCGCTAGTCGGACTGAAATCAACTTTTTAGACATTACTATTTTCATTAGAGATCACCAAATTCTTACAAAAACATATAGAAATATGACAGATAGCAGCAGCTACATTGATTTGAATAGCTGTCACCTACCCATATGGCTAAATAACATACCTTGGAGCCAATTAATTTGTCTCTGTAGAAATTGTACGGAACATGAATTGCAGAATAAATTCATGGAAAAGGGGTATAAGAAAGAGAACATAGAGCAAACTGCAGAACAAATTCAGAATTTAGACCATGATTCTCTGTTTATTAATAAAGACAAAACCTGAGATCCCAAGTCACAGGACCAGATAAAAATCCCCATCATTACAACATACAATAGTCATAGTTTTTTGTTTAAAAATATTGTTCAGAAATATTGGGATATCTTGCAAGGCGACCATACAATAGGCGAAATGCTCCCAAAAAAAACCCATATTTGTTTTTCGTAAATCAGTTAACATAGGGAATTGTGTGGCACCAACAGTCAAAAATGATAGGGGGAAGAACGTATCCACATTACTGCAAAAAAATGTTTTTTTTCCTTGCCGCCTATCCAAAGGATGCAAAATTACAAAAGGAAAACCAATATTTAAAATAGAAAATAAAGACGGCTCATTCAACCAATCCATGAAGACACACATAAATTGTTAAGCTAAAAGAGTTATTTATGGGATAGTTTGCCCTTGTGAAAAAACATACGTGGGAAGAACCAAACGTATGTTGTCAAAAAGGATTGGGGAACATGTTTATAAAATAGGAAGAACATTTTTGGGACACCCCTTATCAAAACATTATTTAGAAAAACACAATGCCTCTTTTCTGGTTCATAATTCTTCAGAATAGAGCAAGTAATGAAACATTGGAGAGGTGGAGACTCTATAGCAGCCATTTCCAGAGCAGAAGGCAGATGGATTTTTTAATTTGAATTCTATGGCCCCACTTGCTCTAAACACAGATTTTGAAATGTTTGCCTGTGTACAAAACATCAATTTTATTATTTAAAAATATTTGAAACATTTTTAGTAATTTTTGGAAAAGTTTTGTGTTGGACCATGATCACACTATGGTGCGTTTTTTATGCATTTTTTGCACAGGCACTGCTCTTTTGAGTCAAGCAACATGGTCTAAATACTATTTGGCATTTGGCCCCTTTAAGTTGGAAGCTTTTAATCAGAGCCAGGTGGATTTTGTAATTAAAGATGGACAAACTGAGCATAAATAGCTGTGACCCAGCATAGCCATTGATCTCTGAGGAAGGAAAGTGTACTTTCTGAAATGCGTAAGATCCTTTTTGGCCCTATGTAGTGACGTCACTAGCAGTTTTAACACGATAAAACATTGTATTACCAGGGAAGATAGCCGGTGAGACGCTTCCGTCTGTTCTCCCGGCATTTGGCTCCCTTTCATCACGGAACTCCGCACATGTTAACAGACTTTACCTAGGTTCTGCCAGTTATCCGGGATCACAACAGAGAAGTAGAAGTCAAAGAACCGCAAGCTTGAAGTGAAGCTGCGCTTTACCGGTGAACTCTACATGAACTCTAAGTAAGTGCCATACAGTTTAGGTCCTTCTATAGCGCCGATGCACAATACTATTGTTTAAATAACCCCCTTTCTAGAGTGAAATATATTCGAAATATTTTTTATTTACCATAAGGAGTGCAATAGCAAAAATTAGTTTTAATGACAGTGCCCTTTTAATTTTAAGGTTGAAAATGCACACTGCTCACCTTGTTAATTTTAGGACATGTACATGCTGACGTACCCACTACATTTTAAAACTAATGTTGGGTTAAAATAGAATAAGGCACAAAAGTACTGGAAGGATTAAGATGTTTTAATAGAAGTGATTTACAAATCTGTTTAACTTTCTGGCACCAGTTGATTTAAAAAAAGAAAAAAAAAAGTTTTCCACGGGAGTACCCCTTTAACCCCTTAACGACGCAGGACGTATATTTACGTCCTGTGCCGGCTCCCGCGATATGAAGCGGGGTTGCAGCGCGTCGGTCCCGGCGCTCATCAACGGCCGGGACCCGCAGCTAATACCACACATCGCCAATCGCGGCAATGTGTGGTATTAACCCTTTAGAAGCCGCGGTCAAAGCTGACCGCCGCTTCTAAAGCGAAAGTGAAAGTATCCCGGCTAGTCAGTCGGGCTGTTCGGGACCGCCACGGTGAAATCGCTTCCTCCCTGAGGAAGCCAAACGGCGAAACGACGTTGGGGTACTGGTGTTGTGTAGGTAGGTACACTGTTTATGTCTCCCAGCCTGTGCTCTGTGAGTGGGGAAGCTTCATGGTAATGCTGCTATTCTGTGCTCCATTTGCACACTATTAATTGCTTTTCCCCTTTCTCCTGACCACTTGCTGGAGGCTACTTATTCAGTGACCTCCTTACTTAGGTTAGTTTTGTTTTGTCTTTTCGTGCAATTTTCACATGACTGTCAAGTGTAACTTATAATTCTTGTTATACTGGTGGCCCTACTCTTTAGTTAGGAATAACTATGTCATGTTTTGCATTTTTGCACTTATACTAACTAATGATATATTACCTGCCTTACCAACTCCTTTTTGTCTGGCTCTACTGTCCCTTTTAATTGTTTTTATTTAATGATGTTCTCAATAAAGTTTATTACTTATATATAGAATTGGTGTTCTAGTGTGTATATAGGATTTCTTGTTAGTTACCAACACACTCGACTTGAAATATATTGGTATCATTTTGCCCTTTCTTTGGATCTAATATAAATTTTCCTGCATGTAGTTATGATTTTTTCCAGAAGTACGACAATATCCAACCTATATAAGTAGGGTATCATTTTAACCGTATGGACCTAGAGAATAATGATAAGGTGTCATTTTTACAGAAATATGCCCTGTGTAGAAACGGAAGCCCCCAAAAGTTACAAAATGGCGTTTTTTCTTAGATTTTGTCGCACAATGATTTTTTTCCATTTTTCCGTAAATTTTGGGGTAAAATGACTAATGTCACTGGAAACTAGAATTGGTGACGCAAAAAATAAGCCATAATATGGATTTTTAGGTGGAAAATTGAGAGGGTTATGATTTTTAAAAGGTAAGGAGGAAAAAACGAAAGTGCAAAAACGGAAAAACCCTGAATCCTTAAGGGGTTAACCACAAGTGGAATTGGCTTTCTCATGTAGGTCTCCTGAAGAGTCATCGAGGGCCTAAAGATGCGGAGCAAATTGTCAAAAGAAGAAATTGACATTCGGGTAAAGTAAAAAAAATTAAGTAGGGTACCTAACAAATCAAACAAAGGGGAAAAAAAATTGCCAAGCACATATAGCATAGGTTGCTACACAGGTTTGCTGATCCTAAAAAAAAATATACCTTCTCAAAGTCCGGTACTAAAAGGAAGAAGTACCTTCATAAGACCTCAATGTAGAAGATGGACCCAGCATCTGTTTCTCTGTTTGCAAACAAACCATTGCACACAAAACAAAGTCAGTTTGTAATTTCTTAACATTTCCCACCCCAAAAAACCCCATTAAAAACACAAAACACAACTCATCAACTGGATCCTGCATGCCAAAAGCAACAGCAAATAATTAGCAACATCATTTGGGGCCAATCTTCCTTGGGGAGCAGACATTCTGAATAAAGCATGCCTTACAAACCACAAAAAAGACAAAAATGCATCAGCCGGGATGGGTTTAAGTAGAACTCTACAAAGGAAATTACATCAGGGGGAGGCAGATACTTCCCATTAATCTTAATCCCTTTTGGCTGTGTACAAAATCAAATTGGAAAGGCTGGAAAAACTGCCAAGCTGCCAAAATTGCTATTTCCACACAAAAGAAAAAATGCCAGAAAAAACGCAGAAAAAAAACGCCAAAAGCAGGAAATTGCACTGGCGTTTTTTCTGACTATTTTTTCACACAAAAAAATGCAAAACAAAAAAACAAGTGAAAACTTAGCAGTGGTAAATAGCATAGTTCTTACAGTGCCCTCTGATGAAATCTGGGATCCTTTAAAACCCTTACTACATCACTATGGATAAAACAAAGTTCTTGAATTTCCTATTAGAATTAGATTTCCAAAAATAGAGCATTATACATTAGTAACCATGTTAAGAAGACTGTTACACATTTTCATGTTCATTTTTCATGTGTAGGAATCATTAATATATAAATATTAGATAAACGGGTAAATTGGTTTTATATTCCCATTCAGAACTCTTAAAATATTGAAATAATTAAAGTTTTAACATTTGTGAATAAGGTTTTAGTTTCTGAATTTGACAAGTAAAGTAATTTTATTGAATTGAAAAAATATACCAAGACTTCCAAAGCTGAATTAATATAATATAATTATGTTTACACATATATTATATTAATATATGTGTAAACATAATTATATTATATTAATTCAGCTTTGGAAGTCTTGGTATATTTTTTCAATTCAATAAAATTACTTTACTTGTCAAATTCAGAAACTAAAAACGTATTCACAAATGTTAATTTTGTTTTGAATCAATATTAGATGTAGTAGTATTGAGTCTGAACACTGTTATTGAAAATTCCGCTGACTGAATGGGACTGCGGAATCCCATGGAAATCAATGGGCAGTAAATTTTGGAGGAATTCTTATATGGAATTCTTCACAGAAATTCATGTGAACATACCCTTTCAGGGGTTGCACTTTTCAGGGCTCCATTCAATACCACTTGAGGGCTTATTCTAAACAAACACATATGCGGAGATTTAGGATTGTTTTTTTACTTGTTATTCTAATTTGCGGGGGGGGGAGGGGTGACCTCTCTTTGGATTTGCATTTTTTTGGCATATTTTTTTACTTACAAAATAAGTAATTTCTGAAGACTTTACTTTGTAGGCCACTTGCAGAGGTCGTTCATGCACTGTATGTCTGGAATAAACCGTGGGTCCCGGTTGCTGAAAGCGACAGGGATTCACCGGGTATGAAGCGCGCTCAGCTGCTTAGCGTGCTTCATATGGCGGGAGTGGGTGCAGATTGCATATGTACATCATGCATCCTTAAGGGGTTAAATAATAAAGAATATTCTACATGTAGCGATACTGAATATTTTTGTTTGTTTGTTTTTTTATTTGACAATTGGAAAAGGGGGGTCTTGGTCTCTCAGAAATAATTAGAATAACCTGGAATAGCATAGCCAATGTGAGCAGACGGGAGGTATCAGCTGGTTAACACATTTAGATTAATTTAAATCTTAAAGGTGTTGAGTATCTACCTAGAACAGGATGTCCAAATTGGGGTCTAGTGAAATTCAGTCAAGGTAAAGCCAGATTTAATGTTATGCCCATTTACTGATATAATAGACTTAAAGGGGTACACCACTGGAAAACATTTTTTTTTTTTTTTATTAACTGGTGCCACAGAGTTAAACAGATTTGGAAATGACCTCCACTAAAAAAATCTTAAAGGGGTACTCCGGTGCTTAGACATCTTATCCCCTATTCAAAGGATAGGGGATAAGATGCCTGATCGCGGGAGTCCCTCCGCTGGGGAACCCCGGGATCATGCACGCGGCACCCCGTTTGTAATCAGTCCCCGGAGCATGTTTGCTCCGGGACTGATTACCGGCGAATACGTGATGTCACGCTCCGCCCCTCCCGTAGGCTTGCATTGAGAGGTGGAGCGTGACGTCACACGCCACCCGCCCTGTAGTCGCCGGTAATCAGTCCCGGAGCGAACACGCTCTGGGGACTGATTACAAACGGGGTGTCGCGTGCATGATCACGGGGGTCCCCAGCGGCGGGACTCCGGCGATCAGGCATCTTATCCCCTATCCTTTGAATAGGGGATAAGATGTCTAAGCACCGGAGTACCCCTTTAACCCTTCCAGTACTTATCAGCTGCTGTATACTACAGGAAGTTCTTTTCTTTTAGAATTTATTTACTGTCTGACCACAGTGCTATCTGCTGACACCTTTGTCCATTTTAGGAATGGTCCAGAGCAGGAGAGGTTTTCTATGTGGATTTGCTCCTACTCTGGACAGTTCCTAAAATGGGCAGAGGTGTCAGCAGAGAGCACTGTGGTCAGGCAGAAAGGAAATTCAAAAAGAAAAGAACTTCCTGTGGATCATACAGCAGCTGATAAGTACTGTAAGGATTAAGATTTTTTTTAATAGAAGTAATTTACAAATCTGTTTATCTTTCTGGCACCAGTTGATTTAAGACAAAATGTTTTCCAGTGCCCGTTTAAGAGCAAAATTTTTCTAAACTTCATGCTTAACTAAGGCAGAATATTGTAGAGATATGAGGCCAGGTGGATGATTTTTAACATTGTTTAAATGAAGTAAGTATTAGCGGGCATAGATATGAGACTAAGCAAAATACTGCAGCTAGAGATATGAAAAGGGGTATAACAAAATATCAGAAAGGGGTAAAACAAGAAAAGGCTTAATGTAAAATCTTTCTTTATACAGTAGGTACTTTTTTGATGACACATTCCTCCTAAATTAACCAGTTTTGATAAATGTGGACCATAATGCCTACATTATCTATTGAATACACTATTCAATAATTTATGGCAGAGCTAAGAGTCAGATGGAGGTAGTTATGAATAATGGCTGTGGTATGTGTTCTGTTACTCCTTTTTTTCATGGGTGGCACCAAATTTACAAAAAGGCACAAGTCGGGCTATAAATTTGGTGCAATTGAAGAAATGAAAGGTGTGAAATTACCCACCATTCAGGTGATAGTTCCAGGAAGCTCTTTCATTGTGTGTTATTGCAAGGCACTTTTGTAGCCATTTTGAATGTCCTTTATTTTACATTTCATTTAACATCTTTTCATTAGCTCATAGGGTTGTAAATCCGATGAGGGAAGGGGGCGTGTCCTTAACTTGTGGTGGAGGGATGTGATTGGTGCACCTGCTCATGCAGCCTTGTCCATGAGTCATCTAGTGTCCCAGTAGGTATGGGGACCCCTAGTGGTGGGATTCAGATAAGCCGTTTTCTTGCTAAACTATTGAAAGTTGTGAAACAAACATATTACAAAAGGTGTCTAATTTGCATCCGTAAAAACTGTAAAAAGTAATAATTTGGATAAACATGTACAGTTTGTAAACTTAATTGTACCAAATATCCAGATTTTTAAACATGTCCATTAGGGATGAGCGAATCGAATCTGACAAATCCGAATTTGTTTCGAATTTCAGGAAAAATTTGATTCGCAACAAATGCGAATATTGCCGTGATTCGATCGCGCAATGCACTTCATTAAACTTTATTTAGTGCAGTGAAGGCTCCAGGCCATCTAAAATGGCAGATCCACATCCAGATGGGGCAAGGGATGCTGGGAAGGCGGGAACAAGGGTAGGCGGGATGACCCTGAATCACATGCAGCATGCAGCCTATCAGCAGCCAGCCATCCACCCCTGTGATGTCACAGCCCTATATAATCTGCTGCCATCTTGCGGCCAGTCACTTCAGCCTTTTATTGCAGAGAGATAGAGAGGGACAGACAGCGCTGTGTGTTGCATAGAAAAGCATTTTTCCAGCAGTGATTTATCTGCCAGTCACATCAGTGTTATGTTGCACAGAAAGAGGGACAGAGAGAAGTGTGTCTTGCACAGAAAAGCATTTTTTCAGCAGAGATTAACCTCCCAGTCACATCAGCATTCTATTACAGAGAGGGACAGAGAGCAGTGTGTCCCACAGAACAGCAGTGATTCACCTCAAGCCCATATCCCGCCTAGAAGCACTGATAGGGAAGGGAGTGAGATAGAGAGAGGAGAGTACAATATTGGGTGAAGTACACAGCGACTGTGTGCTGCAGCACTGGTGTGTATTGCTGGTGATGTACACAAATACTTTTTAAGCATACTGGAGCGCATTGTCCTCCCCTCATAAGTGCATACCACATACGTACATCTAAGTAGTGTACTCTTTTGTTCCTGTTAAAGTCTTAAGGGCCTAGATACTGTGAAAGGCCATCCAAAAGTACACACAGGCTGGTGTTGTACGCAAATACTGTTTTAAGCATACTGGAGTGCATTGTCCTCCCCTCATAAGTACATACCACATACGTACATCTAAGTGGTGTACTATTTTGTTTCTGTTAACGTCTTAAAGGTGTACTCCGTTGGAAAACAAATCTACTGGTGCCAGAAAGTTAAACAGATTTGTAAATTACTTCTATTAAAACATCTTTCCAGTAGTTTTTAGCAGCTGTATGCTACAGAGAAAATTATTTTCTTTTTTAATTTCTTTTTTTGTCCTATCCACAGTGCCCTCTTCTGACACCTGATGCCCGTGAACTGTCCAGGGCAGGAGAAAATCCCCATAACAAACCTATGCTGCTCTGGACAGTGCCTGACACGGACAGAGGTGTCAGCAGAGAGCACTGTGGACAAGACAAAAAAGAAATTCCCGGGAAGTAGTGAAACAGGGATTCCTGGAGTCGGTGGCAGTATCAGTCAATCAATGCGGACTGTTGGTGGGAAAATCAGCTACTCGGCTGTTAACATGGCCATATGCAATATGTGTCGGCAGAAGGGGAAGCGTGGCTCCGATGTGGTGGTCCAGCCTGCTGCATCACCCAGTGGCATGCCACTTCCTGTTTTACACCTCCTGGCTGTGTAATTCAGCCACTATATGTTCTCCTCATGCTGCCACCAACTCCAGGCTGTGTCATTAAGCCACTATATGGTCTTCTCATGCTACCGCCAACTCCAGGCTGTGTAATTCAGCCACTGTATGTTCTCCTTATGCTGCCACCACCTTCACGATGTATCATTCAGGCACTATATGGTCTAGTCATGCTGCCACCACATCCACGCTGTGTCATTCAGCCACTATATGGTCTCCTCATGCTTTTGCAACCTCCAGGCTGTGCCATTCAGCCACTATATGTTCTCCTCATGCTGCCGCCAACTCGAGGCTGTGTTATTCAGCCATTATCTGCTGCCGCCAACTCGAGGCTGTGTCATTCAGCCACTATGTGGTCTCTTCATGCTGCCAATACCTTCACGCTTTGTCAATCAGCCACTATATGGTCTCCTTATGCTTCTGCCACCTCCAGGCTGTGTCATGCAGCCACTATATGGTGTCCTCATTCTGCCACCACCTCCATGCTGTGTCATTCAGCCACTATGTGGTCTCTTCATGCTGTCAACACCTCCAGGCTTTGTCATTCAGCCACTATATGGTCTCCTCATGCTGCCGCCACCTCCATGCTGAGTCATTCAGACACTTTATGGTCTCCTCATGCTGCTGTCACCTCCATGCTGTGTCATTTAGCCACTATATGGTCTCCTCATGCTGCCTCCACCTCCATGCTGTGTCATTCTTCTGCCATTTGGTCTTTTCTTGGATCATGTCAGTTTGCTATAGCTTTTCGACCAAAATAAATTCATATCAAACAACATTTTTTCTAAAAAATGCTGCTAATGGGAAAATGAAAATTTTCATAAAAATCGATCATCGCTAGTCCTCACATGTTGTCTTTGGAATTACCACAGGAATCCAAATAAACACATTGGAGCGAGAAAATTTAACCATAACTGATTAAAGGAAACATTCAAAGCTTGATATGCAGTTTTGCAGTACCAGCCATGCTTACTTACACGTGCATGGCTTGATATCTATCGACAAGCATTTGATACTGGCAGGATCTACCCAGTAGTCCTCCCAACCTGCACCACTGAGAGAGAGTAAAAACTGACACACTACTCTAAAATTGTGCCGCTTTGCGGTCTACATAGGCTGTCGTCACCTCCAGACTGTGTCATTATGCCGCCCCATAGTCTCCTCATGCTGCTGTCACCTTTAGGCTCTGTCATTGTTCCGCCATGTGATCTCCTTGTTATATAAATCTTGTAGTTTGACAGTATTTTTTCTAAGTAAATGCCTCGGGCACTCAGGACACTCATTCATAAGCATGGGAGTGGGGGGGATTAAAGGCAGGGGCTGGGACAGGCAGTAGGCTGACCTCAAGTCGGACCGCCAGCTCGATTTTAATTTACAACTATTAGCTTTTCCATAGTTTACACTGCAGCAATTATACACTATTGGAGCTGTAATTACTGCAGCTGCTGGCACCAGACTTGCCTTCCAATGGGTCCTCAAAAAAGGATTTAAAGTTTGCTCATTCCAATTACCAGGCTCTGTCATTGTGCCGCTGTGTGGCAGTGATTCTAATAGCGACGCCTGTGATCTGCATGTCATACTGAATAACAGTAACACTAACACAGCACACACCCTATGCGTGTTACGACAAGACAAAATGTTCTACACCCCTATTGAGGCTCTCTATAGCCCCGAAATAGCCATTTTTCGGATCAAACCAAATTTTTTAGGAAAATTCAGCCAACCGTCTGAATCGAATTTTTCAAAAATTTGCTCATCTCTAATTTCCATCCTAACCAAATATATTTCGAATAATAAGGTGATCTACTTCTCATAATGAATAATTTCAACTCATTTTTGTAATGTGTGTTTTTTATGCCACTTTTTTATGGTGGTGATTTGCGCCATTTTAATTTGCACCAAATTTTGTGACTTTAAAAAAAAAGTATCATATTCATAAATTCCTGAACACTGCAAAAACCTGACTCAAAACACGTGTACCACAGCCAAACACAGTAATGAATGGATATGAAAAGTTGCAAAAAAAGTCGCAAAAAAACGACACCAAAATATTGCGACAATTTTACCCAAGAAAACAAGGGTACAATGTTTTATAAATGCCCCCAAAGTTCTTACAGCCATGGGCCACACAGCTGTAAAGTCATACATACTTGAATTATGATAAAGGGGGAGTGGCCTCCTGAAATACATACAGTAAACCCTGGACCTACGATGGCCCCGACATATGATAATTTCAACATACGATGGCCTCTCAGAGGCCATCGCATGTTGAAGACAGCATCAGCATACGATGCTTTTGTATGCCGGGGCCATTGCATAAACGGCTATCTGGCAGTGCAGACTGCTTCAGCTGCTGCCGGATAGCCGTTTATGGTGCCCTGTTTGCTGCGGTGATGATCACTCACCTGTCCTTGGGACTCCGGACCGTCCTCTTCGGGATCCCCTGGATTGCCGGTGCTCTCCTTCGTCATCATCACGTCACTGCGCACGCTGTCCCGTCATCCAATATGAGCGGCGTGTGTAGTGACGGGATGGCGGCGATGGAGAGCAAGGATCCTGGGGTAGCAGAGACGTCCGGAGCATCGGGGACCCCCCGGGAACGCGGCAACAGCGATGGAGGGCGACATCCAGGGCAGCGGTGTCCAATGGTGACGGTCCGTAGCGGTGGGGACAGGTGAGTATAACTTCCTATTCTTTCCATTGCACGGATCCCTCAACATACAATGGTTTCAACAAACGATGGTTCATTTGGAATGGATTACCATCGTATGTTGAGGGACCGCTGTAGTGCTAGCCCAGGCGAGGTATATCTATAGTGTAAGGTCTGTACCAAAGGAGGTCAAATTACTGTGGTGGGATGGTAAACACTATTTGGCTGAATGGTAAGCTGAGAACCACAAGTTTTTCTCTATTGCAATATTGCAGTTTTAAAATTACACAAATATCTTAGTGCTAGCAGTATGGTGCTGTAATTTTCTTGTTTACATCTGTAGTTCAGCGTACAGCAGCCAACATCTATAATAGTTGTGAGGGAAATGATGGCCAATTTATTTTTTGTTTTTTTGTGATACATTGTTCTACAAACCTGCTCTTGTGGCCTTTGTCTTGGTTAACTTATTCTGCCTGTAAGCATTCTTTCCACCTATCTCCTTTCTTTTCTCTTGAGTTTTGAGTTAGTGTCACAGTTGTTTTTTTTTTCACCTTAAGGACTGAGCCCTTTTTTGCAATTCTGACCACTGTCACTTTATGCATTAATAACTTTGGGATGCTTTTACCTTTTATTCTGATTCCGAGATAGTTTTTTCGTTACAAATTCTACTTTAACACAGTGGTAAATTTTCATTACTTGCATCCTTTCTTGGTGAAAAATCCCAAAAATTCATGAAAATTTAGAAACATTTGTATATTTCTAACTTTTAAACTCTCTGCTTGTAAGGAAAATGGATATTCCAAATAAATTATACAGGGTGGGCCATTTATATGGATACACCTTAATAAAATGGGAATGGTTGGTGATATTAACTTCCTGTTTGTGGCACATTAGTATATGTGAGGGGGGAAACTTTTCAAGATGGGTGGTGACCATGGCGGCCATTTTGAAGTTGGGCCATTTTGAATCCAACATTTGTATCTTCAATAGGAAGAGGGTCATGTGACACATCCAACTTATTGGGAATTTCACAAGAAAAACAATAATGTGCTTGGTTTTAACGTAACTTTATTCTTTCATGAGTTATTTACAAGTTTCTGACCACTTATAAAATGTGTTCAATGTCCTGCTCATTGTGTTGGATTGTCAATGCAACCCTCTTCTCCCACTCTTCACACACTGATAGCAACACTGCAGGAGAACTGCTAGCACAGGCTTCCAGAATCCATAAAAAAATGAATAAAAAGCAACCAAAAAGTCTAATCAAAACAAAAATGATACCGATAAAAACTTTAAATCATGGCGCAAAAGATTTGCCCTCATATCATCCCATACTTGGAAAAATAAAAAAAGTTATAGGGGTCCAAAAAGGACAATTTTAAACGTATACATTTTCCTGCATGTAGTTATGATTTTTTTCAGAAGTAATACAAAATCAAACTTATATAAGTAGGGTATCATTTTAATCATATGGACCTACAGAATAAAGATAAGGTGTAATTTTTTCTGAAAATGCAAAAAAATTGAAAAACGCTATGTCCTTAGGGGGTTAAGTGGGTATTTTATTTAAGAGGGATATAACATTTATTTGCGGTTATTAAGTTACACAAGGAAGATTCCTTGTCATGTGGATGTTTGATACTTTAATAAGGCATGGATAATAACAATCAAGTTGTTACTTTATGTTGTTAGTTAATCATTCATGGGAAAATAGTATACTAAGGCTTCTGTTTTTATTTATGTCACTGCAAAAGGGAATCAGCAGGAAGGAAAAATATGAGTCCTTCCTTTATATTTTCCATTCCTTTTAAAATCCGCAAAAAAAATAAATAAAAAATTATGTGTGTGACACCAGCTTAGGCTACCATTCCACAAATGTTTTTTTTTTATTTAAACTGCCACAGTAGTTCTTCAGCTAAAGTGGATCGAGTAGGAAAGAGAAGTGTAAGCCCTTCCTTTATATTCCTCATTCCTTTTGAATACACTTCTGTAACATTTTGAAGAAATACATACCGCTTATTACATCTGATCCTCAATTACAATGCACAATGAATGCAGGTTTTCGATGTGTAGCTCAACGTGCTCCCACCTTGGTTAAAAACTGTGGGTACATATAAATGGGGACATGCCTGTTGTACATGCTGCAGCATCCTGTCTCCCACATCTGTGATCACCTCGTACACGACAGGAGCCACTTACAACAGCAAACAGTATATTAATTGTAATACAAAATATGTGGTTTATCTCCTGTCATGTGCGACGTGTAAATTGCAGTATGTGGGATGCACCACCAACAGCCTTAAAACACGCATTAGAAAGCATCTATCTGACATCCCTCACTTTAATTCCAGGAATGTATCTGCGGTATCCCTACATTGTGCCCAACACCACGGTGGAGAATTTTCTTCTATCAGCTTGTCTGCAATTGAAAAGTTTTTTTTTTTGCCAAAACGTGGTGGCAACCATAAACAAAAGTTGCTTAACCGAGAGGTGTTTTGGATTATAAAACTTGGAACCGAACACCTCAAGGTTTGAACAAACGGCAAGATGTCATTTTACATTATTAGTCTGTTTTTCATCTGTTTTTGGTCACTTCCCTTTACCCCCTATGAGTCAAATTTTTTTTATAAAGAGGTAGATTTTTTATGCAAATGTGTTTATTTATTATCATGTGAACCGCTTTATTAATACTTTTTATGTATATGCTTACTTATTTCTATGAAAATTGTTTCATATATACTATATATGCATCTTTGTATGTGGGACTCATATGTAGGGGTTTTTTCTATTGTTTGTTCTGTGGTTTATTTATTTCCACAATCTAAACATCCAGCATCATACCTTTTTTGCTCCTTTTTACCCTTTTTCTTAGTATATATTTATTTAGCATTAAATCTACTCATATTGCTTAGGTATGTATTCAGATTGACCGACTGTGACAAGTGTGGTTTTTCGCAATTATGTTGCTTGTTTCTTTGGTGAATTTAATATGTTATTCTACTTATATAATTCATATATTCTCCGTTTAATGTACAAGCATCATATTGCGTTTCTTGTCTCATATTTATTCTTGTATTTTAAATTGTGTATATCCACATTGATTGTAAAGGGTTAAAATACGGACTACGGGAGGACGGCTATGTGATTAATTTCACCTGCTGCCTACCTGTGAGAGTCACATCATATAAAAATACAGACACTTGTGGTTTTATTAATGTACGACTAAGGGTGCTAATGCACCTGAAACGCGTTACCTTTACTCCTGTTATGGCTTTTTATCAATAAAGAATTCATCTTTTGCACGACCATCTGCGCTGGACATTCCATTCTCTGCACACTTCTGACTTTGTCTCAAAAACTGAAGTGGCATTTTTCCAAAAAATGCCAGAAAAACCTGTGTGGAAACCTAGCCTTTCTGATTTGCCTGTCACAGCTCTGATTGAGTTTTTACCTTAGACAGTATTAGTAAATCTGGACCAAAGGGCCTTATGTTAAAAAAATTGAGAAAAAGCAAAACTGCTTTGGTTGCCAATAGCAATAAATCAAATCTCAGCTCAAGTAAAATGAAAGCTGCATTGTGATTGGTTGCTATTAGACCGCTTTTACTTCATACAATTCTAATAAATCTTCCAAGAAGTGTCCCCCTTCTAGGACCCCCAATAATTGACAGTTATCTGTGGACACCATCACAGTGAAAATTGAAGCATAGTTCTTGCTTCAGGTGACTTTTCAGGATAAGCTGCCCTGTGTGTGTGTGCATAAGGAGCAGCATTATTGCTGGCCATTTTATAACTTGTATATGGTGTTGTTTTACGAAATATCTGCTTTGCACGTTTCTTCACTAATTTTCAGTTGTCTCTGAGCTAGTGGGAAGAGCCTAAACTCTATAATCTATAAAACAGAGCACACACTCAGAAAAAGGAATTCTGCTCTTCTATGGTTTTATAGAACACCATAAGATGCAGCAGCATGGAAGGCATCATTAAGCAGTCTAAGCTGTTAATCAAGCCCAGGAAGAGAACTATTACTTACAGTTAGCTTGCATATTCTTTTCCCAATCTGTGTTTCTCTCTCTGAACTTGCCCCCCCCCCTACCAATTTCACTTCTCACCGCTCTACTCTCTACTCACCCTCCTTCCATTTAGCTCCTCACTCCTCCCCTCTTCTAAGACTTGTACAGACAGCAATACCCTTATGTCTAAGTGAGCTGCTAGACTTTCTTGTACACAAAACGCAGAATTGAGTTGTTTTTTTCAGATCGAATAAAAGTTTGTTGGGGGTAAAGGAAAGAAGCTTAATAAGAGGATATGAGATATATTACAAAGTTTCTTAAATTCACTTGTACTATTGATTTAAGCAACATTTGCATAAAAAATAGAGACTGTTTATGCATTACATAGTGTCTATTTAAGTCAATGGGGTGCCTTGTGTAATGGAAGACAGAACAGGTCCTCCAGACCAAGAGGTGCTTTTTGTAATTCATTTACCTTCTGGCCAAGAGAGAAGGATTCTGAACAGAGTATCAACAAGAATTTTCTAACTATATGAAAACTGAATAACCATTTTAAGAGGACCATATAAGAGAACTAAACTACCTGGTATCATTCAGTTTTAAAGTCTGGACGCAACTGATGTCACAAGTGATAACACGTTGTCATCAGTTGTATGGCATGCATTGCATCAAGCTGTGTTCCCCTGTCTGGTGTCCTCCGGCGTGTCCAACCATCCGGCGTCAAAATTGAGATGCTGGATGATTGTGAACTGTCCCATTCAAATGAATGGGATCCGTTCTAGCATCAGTGTCCCTCTGGTGCACACCAGAGGGAAATTATGCCGGATGCCTGATATATGTGAACCCAGCCTAACATATCTATAAAATACAGTACAGTACAGTTTAAATTCTTTTTACATGGGAATACTGTACATTAATTCGATTGAGCAACTGTTTTACTTTTGTGTGTAGCTAAATGTTTTATTTACATGCCCGGTAAATTTGCAGTGGTCATTAGGGTAATACTGTTTTTTTCACCCAGATGTTTTTGACTACCGTCACTCTATCATATTCCTCTCAGCTGCTATACATTTTAGTTGCCAGCTGAACTGTTTTCTGGATGCTGTGTTCATTTAATTAGATCACTTTATTCACCATTGAGCACTGAAGGACAATTAAATGGAGGTAAATTGTAGCTTTTGGATATTGGCACATGTTTTGTTTATAGAAAAACTTATTTACGCTCTGGAGGAAAGTCAGAAAAATTTACTGGAAAAGGACAATTCTCTCATAATGAATGTTCATTATTGTATTTCCCTATTAGGATAAGAATCTCAAACAGGAGCTACCAAGACCAGGTTCTAATTCTACAATCAGTTATTATCCACATGTACTACAAATGGCAATACAGAAAACTGATGTTGTATAAAATGGAATTTAAAACAAAATGGAATAGAGAGAAGCTAGCTGGATGCAATGCTTAGAGGCAGAATAAGTTAACCAAAACCAAGGCAATAAGCTCAAATATGTAGAACACTGAATGTGAGCGACACAGCTAAATGAGTAGAACGAGCAACACTGTTAAGTTTCTCATGATTTGAAAGTATCATTAGGCTGCAACTGCTTTGCACTGGGTAGGGTACGCAGTCTAATGGATAAATTGGAGTTTAACTTTATACGTTGCAAGGAGGTATGGAGTTTGCTGTAGGAGGATCTCCAGAACAGTGTGAAGCTAGATGCAACAGTGACGGCAGGACAGGAACCAGGTGTGGGGTGTGGAACAGGATCCAGGTGACAGAACTGTATGTACTGTATGGTAGAACTGTATGTGAAACAGGGTTATGACCAAAGGACATGACATGGAACAGGACAAAGTCAAGCCCAATAAGGGTTCAAGGAATAGTCCAGCAGCAGGCTAGGTCAGTAAAACAAGGTAAGGCAGAATCCAGGAGTGGCACCAAGTTTTTTTGGGCAAAATTGTCAAAAACAGCATGGACATCTTGTCCGAGTGCAGACACTGTGATTAGATGTACTGTACTATAATGACTTCTATGGTCATCATATTGGAGAATATTGTGTAACGTATAATTGTTTTATTCAATAACAGCAAGGTGATATTATTTAATTATTAGATAGTGGTAACATGTGGTTATGCTACAGCAGTATTATTTTTCCTTTGTATAGTCATTTTATTTGTAATATTGAGTACGGTATTATGGGTTTCATTCAGTAACAGTATGATTCAATGTAGGCACTACTATTGGTCGTTCAGTAAAAATATGGCTTTCTTCAGTAAAAATATATGGTGATAATAGCTGTTCTCCGTATACTGGTGGTATTTGGTAACTGTATGACTATTATTATAACCAGTTAGTAAAAAAAAAGTAGTAAAACTAGAAAAGAGATAAAGAAAACAAAAATAGCAGTTCTTACTTTTATGCCCCTCTAATCTGGCATAGATGATGATGGGCATAGAACATTTTAACTTAAATGTTATCTTCAACAGGCTGCAATACTGCCCATCTATGCAGCAACCAATTACAACTATCTGTGCGTACGTGCCTTAACAGTTAACCCCTTAAGGATTGTTCGTATTTAGTTTTTTGCATTTTTTTCATTTCTCCTCACTTTTTAATAGCCATAACTAGAAATGAGCAAGCCAAGCCCCACAAACCCAGATTAAATCCAAATTTCTGAGTGACCTCGGCTTACAGAACTTTTGAACATTGCCAATCTTTGCCAAACATAGCACAAGGGATGAGGAACACATGGCGTTTTGTCATCTACAGGAAAGGAGAAGGTACTGGGACAGTGAGAATACATCAGGGTATACCCAGCATACCTTGGACCTATCACCTGACCCCAGGTTATGCAACCATTTGCTGACATTCATGTAGATACATGAATGTCAGCAAATGGTTGCATAACCTGCGGCCAGATGGGTGTACGTGTATTATCTGGGTTTAATAAAAAAATTTTTTTATCTAGATTTAACATAACAATGCAGTTAAAAGCGTTAAAATTAAACATGCATTACCCACCTAAAGCACAGATACTTTTTTTTTCAGCGTTTCATCAAAACAAGTATTTTAACTTGGGTTTATGATAACAATGCAAAAAGAGAGGGAAAGTTGACTAGTAGGTTGTTACGCCGAGCGCTCCGGGTCCCTGCTCCTCCCCGGAGCGCTCATGGCGTTCTCCTCTCTGCAGCGCCCCGGTCAGACCCGCTGACCGGGAGCGCTGCACTGACATTCACGATGGGGATGCGATTCGCATAGCGGGACGCGCCCGCTCGCGAATCTCATCCCAAGCCACTTACCCGTCCCGGTCCCCGGCTGTCATGTTCTGGCACTCGCGGCTCTGCTCTCTAAGATTTAAAGGGCCAGTGCGCCAGTGATTGGTGCCTGGCCCAATCAGTCTGATTAGCTTCCACCTGCTCCCTGTCCATATTACCTCACTTCCGCTGCACTTCCTTGCCGGATCTTGTTGCCTTGTGCCAGAGAAAGCGTTTAGTGTTGTCCAAAGCCTGTGTTCCTGATCTCCTGCTATCCTCATTGACTACGAACCTTGCCGCCTGCCCCGACCTTCTGCTACGTCTGACCTTGCCTCTGCCTAGTCCTTCTGTCCCACGCCTTCTCAGCAGTCAGCGAGGTTGAGCCATTGCCAGTGGATGCGACCTGGTTGCTACCGCCGCAGCAAGACCATCCCGCTTTGCGATGGGCTCTGGTGAAAACAAGTAGCAACCCTAGAACCGGTCCACCGACACGGTCCACGCCAATCCCTCGCTGACACAGAGGATCCACATCCAGCTAGCCGAATCCTAACAGTAGATCCGGCCATGGATCCCGCTGAGGTGCCGCTGCCAAGTCTCGCTGACCTACCCACGGTGGTCGCCCAGCAATCACAGCAAATTTCCCAACAAGGACAGCAGCTGTCGCAGTTGACCGCCATGTTACAGCAACTTCTGCCACTGCTACAGCAGCAACCATCTCCTCCACCAGCTCCTGCACCTCCTCCGCAGCGAGTGGCCGCTCCTAGCCTCTGCTTGTCCCTGCCGGACAAATTTGATGGGGACTCTAGACTCTGCCGTGGCTTCCTGTCTCAATGTTCCCTACATATGGAGATGTTGTCGGACCAATTTCCTACAGAACGGTCTAAGGTGGCGTTCGTAGTGAGTCTTCTGTCTGGAAAGGCCTTGTCTTGGGCCACACCGCTCTGGGACCGCAGTGATCCTGCCACAGTCCAGTCCTTCTTCGCTGAAGTCCGTAGTGTCTTCGAGGAACCAGCCCGAGCTTCTTCTGCCGAGACTGCCCTGCTGAACCTGGTCCAGGGTAATTCTTCAGTAGGCGAGTACGCCATCCAATTTCATACTCTCGCCTCCGAATTATCTTCGAATAACGAGGCCCTCTGCGCGACCTTTAAAAAAGGCCTATCCAGTAACATCAAGGATGTGCTGGCAGCACAAGAGAATCCTGCCAACCTGCAAGAACTTATCCATTTGGCCACCTGCATTGACATGCGTTTTTCTGAAAGACACCAGGAGCTCCGCCAGGAAAAAGACCTTGATCTCTGGTCACCTCTCTCACAGTATCCTTTGCAATCTACCCCTGTGCCTCCCGCCGAGGAGGCTATGCAAGTGGATCGGTCTCGCCTGACCCATGAAGAGATGACTCGCTGTAGGGATAAAAATTTATGTCTGTACTGCGCTAGTACCGAACATTTCTTGGTGGATTGCCCTATTCGTCCTCCACGTCTGGGAAACGCACGCACGCACCCAGCTCACGTGGGTGTGGCGTCTCTTGGTACGAAGTCTGCTTCTCCACGTCTCACTGTGCCCGTGCGGATTTCTCCTTCTGCCAACTCCTCCTTCTCAGCCGCGGCCTTCTTGGACTCTGGTTCTTCTGGAAATTTTATTCTGGCCTCTTTGGTGAATAGGTTCTGCATCCCGCTGACCCGTCTCGTCAAGCCGCTCTACATTTCTTCGGTCAACGGAGTGCAGTTGGACTGCACTGTGCGTTACCGCACAGAGCCCTTGCTTATGAGCATTGGACTGCATCACGAGAAAATTGAATTTTTCGTCCTGCCCAACTGCACCTTTGAAGTCCTCCTCGGTCTGCCATGGCTCCAACATCATTCTCCCACCCTTGACTGGACCACCGGGGAGATCAAGAATTGGGGTCCTGCTTGCCGCAAGAAATGCCTCACGTCTGCTCCCAGTCCCGTCTGTCAGGCCTCAGTGTCTCCTCCTGTGCCTGGTCTCCCCAAGGCCTATCAGGACTGTGCCGTGCCTCCTCATAGCCCCCGTCCTGGTGACACTCTGCCCTGTGACATACTTCACCCTCTGCCCCCCCTCCCCATTCCCATTCCTTCTGAACTACCTGCTGCTGGTGTAGCTACCCAGGACTTCTTTTTCCAGAAGGAGACTCAAGACGCCTCCCCTATGTTCTCGTCTCTTTTGAAGGGACAAGGAGACAAAAAGAGGGGGAGACCTAAGGGGGGGTACTGTTACGCCGAGCGCTCCGGGTCCCTGCTCCTCCCCGGAGCGCTCGCGGCGTTCTCCTCTCTGCAGCGCCCCGGTCAGACCCGCTGACCGGGAGCGCTGCACTGACATTCACGATGGGGATGCGATTCGCATAGCGGGACGCGCCCGCTCGCGAATCGCATCCCAAGCCACTTACCCATCCCGGTCCCCGGCTGTCATGTTCTGGCACGCTAGCTCTCTAAGATTTAAAGGGCCAGTGCACCAGTGATTGGTGCCTGGCCCAATCAGTCTGATTAGCTTCCACCTGCTCCCTGTCCATATTACCTCACTTCCCCTGCACTTCCTTGCCGGATCTTGTTGCCTTGTGCCAGAGAAAGCGTTTAGTGTTGTCCAAAGCCTGTGTTCCAGATCTCCTGCTATCCTCATTGACTACGAACCTTGCCGCCTGCCCCGACCTTCTGCTACGTCTGACCTTTCCTCTGCCTAGTCCTTCTGTCCCACGCCTTCTCAGCAGTCAGCGAGGTTGAGCCGTTGCCGGTGGATACAACCTGGTTGCTACCGCCGCAGCAAGACCATCCCGCTTTGCGGCGGGCTCTGGTGAAAACCAGTAGCAACCCTAGAACCGGTCCACCGACACGGTCCACGCCAATCCCTCGCTGACACAGAGTATCCACATCCAGCTAGCCGAATCCTAACATAGGTGAGTGACAAATCCTATGTTATACAATAAAAATGAAATATGTTTGGTAAAGGAATTGTTGGATGAGGTAGAGGACAGAGCACCTCTGCCAGTAAGAATGTTAGTGGCATTACCAGTAGCAGTACAGGTAGCAGCAGCCAGGTGCCTGCTGGTAGTAGTAGCTGCATCAGCAGGTACGCCTTCCATCGGTTGTGTGGTTTTAGAGCATAGTACAGCCCTTGTGGAAGATTCTGATAATATGACAATGAGCCAGCTGTGTAAATACATCATGCCTACAGATACATTGCATGGAGGAAATGTTTGACCTAGATGGTTGGTTCCACCATCCCTGTCTTTATTTCTATTAATAAAATCGTAATCCTACCAGTACTTATCAGGTGCTGAAGTTGAGTCTTTCTTTTCTGCCTGAGAACAGTGCTCTCTGCTGACACATCTGTCTGTCTCAGGAACTGTCCAGAGTAGGAGCAAATCCCCATAGCAAACCTATCCTGCTCTGGACAGTTCCTGAGACAGACAGAGCTGTCAGCAGAGAGCAATGTGGTCTGTGGAACAACTTAACTTCAGCAGTTGATAAGTACTTGTAGGATTACATTTTTTGAGTAATTTACAAATCTGTTTAACTTTCTGGAGCCAGTTGATATGAAAAAAAAAATGTTTTTCATCGACGTACCCCTTTAAATCTACAAAACAGTTATATCATAATGAATTCAGAAATCATGACCTCACACAGTAATGTCAATGGAAAGCTAAGATAGAAAATATGATGTGTTTTTAAACTTTGCTGTATTCTCAAGGCATAAAAGTGCATCAAATGTGTCTTTTTCAACCCTTTGAAATAGTTAATATATTGGCATTATCAGACTAAACAGCAGCTGCTTGGCACCGCTTTTTCATGCACAGCTTGTTATTTCTTATTGTCTCCTGATACTTTTCGTGGTTGGTTTGACTCATCTCCACTCCATTTGGATTTAAGGCTGAGTGCTTTGCATTTGAGCCTTCATGAGACACTTCACATGCATTCATGCTGATCAGAAATGCTTTATGACTTATTTAATTTTAAAATGCATTAGTTAAAATCTAAATGGTCTACAAGAAAGAATAAATGTTCACAAAATAGGTTTTGACATCTTAATGCACAGTATAGATTATATATGTATTTTCAATGGTACATTTCTAGTACAAGATTAAATGGCTCAGAATTAAAAGGATACATTTGTGGTAAAGGGAAGATAAGTAGAAGGACACTGTTTTATTACACTACCACATTTACTGAAATTTATTTTATTAGATTTCCAGCAAAGTATTTTTGCAAGGCTATAATAAACTTTTGTTCATTGTTACAACTTAAGATAAGAGCTGTTCATTTCAACTCTGGAGCTTCAGTTTGATATTGCAACAAAGACAGTCATGATAGTCAAGGCAGAGAGATTTGAAAAAAAAATTTTTCCTCCTCAGTACCCCTTTAAATGCAAATCATCTCTTGTTTTTCATCCTATGACTTTAATTTCAATGGCTCATTTTGAAACTTATAGCAAAAAATTGTCACAGTGGTCGGCACAAAGCCCATGATAACAGAGCAACAAAATGTATCTCTCTTGATAGTAATAAGTACGAAAACAGTTCCTGTAACAATCAAACGATTAAACTACGAGTGCTGCACCACTATAGCATAGCAAGTTCATAAGTACAATCCAATAAGTAGAAGAAGATGGCAGCACTCACCTGTAGAGTGGAGAATTTTCTTTAATTGAAGTGCAAAAACTCACATCATGTGCGACTGGGCCAGGACTGCAACAGAATCATCAGAATGGTTGACATCTGTTGCGCGCGCAAAACACGCTTCATCAGACCCTCAAGGTCTGATGAAGCTTGCTTTTCACACGCACAACAGCTGTCACCTATTCTGATGATTCTGTCGGCGTCCTGGCCCGGCCACTCATGATGTGAGTTTTTGCACTTTAATAAAAGATGATTTTCCACTGTACAGGTGAGTGCTGCCATCTTCTTCTACGTATTGGATTTAATTTTAAAACTTAGTTTGTCCTTTGTAGAAGAAAGAGTTTGTACTCAGAGGTTAGGGGGAAAAATAGCAAAAGTGCTTCTTTAACCAAGAGCAACAAGGAAAAAGGGCACATGGAGGATTAGGAAATATATCTCAAAGAGTACATTTTCAGAAATATGTTTAATGTCTCATAATGCATCAGTTTAGAGCTATTTATCTTTGGGGGAAAACGACTTTAGGGTAAGGTCACACATAGCACATCCGCAGTGAATTTGACGCTGCAGGTGCACTACTGACCACCCCTAGAGTCAGCCTCCTATTTTGCCCATGTGTCCTTGTTTGTCTGCTTGTAGCAGCAATACACCCCTATGAGCAGACACAGACTAAGCGCATGAGCAGTGCTCTCAGACATCGTGGTCGCTACCTTTTCTAGTCCAAATGGACACAATATCTGTGTCTCTAGGGCCGGTCAGTAGAGCATCCGAAGTGTCAAATATGCTGCGGATTTGCTATGTGTGACTTCACCCATAGAATATGTTCACACTTAGTGGATTTCACACAGCAGCTTTAAATGCATAAAATCCACGTGCGCGAGTAGAAGGTTAGAGTAGAATTGTGTTTTTGCTCTGCAAAATTTTTAGATTTCTGGCGTAAACATTTTTTCTGCAAATTTGAGGACCCTGGTAGGCTAGGTTCAGACTACGGAATCTCCAGGCAGAAAATTTCCGCCCGGAGATTCCGAGTGTTGCCAGCGCTGACTGAATCAGTCGGCGCTAGGACCGTGCGGACACTGCAGTCTCCAATAGACTGCAATGTGTTCTGCTCGAATTTCCGCCTGAAGTAAGAGCAACGCCATTCTTCAGGCGGAAATTTCCAAGCGGATTTTCCGTTCACAAATTCCGAAGTGTGAATCTGTGAACGGAAACCCATTCACTATAAAGTACATTTTAGCAAGCGGAATTTCCGTAGTCTGAACCTAGCCTTAGTCTTAGCCAAAATCATTTTGATTGACCCAGTTGTGCCCATGCAGGCCTATCCTTCAAGCTAACCTTGTTAATGGTCTGTATGGATTGAAGTAAGCAAACAGCTACTGCTATTTAAAAAAATTTGATTTACATCAGCCAGAAATGTAATTGACAAATACAAATAGAGCCAGAGACATGAAGTTATATTGAAATTGACATATAGCATAGCAGCGGCATTGTATAGTTATATGCACTCACTGTAGCACAGTAATATTTGCATAGAATATAGTTGGAGAAAACTCCTGTTGTGAAATATGTCAGTCACTAGCCAAATAATTACTGCCGGGAAATACTGCGCTTGGTCCTGTGGGTATTTACAAAAGGATGGTATTGTCTGCATGATCTCAATAAACATCACCCCTCTTCTACACTATACTTCCAGCAAATATGACATCATTTGTTTAGTTATTCATAAGCACATGATGCTCAGTCATCATTACATGATATTTTCTTGCATGTTTTTTTCTACCATTACGCATAAGAGCTTATGTAGTTATTTAAACATTAGGCTGATAAATGTACCTGTTCACTATGACTGCCTGGTATTTAACCCCTTAAGGACCAAGGACGTACCGGTATGTCCTTGGTCCTGCTCTCCTGATATAACGCGGGGTTACACAGTAACCCTGCATCATATTACGGCGGGCCCGGCGTCATAGTGAAGCCGGGACCCGCCTCTAATAGCGCGCAACGCCGATCGCAGCTAAAAGTGAAAGTTCCCGGCTAGCTCATTCGGGCTGTTCGGGATAGCCGTGGCTAATCGCGGCATCCCGAACAGCTTACAGGACAGCGGGAGGGCCCCTACCTGCCTCCTCGCTGTCCGATTGCCAAATGACTGCTCAGTGCCTGAGATCCAGGCATGAGCAGTCATGCGGCAGAATCGTCGATCACTGGTTTCTTATGAGAAACCAGTGATCAATGATGAAGATCAGTGTGTGCAGTGTTATAGGTACCTATGGGACCTATAACACTGCAAAAAAAAAGTGAAAATAAAAGTGAATAAAGATCATTTAACTCCTCCCCTATTAAAAGTTTTAATCACCCCCCTTTTCCAATAAAAAAAAAAAACACAGTGTAAATAAAAATAAAAATAAACATATATGGTATCACTACGTGTGGAAATTTCCAAATTATAAAAATATATCATTAATTAAACTGCTCGGTCAATGGCATGCGCGCAAAAAAATTCCAAAGTCCAAAATAGTGCATTTTTGGTCAATAAGTCCTATCAATGCAAAATTGATACTGTTAAAAACTTCAGATTACGGTGCAAAAAATGAGCCCTCATACCGCCCCATACACGGAAAAATAAAAAAGTTATAGGGGTCAGAAGATGACAATTTTAAATGTATTAATTTTCCTGCATGTAGTTATGATTTTTTCCAGAAGTCCGACAAAATCAAACCTCTTTAAGTAGGGTATCATTTTAATCGTATGGACCTACAGAATAAAGATAAGGTGTCATTTTTACCGAAAAATTTACTACGTAGAAACGGAAGCCCCCAAAAGTTACAAAACAGCGGGGTTTTTTTCAATTTTGTCGCACAATGATTTTTTTTCCGTTTCGCCGTAGATTTTTGGGCAAAATAACTGACGTCGTTACAAAGTAGAATTGGTGGCGCAAAAAATAAGCCATCATATGGATTTTTAGGTGCAAAATTGAAAGAGTTATGATTTTTTAAAGGCAAGGAGCAAATAACGAAAATGCAAAAACTGAAAACCTCTGGTCCTTAAGGGGTTAAAGCACCAGGACATAGATGTATCTTTACATCCAGGAAATGAAGTGAGCACAGAAGCTGTGCTCACTTCATAGACAGCGGGTCTTGCATCACGCTGATGCCCACCATTAACCCTTCAGGTGCCTTGATGAATTCTGATCATGGCATCTGAGTTATCGAGGGACATACAGAGACAGGCACATCTTAGAAGTACAGGGTGGGCCATTTATATGGATACACCTTAATAAAATGGGAATGGTTGGTGATATTAACTTCCTGTTTGTGGCACATTAGTATATGTGAGGGGGGAAACTTTTCAAGATGGGTGGTGACCATGGCGGCCATTTTGAAGTCGGCCATTTTGAATCCAACTTTAGTTTTTTTCAATAGGAAGAGGGTCATGTGACACATCAAACTTATTGGGAATTTTACAAGAAAAATAATGGTGTGCTTGGTTTTAACATAACTTTATTCTTTCATGAGATATTTACAAGTTTCTGACCACTAATAAAATGTGTTCAATGTGCTGCCCATTGTGTTGGATTGTCAATGCAACCCTCTTCTTCCACTCTTCACACACTGATAGCAACACCGCAGGAGAAATGCTAGCACAGGCTTCATGTATCTGTAGTTTCAGGTGCTGCACATCTCGTTTCTTCACAGCATAGACAATTGCCTTCAGATGACCCCAAAGATAAAAGACTAAGGGAGTCAGATCGGGAGACCTTGGGGGCCATTCAACTGGCCCACGACGACCAATCCACTTTCCAGGAAACTGTTCATCTAGGAATGCTAGGACTTGACACCCATAATGTGGTGGTGCACCATCTTACTGGAAAAACTCAGGGCACGTGCCAGCTTCAGTGCATAAAGAGGGAAACACATCATCATGTAGCGATTACGCATATCCAGTGACCTTGAGGTTTCCATTGATGAAGAATGGCCCCACAATCTTTGTACCCCATATACTACACCATACCATCAATGTTTGTGTTCCAACAGTCTTGGAGGGATCTATCCAATGTGGGTTAGTGTCAGACCAATAGCGGTGGTTTTGTTTGTTAAAGGGGTATTCCAGGCAAAAACTTTTTTTTATATATCAACTGGCTCCGGAAAGTTAAACAGATTTGTAAATTACTTCTAATAAAAAATCTTAATCCTTCCAATAGTTATTAGCTTCTGAAGTTGAGTTGCTGTATTCTGTCTAACTGCCTTCTGATGACTCACGCCCCGGGAGCTGTCAGCTCCTATGGGGATATTTTCCCATCATGCAAGGGATATTCTCCCATCATGCACAGCTCCCGGGAAGTGACATCATAATTGAGCAGTTAGACAGAAAACTTCAGAAGCTAATAACTATTGGAAGGATTAAGATTTTTTAATAGAAGTAAGTTACAAATCTGTTTAACTTTCCAGAGCCAGTTGATATATAAAAAAAAGGTTTTGCCTGGAATACCCCTTTAACTTCACCATTCACATAAAAGTTTGCCTCATCACTGAACAAAATCTTCTGCGTAAACTGAGGGTCCTGTTCCAATTTTTGTTTTGCCCATTCTGCAGCACCTGAAACTACGGATACTGGAAGCCTGTGCTAGCATTTCTCCTGTGGTGTTGCTATCAGTGTGTGAAGAGGGGGAGAAGAGGGTTGCATTGACAATTCAACACAATGGGCAGCACATTGAACACATTTTATAAGTGGTCAGAAACTTGTAAATAACTCATGAAAGAATAAAGTTATGTTAAAACCAAGCACATCATGTGAAATTCCCAATAAGTTTGATGTGTCACATGACCCTCTTCCTATTGAAAAAACAAAAGTTGGATTCAAAATGTCCGACTTCAAAATGGCCGCCATGGTCACCACCCATCTTGAAAAGTTTCCCCCCTCACATATACTAATGTGCCACAAACAGGAAGTTAATATCACCAACCATTCCCATTTTATTAAGGTGTATCCATATAAATGGCCCACCCTGTAGATCGCAGCTAAAACTCGTAGCATTAAAAGTACTAGCAGTCAAAAGATTGCTATAAATAGTCCTCTTAAAAAATGTAAAAAAAAAAAGTCAACACATTTTTCAATAAATGTGAAAAAGCCCCTCCCACAATAAAAAATTCCCTCTTCCCCCTTTCACATTTTACAAAATAAAATAAATAAATAAACATATTTTGTATCTCTGTGTGCAGAAATATCGAAACTATTAAAATATAATGTTAATGATCCCATAAGGTGAATGGCAAAAAAATATTGGTAAAAAATTGGTAGTCACATCATTTCCCAGAAATAAAGGAATAAACATTAATCATGAAGTCACATATATGTAAAAGTGGTACGATTAAAGACAATGGGTACTTATTGTATTATTATTTGTTTTTTCATTTTTTTTATTTTACAATTTACTGACATAGGCTATCAAGAAACACATGATCAGAGAATACAATGCATGTCTCTATGCAGTCTCCATGAATGTTTTCCTATACATAGACTTAGAGAAGACACAGGTTATTTCTTCTGTACATGGCCTCATTCAATTGCTATGATGTCACCAGTGCATCAATGTGTCAACAGTGTTTTAGTTATTTTGCAGTAATAATTGGCAGGTAGTATAGGGGGACTATGGAATGCTTATTTGCTTTGTAGTCCACAGCTAATAAACAGAAATTTAAGGAAGACAATTGCAAAGGAATAGGTAAGTGACATATTGCCTGAAACAGAGTCTCACTAAACTACATAGCCTTTAGATAGGGCAGGAGAAACCTGGTGACAATTCATGTTCAGTGGAAAGCAAAAATAAAATGCAGGCTCTACTCCCAAGGTCCCTGTTCTGCATTAGTTTATAGTCAGTACAAGTATTTTTTTTTGATCTTATACGTGTAATGCCTTTTTGAGTTCAACCTCTTTTCCTCTGAACAGATTTTGATAAATCTCCCCCATTCTTCTGCTTTTTCACATGATCCCTGTTTTTAAAGTCTCCTTACTACCAGGTGGCCACAAGGCTGGTGTAAGGATTTTTGCCGCACTAGGCAAAAACTAATTTTGCCGCCCCCTGGCTCCGTCCATTGTCTACCCATTTCGTACCGCTCTACCTGTTTATTGATTTTTGCTGTAAGCTACAAAAACATGCAGGGATCTGTAATTCTGCACTGAACTCAAACTAGTAAGCTCTCCATTTATAGAAAAACTACAAGCTGGGAGTTGTAGTTTTGCAACAATCGCAGAGCCCCAGGTTGGAGATCTACATTGAAAACACCCTCCCAATGGATAAATGAAACAGGAGACAATGGAGCCGCTTATCAGCTCGCACTACAGAGGTGAGCCCCTGTACAGTTTTACATTATCAAATTCACATACTGTATCTTCTAAGGCTGCGTTCACATATATCAGGCATCCGGCATCATTTTTCTCAGGCCTGCACCAGAGGGAAACTGATGCTAAAACTGATCCCATTCATTTGAATAGGACAGTTCACATTCATCCAACGTCTCAATTCTGACGCCGCATGGTTGGACATGCCAGAGGGGGACAGGGGAACGCAGCTTGCTGCCCAGAAACAATGGACTCCAGTTGTCATCAGTTCAGTCATGGCATCAGCTGAGTCGGATCTAGGCTGAGTTCACGTAGGTCGGATGCCAGACATATGTAAACCCAGTCTTACATTGAGTCACCCAGGATGAGCAACCCATGGTTCCACATTAATGGCTCCACATTAAAAGGCAGAAGTTGGTATGGTATGGAAAGAGTTAAAATGCAGTGCCTGTCTCATGACAGGAACTCCTGTTTCCCTTCTTTAATCCCTTAAGGATCCCTTAAGCATCCCTTAAGGATGTGCATGGGTGCCACCTCCCGATCGATGTGATTGGACGTCCCAATCGACCGTCCAATCACTGCAGCGACAGGGAATATGAATTACCGTTCCTCCGCTCTGCCCACTCACTTCAGTTCGGGTCAGTGAACCGGGGTGGAGCCAATCTGCTGCGGGCTTGCTGGAACTTGCAGTCCACCGAAGAAATCGTTGGTGAGTGGTGAGGGACAGGTTACAAGAGGCAGGGAGAGGTTTGGTAGGGCAAATAAAAAGGTTGTCAGTTTCCCCCTTGTACTGTCTGGGGGTCTCCTGACTGACCCAGGCAGTACTTTAGGGTACTGCTGCCTCACCCCAGTTTTTTTTGCTGATCAGTAAACTTTTTTTTACTGATCAACTTTTTTGGTGGTGTAAGGTTTTTCTTGCCAGAACTGAGTTGTCACGATGCCGGCTGGCAGGTAGTGGACCCTCTGTGCCAGAGAGGGATTGGCGTGGACCGTGCTAGTGGACCGGTTCTAAGCCACTACTGGTTTTCACCAGAGCCCGCCGCAAAGCGGGATGGTCTTGCTGCGGCGGTAGTGACCAGGTCGTATCCACTAGCAACGGCTCACCTCTCTGGCTGCTGAAGATAGGCGCGGTACAAGGGAGTAGGCAGAAGCAAGGTCGGACGTAGCAGAAGGTCGGGGCAGGCAGCAAGGATCGTAGTCAGGGGCAACGGCAGAAGGTCTGGAAACACTGGCAAGGGACACACAAGGAACGCTTTCACTGGCACTAAGGCAACAAGATCCGGCAAGGGAGTGCAAGGGAAGTGAGGTAATATAGGGAGTGCACAGGTGATAACTCTAATTGGAACCACTGCGCCAATCAGCGGCGCAGTGGCCCTTTAAATCGCAGAGACCCGGCGCGCGCGCGCCCTAGGGAGCGGGGCCGCGCGCGCCGGGACAGAACAGACGGGGAGCGAGTCAGGTAGGAGAGCCGGGGTGCGCATCGCGAGCGGGCGCTACCCGCATCGCGAATCGCATCCCGGCTAGCAGCAGGATCGCAGCGCCCCGGGTCAGAGGACGTGACCGGGGCGCTGCAGCGGAGGAGGTGAAGCGAGCGCTCCGGGGAGGAGCGGGGACCCGGAGCGCTCGGCGTAACAGTACCCCCCCCCTTGGGTCTCCCCCTCTTCTTGGAGCCTGAGAACCTGAGGAGCAGACTTTTGTCAAGGATGTTGTCCTCAGGTTCCCAGGATCTCTCTTCAGGACCACAACCCTCCCAGTCTACTAAAAAAAAATTTTTTCCTCTGACCTTTTTGGCAGCCAAAATCTCCTTGACCGAGAAGACGTCCGAGGAGCCGGAAACAGGAGTGGGAGGAACAGATTTGGGAGAAAAACGGTTGAGGATGAGTGGTTTGAGAAGAGAGACGTGAAAGGCATTAGGGATACGAAGAGAAGGAGGAAGAAGAAGTTTATAAGAGACAGGATTAATTTGACACAGAATTTTGAAAGGACCAAGATAGCGTGGTCCCAACTTGTAGCTAGGGACACGGAAGCGGACATATTTAGCGGAGAGCCATACCTTGTCTCCAGGGGAAAAAACGGGGGGAGCTCTTCTTTTCTTATCCGCGAACCTCTTCATGCGTGAAGAAGCCTGTAAGAGAGAATTTTGGGTCTCTCTCCATATAATGGAAAGGTCACGAGAAATTTCATCCACAGCGGGCAGACCAGAGGGCAAGGGGGTAGGGAGGGGGGGAAGAGGGTGACGGCCGTACACCACGAAAAATGGGGATTTGGAGGAAGATTCAGAGACCCTGAAGTTATACGAGAATTCGGCCCATGGAAGGAGATCTGCCCAGTCATCCTGGCGGGAGGAAACAAAATGTCGCAAATAATCACCCAGGATCTGGTTAATTCTTTCTACTTGTCCATTGGACTGGGGATGATATGCAGAGGAAAAATTTAATTTAATCTTGAGTTGTTTACAGAGAGCTCTCCAGAATTTAGACACGAATTGGACCCCTCTATCCGAGACAATCTGCGTAGGCAACCCGTGAAGACGAAAAATGTGTACAAAAAATTGTTTAGCCAACTGAGGCGCAGAAGGAAGACCAGGAAGAGGAATGAAATGTGCCATTTTGGAGAATCGATCAACGACCACCCAAATAACGGTGTTGCCACGGGAAGGGGGTAAATCAGTAATAAAATCCATACCAATCAGAGACCAAGGCTGTTCGGGGACAGGCAGAGGATGAAGAAAACCAGCGGGCTTCTGGCGAGGAGTCTTATCCCGGGCACAGATAGTGCAGGCTCGCACAAAGTCCCCAACATCCGTCTCCAGAGTTGGCCACCAATAGAAGCGGGAGATGAGTTGCACAGATTTCTTGATGCCCGCATGACCTGCGAGATGGGAGGAGTGACCCCATTTGAGGATTCCGAGGCGTTGGCGTGGAGAAACAAAGGTCTTTCCTGGAGGAGTCTGTCTGATGGAGGCAGGAGAAGTGGAGATCAGGCAGTCAGGTGGAATGATGTGTTGCGGAGGGAGATCAACTTCTGAGGCATCCGAGGAACGAGAGAGAGCATCGGCTCTAATGTTCTTATCGGCAGGACGAAAGTGAATCTCAAAATTAAATCGGGCAAAGAACAGAGACCACCGGGCCTGGCGAGGATTCAGCCGTTGGGCCGACTGGAGGTAGGAGAGGTTCTTGTGGTCGGTGTAGATAATAACAGGAAATCTTGATCCCTCCAGCAGATGCCTCCATTCCTCAAGTGCTAATTTAATGGCTAGAAGTTCTCGAACCCCGATGGAGTAGTTCCTCTCCGCTGGAGAGAAGGTCCTAGAGAAAAAACCACAAGTGACAGCATGCCCGGAAGGATTTTTTTGTAGAAGAACAGCTCCAGCTCCTACTGAGGAGGCATCAACCTCCAATAGGAAGGGTTTGGAAGGGTCAGGTCTGGAGAGCACGGGAGCCGAAGAAAAGGCAGACTTGAGTTGTTTAAAGGAGTCTTCTGCTTGAGGAGGCCAGGACTTGGGATCAGCATTTTTCTTGGTTAAAGCCACGATAGGAGCCACAATGGTAGAAAAATGTGGAATAAATTGCCTGTAATAATTGGCGAAGCCCAAAAAGCGTTGGATAGCACGGAGTCCGGAGGGGCGTGGCCAATTTAAGACGGCAGAGAGTTTGTCTGGATCCATCTGTAGTCCCTGGCCAGAGACCAAATATCCTAGAAAAGGAAGAGATTGGCATTCAAACAGACATTTCTCAATTTTGGCATAGAGTTGGTTGTCACGAAGTCTCTGAAGAACCATACGGACATGCCGGCGGTGTTCCTCTAGATTGGCAGAAAAAATTAGGATATCGTCCAGATATACCACAACACAGGAGTATAATAGATCACGAAAAATTTCATTGACAAAGTCTTGGAAGACGGCAGGGGCATTGCACAGTCCAAAGGGCATGACCAGATACTCAAAGTGTCCATCTCTGGTGTTAAATGCCGTTTTCCACTCGTCCCCCTCTCTGATGCGGATGAGGTTATAGGCGCCTCTTAAGTCCAATTTAGTGAAGATGTGGGCACCTTGGAGGCGATCAAAGAGTTCAGAGATGAGGGGTAAGGGGTAGCGGTTCTTAACCGTGATTTTATTAAGACCGCGGTAGTCAATGCAAGGACGTAGGGAGCCATCTTTTTTGGAGACAAAGAAAAATCCGGCTCCGGCAGGAGAGGAGGATTTACGGATAAAGCCCCTTTTTAGATTCTCCTGGACGTATTCGGACATGGCAAGAGTCTCTGGGGCAGAGAGAGGATAAATTCTGCCCCGGGGTGGAGTAGTACCCGGGAGGAGGTCGATAGGGCAATCATAAGGCCTGTGAGGAGGTAGAGTCTCAGCTTGTTTTTTGCAGAAAACATCCGCGAAGTCCATATAGGCCTTGGGGAGACCGGTTACTGGAGGAACCACAGAGTTACGGCAAGGGTTACTGGGAACCGGTTTTAGACAGTTCTTGGAACAAGAGGACCCCCAACTCTTGATCTCCCCAGTGGACCAATCCAGGGTTGGGGAATGAAGTTGAAGCCAGGGAAGTCCAAGGAGAATCTCCGAGGTGCAATTGGGGAGGACCAAAAGTGCAATCCTCTCATGATGAGATCCGATGCTCATAAGAAGGGGCTCCGTGCGGAAACGTATGGTACAGTCCAATCTTTCATTATTTACACAATTGATGTAGAGGGGTCTGGCGAGACTGGTCACTGGGATGTTGAACCTGTTGACGAGAGAGGCCAAAATAAAATTTCCTGCAGAACCAGAGTCCAAGAAGGCCACTGTAGAGAAGGAGAAGGCAGAAGCAGACATCCGCACAGGCACAGTAAGACGTGGAGAAGCGGAGTAGACATCAAGGACTGTCTCACCTTTGTGCGGAGTCAGCGTACGTCTTTCCAGGCGGGGAGGACGGATAGGACAATCCCTCAGGAAGTGTTCGGTACTAGCACAGTACAGGCAGAGGTTCTCCATACGGCGTCGTGTCCTCTCTTGAGGTGTCAGGCGAGACCGGTCGACCTGCATAGCCTCCACGGCGGGAGGCACAGGAACAGATTGCAGGGGACCAGAGGAGAGAGGAGCCGAGGAGACGAAACGCCTCGTGCGAACAGAGTCCATATCTTGGCGGAGTTCCTGACGCCTTTCAGAAAAACGCATGTCAATGCGAGTGGCTAGGTGAATAAGTTCATGTAGATTAGCAGGAATTTCTCGTGCGGCCAGAACATCTTTAATGTTGCTGGATAGGCCTTTTTTGAAGGTCGCGCAGAGGGCCTCATTATTCCAGGACAATTCTGAAGCAAGTGTACGGAATTGTACGGCATACTCGCCAACGGAAGAATTACCCTGGACCAGGTTCAACAGGGCAGTCTCAGCAGAAGAGGCTCGGGCAGGTTCCTCAAAGACACTTCGGATTTCCGAGAAGAAGGAGTGTACTGAGGCAGTGACGGGGTCATTGCGGTCCCAGAGCGGTGTGGCCCATGACAGGGCTTTTCCGGACAGAAGACTGACTACGAAAGCCACCTTAGACCTTTCAGTGGGAAACAGGTCCGACATCATCTCCAGATGCAGGGAACATTGGGAAAGGAAGCCACGGCAAAACTTAGAGTCCCCATCAAACTTATCCGGCAAGGATAAGCGTATCCCAGGAGCGGCCACTCGCTGCGGAGGAGGTGCAGGAGCTGGCGGAGGAGATGACTGCTGAAGCTGTGGTAGCAACTGTTGTAGCATAACGGTCAGTTGAGACAGCTGTTGGCCTTGTTGCGCAATCTGTTGTGACTGCTGGGCGACCACCGTGGTGAGGTCAGCGACAACTGGCAGAGGAACTTCAGCGGGATCCATGGCCGGATCTACTGTCACGATGCCGGCTGGCAGGTAGTGGACCCTCTGTGCCAGAGAGGGATTGGCGTGGACCGTGCTAGTGGACCGGTTCTAAGCCACTACTGGTTTTCACCAGAGCCCGCCGCAAAGCGGGATGGTCTTGCTGCGGCGGTAGTGACCAGGTCGTATCCACTAGCAACGGCTCACCTCTCTGGCTGCTGAAGATAGGCGCGGTACAAGGGAGTAGGCAGAAGCAAGGTCGGACGTAGCAGAAGGTCGGGGCAGGCAGCAAGGATCGTAGTCAGGGGCAACGGCAGAAGGTCTGGAAACACTGGCAAGGGACACACAAGGAACGCTTTCACTGGCACTAAGGCAACAAGATCCGGCAAGGGAGTGCAAGGGAAGTGAGGTAATATAGGGAGTGCACAGGTGATAACTCTAATTGGAACCACTGCGCCAATCAGCGGCGCAGTGGCCCTTTAAATCGCAGAGACCCGGCGCGCGCGCGCCCTAGGGAGCGGGGCCGCGCGCGCCGGGACAGAACAGACGGGGAGCGAGTCAGGTAGGAGAGCCGGGGTGCGCATCGCGAGCGGGCGCTACCCGCATCGCGAATCGCATCCCGGCTAGCAGCAGGATCGCAGCGCCCCGGGTCAGAGGACGTGACCGGGGCGCTGCAGCGGAGGAGGTGAAGCGAGCGCTCCGGGGAGGAGCGGGGACCCGGAGCGCTCGGCGTAACATGAGTGCTGATCAGTAAAGCACTTTACTGATCAGCAATCAGCGTTTTTGTTTATTTTTTTTACTGTTATTGTAAAACACACAGTACACTTCACATATTCCCCCTCCCCATCCACATCACATGCACCCCCCTCCCCCCACAAAAAAAACAAAAAAAACAATTACAATGTCTCAAAGGGTATATTCGGTGGAGGAGGCATACACCTTTATTGCCTCCGCCTCTGAATCCACCAGTGAAGGAGAAGAAGAAGACCCCTTTTTCTTTCTTTCTTCCTCTTCCCCCTCATCATCCAGTGATGATGAGCCCCCTAGAAGGTGGTGCCGCGGACAATGCCAGTAGAGGCCCCCCAAACTAGTGTCCCTCTTCCCAGTACAAATTTCCCTGTCCACCATACTAGTAACCCTGTCCCCTTATAGATGACCCTGCCTGGACCCCAGTTCTGGACAAATATGAGCCATGGATTCCTGGGTTTGTGAGACACCCAGGAATCCAAATTGACACCACAGGCCTCACTTAAATAGACTTTTTTCCTTTTTTTTTCCAGCAAGGTCCATTTGATGGTTGTGCAAACTAATCTCTACGCCCAACAATTTTTTACCCAGAACCCTGATTGTTTTTTGGTTTGGCTTGGCAGGTGGACCCCCATCAATGCAGCTGAGATGAGGACATTTTTGGGCCTTGTTCTGCATATGGGCCTAGTCAAAAAAACAAGCATTGGGCAATACTGGAGTAGCAATATTCTTTACAACTCCCCACTTTACTGTATGGCCATGAAAGGGGATCACTTAGAAGCTATCTGGAAATGTTTGCATTATGCAGATAATGGAACATGTCCGCCTAGAAATGATCCCGCCTATGACCACCTGTTCAAAATCAGAGATCATTTTACCACAAAATTTGTAGAGGCCTATGTCCCCCAATAATATATTGCCATTGACTAGTCCCTTATTAGTTTGAAAGGAAGGCTCAATTTCTGCCAGTCCATCCCCAGTAAAAGGGCAAGGAATGGCTTAAAAGTATACAAACTATGTGAGAGTACTTTGGGTTACACTTACAGATTTATGGTGTAGGAAGGGAAGGATTCCCGCATTAAACCCCCAAGTATGCCCCCTCACCCCCATCCTGGGAGTTAGCGAGAAAATTGTGTGGGAACTGATGTACCCACTGCTGGATAAAGGTTACCACCTGTACGTGGGTAACTTTTATACAAGCATCCCTCTCTTCAAGTCCCTTTCCGCCAGAGCCACTGCAGCTTGTTGCACTGTGCGGAAAAATCAAAGAGGCCTTCCAAAACATCCTATACAAATGCCAATCCCTAGGGGTGAAAGAAGGGCCCTTACTAGTGACAATATGTTGCTGATCAGGTATAAGGACAAGAGGGATGTCCTTATGCTGACCACAATTCACAGTAATGGCACCACACCTGTTACTGTACGAGGTACTGCAACACCGGCCCACAAACCTTATTGTATTCTGGACTACAATCAGTATATGGGGGAAGTTGATCTCTCTGATCAATTCCTCAGACCATATAGCGCCATGCGCAAAACCAGAAGGTGGTGCAAAAAAGTAGCAGTGTACATGGTCCAGACGGCATTGTACAACGCTTCTGTACTATTTCGATTCAGTTTCAGGAGATAGTGATCAAGGCCCTGATCTTTGGCGACTAGGAAGGAGCGGGCCCAAGTATCTCTGGAACTGAAGGTGCCCGTACTGCACCAGGGCAACATTTTCCCGGAGAGGTCCCCCACACTGGAAAGAAGGGACGGTACCAGAGAAGATTCCGAGGGATAAAAAAGGACACCATTTTCCAGTGTGACACCTTTCCTGAAAGACCAGGCCTCTGCATCAAAGAATGCTTAAAGGCATATCATACGTCTTTGGAGTTACCCTATTATCTTTCCCCAAATTAACTGAGAGTTTTACATGAGTCATGCGGCGTTGTACAATGCTTTTGTTCTTTTCCAATGTGTTGGTGATGTTGTACATGAGCTTGGACCACGACTATGTACAGTGCTTTTCCGATGCATTGGCATCACAGGGACATTCCCTGGTTGTAATTATCCCCCAAAAGTCCCAAGAACGTTGATCCAGGGATTTATTCTGATTTGGAGTCAGGAAGGAATATTTGGAGTAAGGAAGGAATTTTTCCCCCTGGAATAGAGCAAATTGGCATCCACCTCATAAGGTTTTTTTTTGCCTTCCTCTGGATCAACACAGTAGGGCAGTGTTTCCCAACCAGGCTGCCTCCATCTGTTGCAAAACTACAACTCCCAGCATGCTGGGAGTCACAGTTTTGAAACAGCTGGAGGCCTCCAGGTTGAGAAACACTGCAACTAGGGGTAGATTTTCTAACTGTGGTGTTTTGGTACACTGCATGTACTGTAAGTAAAGCTCTGCAACTGTCAGCCACTCCTGTGCAAATCACTATATTAGGCCAAGGAGCTCTCTCACTTCTGAGGCCTGTCGCATTTGCCTGGCAACAGTTTAGGGCCATATATGAGGTATTTTTGTACTCAGGAGAAATTTCTTTACAATTTTGGGGGGCTTTTTCTACTTTTACCTCTTTTGAAAAAGAAAAGTTGGGGGCTACACCAGCTTGTTAGGGTAAATATAATTACATTTTTTATACTTACATGCTGGTATAAAATTGCTTTCAATTTTCACAAAAGGTAAAAGGAGAAAAGGACCCCCAAAATTTGTAACGCATTTTCACCAGAGTACAGAAATACCCCATATGTGGGCGTAAAGTGCTCTGTGGGTGCACAACATGGCTCAGGAGTGAGAGCACACTTTGTACATTTGAGGCATAATTGGTGATTTGCACAGGGGTGGCTGACAGTTGCAACATTTCTGACATAAACCCAAAAGAAAAACCACCCACATGTGTCCCCATTTTGGAAACTACACCCCTGACAGAATGTAACAAGGGGTGCAGTGAGCATTTACACCCCACAGGTGTCTGACAGATTTTTGAAACAGTGGTCTGCAAAAATGAAAAATTTTAGTTTTTCATATGCACAGCCCATTGTTCCACAAATCTGTCAAACACTGGTGCAGTGTAAATGCTCACTGCAGCCCTTGTTACATTCCTCTAGGGGTGTATTTTCAAAAACAGGGTCACATGTGGGGGGGTCCACTGTTCTTGCACGAGGGGGCTTTATAAACGCACATGGCCCCCCACTTCAATTCCTGCCAAATTCTCTCTCCAAAAGGCCAATGGCGCTCCTTCCCTTCTGAGCCCTGTTGTGCACCCGCAGAGTACTTTACGTTCACATATGTGGTATTTCCTTACTCAGAAGAAAAATCCCTCCAAAATTTGTAATCCAATATCTCCCATTACCCCTTGTGAAAATAAAAAATTTGGGCTAACACCAGCATATTAGTGCAAAAAATCTAATTTTACCTTTTTTATGGCCCACTGTTCAAAACACTTGTGAGATGTAAATACTCGCTGTACCCAATCTTATGTTACTTGAGGGGTGTAGTTTCAGAAATGATGTTGCATGTGCGGGGGTTCCGCTGTTCTAGCACTATGGGGACTTTGTAAATGCACATGGTCCCCTATTTCAATTCCAGCCAAATTCTCTGTCCAAAAGCCCAATGGCGCTCCTTCTCTTTTGAGCCCTGTTGTGTGCCAGCAAAGCACTTTACGTCCTTATATGGGGTATTGCCTTACTCAAGAGAAATTAGCTACAAGTTTTGGGGGTCTTTCTCCTATTAGCCCTTATGAAAATGGAAAATTTGGGGTAACTCCAGCATTTCAGTGAAAAAAATTAAATTTCTTATTTTCACGTCCCACTTTTACGAAAGTTTGTCAAATACCTGTGAGGTATTAAGGCTCACTGTACCCCTTGTTACATTCCTTGAGGGATGTTGCCAAAATAGTATGCCATGTGTTTTTTTTTTTTTTTTTTTGCTGTTCTGGCAGAATGGGGGCTTCCTAAATGAGACATGCCCCCTAAAAACCTTTTCAGCAAAATTTGCTGTTCAAAAGCCAAATTTTGCTCTCTTTCTTCTGAGCATTGCAGTGTTCTCTTGGAGCATTTTACGTCCACATATGGGGTATTTCCATACAAATTTGGGGGGGGGGGGCTTTTTCTCCTACTACTCCTTGGGAAAATTCAAAATTTGGGGTGACATTAGCATTTTAGTGAAACATTTTTTTTTTTATTTTCACGTCCAAATTTAACAAAAATGCGGGGTGTTAAAGCTCACTGTACCCCTTGTTATGTTCCTTGGGGGGTGTAGTTTCCCAAATAGTGTGCCATGTGTTTTTTTTTTTAAGCTAAATTCGCTCTTCAAAAGCCAAATTTTGCATTCTCTTTTCTAAGCCTTGTAGTGCGCCCGCAGAGCAATTTGCATCCACATATGGGGTATTTCCATACAAATTTTTACATCCTTTGGAAAGGGAAGAATATGTCTAAAGCAGGAATACCCCTTTAATGTTAATTCTGCTATGTATTGCACACTGCACTACCAGCATTACTATTCTCAGTTCTACAGTGGACCTGCCCTAGACCTCTAGAAATAAGGAAAACTTGCAGGATCATACAGTGGTATGTGTGCTGAACCTGCAAATTTCTACAGAGATAAACATTTTCACATAGAATTGGTGGTCTGCAGATTTTTGCTACCCTGCTGACTGTCATAGAAAACTTGTTAAATGTATAATGCACAGACAAAATACATGAGACCACTTTGAGTACACATTGCAGAGAGGCATCAAAACAAGATATAATATAACCAAGTCAACAGGTACAATGAACATTATAAGGATAGGCTGTAGCTGTCAGCTAGATGATGGTTTGGTCATCTATTGTGTTCAGCCAGCTTACAGTATTTCTTGGCAGCATCAATTTTGATGCCAGGCGCTTTTAGTCCAAATGGTCCAAAGTAGTTGGCAGAACTAAGTGATATTACAAAAGGCCTTTAATGCCATTGACTTTTATGTGCCACATTGTTGGGCCAAAGTATTAATTTAACTCTCAAAAATCATTACATTTACTTTTTTGCTTTAATATTTTACATCATGCAAATGCCTGAATGTGATTTCCAATAATATATCTGTTACGCCGAGCGCTCCGGGTCCCCGCTCCTCCCCGGAGCGCTCGCTTCACTCTCCCCGCGGCAGCGCTCCGGTCACGTCCTCTGACCCGGGGCGCTGCGATTCCGCTGCCAGCCGGGATGCGATTCGCGATGCGGGTAGCGCCCGCTCGCGATGCGCACCCCGGCTCCCCTACCTGACTCGCTCTCCGTCTGTTCTGTCCCGGCGCGCGCGGCCCCGCTCCCTAGGGCGCGCGCGCGCCGGGTCTCTGCGATTTAAAGGGCCACTGCGCCGCTGATTGGCGCAGTGGTTCCAATCAGTGTGTTCACCTGTGCACTTCCCTATATCACCTCACTTCCCCTGCACTCCCTTGCCGGATCTTGTTGCCTTAGTGCCAGTGAAAGCGTTCCTTGTGTGTTCCTTGCCTGTGTTTCCAGACCTTCTGCCGTTGCCCCTGACTACGATCCTTGCTGCCTGCCCCGACCTTCTGCTACGTCCGACCTTGCTTTTGCCTACTCCCTTGTACCGCGCCTATCTTCAGCAGCCAGAGAGGTGAGCCGTTGCTAGTGGATACGACCTGGTCACTACCGCCGCAGCAAGACCATCCCGCTTTGCGGCGGGCTCTGGTGAAAACCAGTAGTGGCTTAGAACCGGTCCACTAGCACGGTCCACGCCAATCCCTCTCTGGCACAGAGGATCCACTACCTGCCAGCCGGCATCGTGACAGTAGATCCGGCCATGGATCCCGCTGAAGTTCCTCTGCCAGTTGTCGCTGACCTCACCACGGTGGTCGCCCAGCAGTCACAACAGATAGCGCAACAAGGCCAACAGCTGTCTCAACTGACCGTTATGCTACAACAGTTACTACCACAGCTTCAGCAGTCATCTCCTCCGCCAGTTCCTGCACCTCCTCCGCAGCGAGTGGCCGCTCCTGGGATACGCTTATCCTTGCCGGATAAATTTGATGGGGACTCTAAGTTTTGCCGTGGCTTTCTTTCCCAATGTTCCCTGCATCTGGAGATGATGTCGGACCTGTTTCCCACTGAAAGGTCTAAGGTGGCTTTCGTAGTCAGCCTTCTGTCCGGAAAAGCCCTGTCATGGGCCACACCGCTCTGGGACCGCAATGACCCCGTCACTGCCTCTGTACACTCCTTCTTCTCGGAAATCCGAAGTGTCTTTGAGGAACCTGCCCGAGCCTCTTCTGCTGAGACTGCCCTGTTGAACCTGGTCCAGGGTAATTCTTCCGTTGGCGAGTATGCCGTACAATTCCGTACTCTTGCTTCAGAATTGTCCTGGAATAATGAGGCCCTCTGCGCGACCTTCAAAAAAGGCCTATCCAGCAACATTAAAGATGTTCTGGCCGCACGAGAAATTCCTGCTAATCTACATGAACTTATTCACCTAGCCACTCGCATTGACATGCGTTTTTCCGAAAGGCGTCAGGAACTCCGCCAAGATATGGACTCTGTTCGCACGAGGCGTTTCTTCTCCTCGGCTCCTCTCTCCTCTGGTCCCCTGCAATCTGTTCCTGTGCCTCCCGCCGTGGAGGCTATGCAGGTCGACCGGTCTCGCCTGACACCTCAAGAGAGGACACGACGCCGTATGGAGAACCTCTGCCTGTACTGTGCTAGTACCGAACACTTCCTGAGAGATTGTCCTATCCGTCCTCCCCGCCTGGAAAGACGTACGCTGACTCCGCACAAAGGTGAGACAGTCCTTGATGTCTACTCTGCTTCTCCACGTCTTACTGTGCCTGTGCGGATGTCTGCCTCTGCCTTCTCCTTCTCTACAGTGGCCTTCTTGGACTCTGGATCTGCAGGAAATTTTATTTTGGCCTCTCTCGTCAACAGGTTCAACATCCCGGTGACCAGTCTCGCCAGACCCCTCTACATCAATTGTGTAAATAATGAAAGATTGGACTGTACCATACGTTTCCGCACGGAGCCCCTTCTTATGAGCATCGGATCTCATCATGAGAGGATTGAACTTTTGGTCCTCCCCAATTGCACCTCGGAAATTCTCCTTGGACTTCCCTGGCTTCAACTTCATTCCCCTACCCTGGATTGGTCCACTGGGGAGATCAAGAGTTGGGGGTCCTCTTGTTCCAAGAACTGTCTAAAACCAGTTCCCAGTAACCCTTGCCGTAACTCTGTGGTTCCTCCAGTAACCGGTCTCCCTAAGGCCTATATGGACTTCGCGGATGTTTTCTGCAAAAAACAAGCTGAGACTCTACCTCCTCACAGGCCTTATGATTGCCCTATCGACCTCCTCCCGGGCACTACTCCACCCCGGGGCAGAATTTATCCTCTCTCTGCCCCAGAGACTCTTGCCATGTCCGAATACGTCCAGGAGAATCTAAAAAAGGGCTTTATCCGTAAATCCTCCTCTCCTGCCGGAGCCGGATTTTTCTTTGTGTCCAAAAAAGATGGCTCCCTACGTCCTTGCATTGACTACCGCGGTCTTAATAAAATCACGGTTAAGAACCGCTACCCCTTACCCCTCATCTCTGAACTCTTTGATCGCCTCCAAGGTGCCCACATCTTCACTAAATTGGACTTAAGAGGCGCCTATAACCTCATCCGCATCAGAGAGGGGGACGAGTGGAAAACGGCATTTAACACCAGAGATGGACACTTTGAGTATCTGGTCATGCCCTTTGGACTGTGCAACGCCCCTGCCGTCTTCCAAGACTTTGTCAATGAAATTTTTCGTGATCTGTTATACTCCTGTGTTGTTGTATATCTGGACGATATCCTAATTTTTTCTGCCAATCTAGAAGAACACCGCCAGCATGTCCGTATGGTTCTTCAGAGACTTCGTGACAACCAACTCTATGCCAAGATTGAGAAATGTCTGTTTGAATGCCAATCTCTTCCTTTTCTAGGATATTTGGTCTCTGGCCAGGGACTACAGATGGATCCAGACAAACTCTCTGCCGTCTTAGATTGGCCACGCCCCTCCGGACTCCGTGCTATCCAACGCTTTTTGGGGTTCGCCAATTATTACAGGCAATTTATTCCACATTTTTCTACCATTGTGGCTCCTATCGTGGCTTTAACCAAAAAAAATGCTGATCCCAAGTCCTGGCCTCCTCTAGCAGAAGACGCCTTTAAACGACTCAAGTCTGCCTTTTCTTCGGCTCCCGTCCTCTCCAGACCTGACCCTTCCAAACCCTTCCTGTTGGAGGTTGATGCCTCCTCAGTGGGAGCTGGAGCTGTTCTTCTACAAAAAAATTCTTCCGGGCATGCTGTCACTTGTGGTTTTTTCTCTAGGACCTTCTCTCCAGCGGAGAGGAACTACTCCATCGGGGATCGAGAGCTTCTAGCCATTAAATTAGCACTTGAGGAATGGAGGCATCTGCTGGAGGGATCAAGTTCTCCTGTTATTATCTACACCGACCACAAGAACCTCTCCTACCTCCAGTCTGCCCAACGGCTGAATCCTCGCCAGGCCCGGTGGTCTCTGTTCTTTGCCCGATTTAATTTTGAGATTCACTTTCGTCCTGCCGATAAGAACATTAGGGCCGATGCTCTCTCTCGTTCCTCGGATGCCTCAGAAGTTGAACTCTCTCCGCAACACATCATTCCACCTGACTGCCTGATCTCCACTTCTCCTGCCTCCATCAGGCAGACTCCTCCAGGAAAGACCTTTGTTTCTCCTCGCCAACGCCTCGGAATCCTCAAATGGGGTCACTCCTCCCATCTCGCAGGTCATGCGGGTATCAAGAAATCTGTGCAACTCATCTCCCGCTTCTATTGGTGGCCGACTCTGGAGACGGATGTTGTGGACTTTGTGCGAGCCTGCACTATCTGTGCCCGGGATAAGACTCCTCGCCAGAAGCCCGCTGGTTTTCTTCATCCTCTGCCTGTCCCCGAACAGCCTTGGTCTCTGATTGGTATGGATTTTATTACTGATTTACCCCCTTCCCGTGGCAACACTGTTATTTGGGTGGTCGTTGATCGATTCTCCAAAATGGCACATTTCATCCCTCTTCCTGGTCTTCCTTCTGCGCCTCAGTTGGCTAAACAATTTTTTGTACACATTTTTCGTCTTCACGGGTTGCCTACGCAGATTGTCTCGGATAGAGGCGTCCAATTCGTGTCTAAATTCTGGAGGGCTCTCTGTAAACAACTCAAGATTAAATTAAATTTTTCTTCTGCATATCATCCCCAGTCCAATGGACAAGTAGAAAGGATTAACCAGATCTTGGGTGATTATTTGCGACATTTTGTTTCCTCTCGCCAGGATGACTGGGCAGATCTCCTCCCATGGGCCGAATTCTCGTATAACTTCAGGGTCTCTGAGTCTTCCTCCAAATCCCCATTTTTCGTGGTGTACGGCCGTCACCCTCTTCCCCCCCTCCCTACTCCCTTGCCCTCTGGTCTGCCCGCTGTGGATGAAATTTCTCGTGACCTTTCCATCATATGGAGAGAGACCCAAAATTCTCTCTTACAGGCTTCATCACGCATGAAGAAGTTCGCGGATAAGAAAAGAAGAGCTCCCCCCGTTTTTTCCCCTGGAGACAAGGTATGGCTCTCCGCTAAATATGTCCGCTTCCGTGTCCCTAGCTACAAGTTGGGACCACGCTATCTTGGTCCTTTCAAAATTTTGTGTCAAATTAATCCTGTCTCTTATAAACTTCTTCTTCCTCCCTCTCTTCGTATCCCTAATGCCTTTCACGTCTCTCTTCTCAAACCACTCATCCTCAACCGTTTTTCTCCCAAATCTGTTCCTCCCACTCCTGTTTCCGGCTCCTCGGACATCTTCTCGGTCAAAGAAATTTTAGCTGCCAAAAAGGTCAGAGGGAAAAACTTTTTTTTAGTGGACTGGGAGGGTTGTGGTCCTGAAGAGAGATCCTGGGAACCTGAGGACAACATCCTAGACAAAAGTCTGCTCCTCAGGTTCTCAGGCTCTAAGAAGAGGGGGAGACCCAAGGGGGGGGGTACTGTTACGCCGAGCGCTCCGGGTCCCCGCTCCTCCCCGGAGCGCTCGCTTCACTCTCCCCGCGGCAGCGCTCCGGTCACGTCCTCTGACCCGGGGCGCTGCGATTCCGCTGCCAGCCGGGATGCGATTCGCGATGCGGGTAGCGCCCGCTCGCGATGCGCACCCCGGCTCCCCTACCTGACTCGCTCTCCGTCTGTTCTGTCCCGGCGCGCGCGGCCCCGCTCCCTAGGGCGCGCGCGCGCCGGGTCTCTGCGATTTAAAGGGCCACTGCGCCGCTGATTGGCGCAGTGGTTCCAATCAGTGTGTTCACCTGTGCACTTCCCTATATCACCTCACTTCCCCTGCACTCCCTTGCCGGATCTTGTTGCCTTAGTGCCAGTGAAAGCGTTCCTTGTGTGTTCCTTGCCTGTGTTTCCAGACCTTCTGCCGCTGCCCCTGACTACGATCCTTGCTGCCTGCCCCGACCTTCTGCTACGTCCGACCTTGCTTTTGCCTACTCCCTTGTACCGCGCCTATCTTCAGCAGCCAGAGAGGTGAGCCGTTGCTAGTGGATACGACCTGGTCACTACCGCCGCAGCAAGACCATCCCGCTTTGCGGCGGGCTCTGGTGAAAACCAGTAGTGGCTTAGAACCGGTCCACTAGCACGGTCCACGCCAATCCCTCTCTGGCACAGAGGATCCACTACCTGCCAGCCGGCATCGTGACAATATCACACTTAGCAGCATTGTAGATAATGTTAATAAGAATATTGAATTATTTTGTAACCCAGCAAAGTTTTATAAAATGTTGGGAAAAAGCACTAATTCATGTGGACGCCTAGAGCCAGAAACTGACAAAAGTGATCTCAACAATGTGAACATGCCTAACGTGCCAAAGCTTACAGCCTTAATGCTTCTAAGTACTTGATGAAAGCATAACTATCTTCTCGCTTCTGTTCTATAATTTATCTTCTTTAAAAATGACAGCACGGCTTCGACAAGACTGAAGCAACAATTAGTGCGCTGTACCCAGAGTTCAATACCAACTCACACAAGTCAATGGAAGATGTCTGTACGGTGCTGCAGCCTTAAGTACCTATCGGCCCATCTTCAGGATAATTAATGTTTAATGAAAAACACCAAACATTACATCCTTTGCATATAATCAGATGTATCTTCTCTAGCGTGCTTTGCAGAAGGTAGTGACAACAATGAAAGACCATAGGGACTTGGCATCTGCTATGTTTGTTACAAGAACACATAGGGATATCACAGTAATATAGGAGATAATCAAAAATCTCATTATAGCCGAGACTCACTTCATTGTACGGTTTAGAAAACTGTACAATTAAACTGTGCAGCCTTCATTTGTTCTTCAATCTCAGATTCCTCCTAATAAAATTGTCAATTCCCCTTGGACAGGCTTTCAATTTTATCTAACGGTCTCCAATTAAAACTGCTATATGATGGCGGAGATTTTTAATTAATAACCTTGTTGTTTATAAACCTCAGCTGTAATTGATCTTTGCTGTCCTTGGCTTATATTACAACCTTGATATATTCTATCAGCAGAGCTATCGGCCAAGGCAGTTATTATAACCTGATACTATTGGTATTGTGTTTCTACAAAATACAGAATATATTACCCACAATAAGAAAAAATAGGCAATAAGACAATAAGAAAGTGTACAATTTGTTTGCATTATCAAGGTTTGAGGCATCAATAAATAAATTGCCCCTTAAAGTGATCCTCTGATTAGAGGACGCCTTTTCATAAAATATCAGGAATAGTTCTATTTGTCCATGACATTTTAATTTCTTTACATGTTACATTTGTGGTTGACTGGCCCCTAGCTCAATTATAGTAGTAGGCATGGAGATAGATGCATAATATATTACTGCCTCTTTTTAGAAGCTAGAGTCCATTGTTGTCTATTGCGCAGCAGACTGGCCAACTCCAATTTGTTTAACAGAATCTGCAATGGAGGCGCCATACAGAGTCTCCGATGCAGATGTGAATCTAGTCATAACTAGTATCAAAAGCAAAAGTAAAGGAAGGAAGACCACTTTGTTAAGCTGAATCCAAAAACCTACCGATTCTATTGCCCTTAAAGGGGTACTCCAGTGAAAAAGAAATGTTTTAAGATTAACTGGTGCCAGAAAGTTAAACATATTTGTAAATTGCTTCTTTTTTTTTTTTTTTTTACACTGGAGTACCCCTTTAAAGCATCCCTGTATTTGGAAAAACATTTGACATGTTAGGTCTCCGCTGCGATTGCGTATTACAGCTGGGTGAAATGTGTGGTAGCGCGTGCCTCACTCCCTGTATCATTCCCCCTTCTGTGCATTATACTTATAACTTTCAATCGCAGTGGGTCTCAGGACTGAGACCCAATGCAATCTAAACTTTTAACTATGTCTGGACAACATGTCAAAAGTTTTTCCAAATTACAGTGATGCTTTTAAACTTAGTAATTTAAGGGGCTATAGTTTTATTTTTTTTTTTGCCTCTGCAACCGTTCATTTCTAAGCTACTCTGATTGGCTTTTCTTAGAAAGCTGATCATGTGGTGTACGGATTTACAGAATGCCTATAAACTTATTTGTACATGATAGAATTGCCTAATGAACACATACAACTCAGTTAGTTGCTTAAAGAAGCACAAAATGATTATTTTTGGTAAAGAGTTTTATAGATTTTGATCTTATTGGATTGAGTATTTTAAATTAAGCATTTATTAGGGCCAATTCTTTTTAAAGCAATTATTAGTGCTATTTCTTATTTGTGGGGGATAATTGCAAAGGAAGCCCAAAGAATTTGTGTTGGCGGTATTGCTATAACATTAATGCTTATAAATCAAAAGAAATATATACTAAGCCCATTCTAAAAATATCCTAATCGTAGAATCCCCGTGATGTAAAAGGCAATGCCTCTGTATAATAGGTGAGCATCTGTCAATTTAGCAAGCGTGTCCCATCCCTAATTTGATTCCCATCGCATGGAAATTTTATGGGATTTTTGACAACTGCTGTAACTGTTCCACTGCCAGCACAGTAAGTGCCTTCATGGACATGTCACAGAAGAGGATAAAAAAGACTGCACACTTTGCATGTCTCAGTTAGAAGATACTACACTCGCTCTACACTTCATTAATGCAAACATTTATTTGACATGGTGACTTCTGACAAATTGGAGATAATTGGATAGCTATTAGTTTTATGTTAAATGGCTAATTTGTTATCTTATTAGCGGCACAACAAAGCTATTTTATAAAGCCTAGGGTGTCCACTATTGTGCAGACACGTGTGCCTCAATGGGCTCCTTGCTATAATCTGAAACTAATTGCTGCTTCTCTATTTCCCATTATTTGTACTGTGGTTAACATGCTGGATTGTTAACTGTGAATAAATATCCAGTAACATAAGTAGTAAAATATTCTTCATTGAGAATGAAATCGTAACCTATCAGGTGTATACTATTATGTCCAAAATGTCCATATGTATATTTAATTAGGTCCATAGATGATATATATTATATATACAGTATATATTATTTTCAGGGAGATATATAGAGCAAGGAATGCAAGAGGAGGATTTAAGAAGAGTCTCCTTCTTTTACCGATATTTCCAAGGACACAATTGCCCAGGACTTGTTTTCCTCCTTATCCACTTACTAAATCTTCCAAGGAGGAAAAATGACATAAATCTCTAGTCATTTATTTGTGAGGTACTTATGTTTTTTTTAATTTATTTTTTAATCAATAGTGCATTTAGCATTAGTATCATCAAACAAATAATACATTGATGGGGACACTAGTAGCCCTCACACTATACACATGTATTTCTGCAATGTGGCAGGAGCTTCCCCATATATAGATGATAAACTATTCTCCTCATTAAACACGTTCAGTTGGGATGAGATTTATAGATGACATTTCGCAAATTTGTTCATGCTGAGATAAATGCAGTACACAAAATATTACACCTTAAAGGGGTTGTCCAGCGAAAGAAACAATCTGCCATTCTTTACTCATTAGTCTTATGACTTATTAGATAAGACAAGAGGAATACAGTTCTGACGGAAACTACTGTGACTGAGATTGGCTTCCTGTTGCCTTATCTAGTGAGTCTTAAAGAGTACCTCTCATGATCTTGTTAAATGTAATAATCCTTCCAATTCACTGCCCCCATTATGATAAACCACCCCCTGCCTTTATTTTTTATTATTTGTTAGTTTTCTACCTTGATATTGCTCTGTATTTTCCGCTCAGTCAGATTCACAGACTGGGAAGGGGCCTTACCCAGCAGGCTGTGACATCATCTGAAGCCATACAGGGGAGATCTTCCTCCCTCACTCTGCTACACGCAGCCCAGAGCAGTAATTGGCTAAGGCTGCACCCACCCGCCCCTCCTTCTTAGCACTCAAGACTGCATTTCCTGATTTTGGACTTCTGCCAGGCCAGCAGGAGTCCAAAGTCTGTGCAAGAGATGGGGGGGGGGGATGTGCTCTGGACAAGTAGGGAGACACCTAGTGGCAGCTTTTTTTTAAACACAAATAAAACATAGAAAACTATTTGTTTTAAACAAAGTACATTAGATGTTTTTCCATATTTACCATAAGGAGTGCAATAGCAAAAAATAGTTTTAATGAGTGTGCCCATTTAAATCTAATGAGTAGTAATATCAGCTTCCTCCTCCACATGACTGGTCTTGTCCCATGCTGATAGGAAGAAAGAGGGGAGGAGGGACGGTAGCTCTCTGCATTCAAAACCTGTGATGTGTCATGGATATGGAAGATCTCTGCACTATGGGTAATAACATTATATTAGTAAATTGGGTTATTATCAGGGCCAGACTGGCCATCAGGCACACCGAGCATTTTCCCGATGGGCCGGGCAATCCGTGGGCAGTCCACCTGCCCTGAGCAATGACACACTAAGTGTCACGAGGAGGCGTGCAGCATGGCTGCTGCTTCAAGTAAGTGGTTGCTGTGCCTAAAGAAACAAGGGGCAGAATTGACGTGTGCAGGCCAGGCCGCTCACCTCCGCTGATGCCTCAGCAGTGGAGAGCTGAGGCCCACGGCCGCCGATTTAAGAGTGACGTGAGGTGGTCTCCTTACCAGGCCCCTCACGTCGGCCATTGTGAGGAGTGGAGGCATCAGAGTGCAGCAGAAGAAGATACAAGCGCCACTGGAGGGGCAGGTGAGTATGTTTTTTTTTTTTTGTTTCTGTTTTCAAATTTTTTTTTTTTAATCTTGGAAACAGGGGCTCTATTAACCTAAAGGGGGCTGCTGGTTTTACTAGTTAAAAGGAGCTTCTCCCGCTAATACCTAAAGGGGGGCTGCTGCTTTTACGAAATGCTGATTAGCCTCAGGAACAGGTCTTTAGGAACAGGAATTCACCAGTCCTCAGGTAGACACAGTAGCAATATCTTATCAGATTAATACCAGATATTAATCTGATGAAGGGGTGAACCTGTGAACCCTGAAATGTGCCATTTCTGTACCATTTTACCTGTTGGATTAAAGATAATTTCATTCATCATACATTTGATCATCCGTTGCATATACTGGTGATCCTCTGCGCCTACAATGGTCTTTTATCTGCTATTGCTACTGTGGACCCCTTTAAATATAAGGTTCACCTTCACTTTTGAGGTGATATAGTTAAATAATATGCAGATTATCATTTTATTTGGTCAAAAAGTACAGCTGTGCCCACTATTACCTTTGCTTTTAAAGAAGCATTCTGAGATTTTTTTTTTGTCTACATAGTGCAGCATTGGTTATTATTAGCTAATATTGTAGAGTTTCTTATCTATGCCATTTGTCCACCTCTTTTTACTGATGTGGCAGGCATGGTGATAGGCTCCATTTTGGTTTACAAACACACATTGATGTGGGTTTTTGAATGCAGTCTATATTTCCCATGAATCCTCTGGCTTTGGCTTAATTATTGGACCTTGTCATCTCCTCAGGCTGCTGGTGCTGCAGATCACCCATTTAAATTCATTAGGCTCACAAGTGGGTTGGCGTTAGTTCAGACTGTGCAGTTCTGATGCATTTTCTTACTTGAAGTACATTTTTTTTTTAAAGAAACAAAATTGCCATGTGGAGAAAGTGATTTAAACTATATTCACATTTGAGGTGTTTTATGAAGATTGACATTTTTACTTCTTTTTAACTGTTTTTTTTTATTGATTTTTCTAAATCGTGGTAAAAATGTTTAAGTCTTTACCATATTTTGCACAATTTCGGTGCAATCTTTATTTTTGCCATGATCTGGTGAAAATCACAGCAAAAACAGAAAAAAAGCAACAAAAACACAATGCGTGAACACAGCCTCAGGCGAAGAGTACATTTACTACATACCCTCGTCCCATGGAGCAGTGTTTCCCAACCAGTGTTCCTTCAGCTGTTGCAAAACTACAACATCTAGCATGCCTGGACAGTCTTTGGCAACAGCTGGAGGCACACTGGTTGGGTTGAGAAACATTGCTTTAGAGCTAGCAGATTCAGCTGCATGGGGAGGGGTTTGGGGCTAGTAGGAGGGGAATCAGGTAGGTGAAAATTTCATCCAATAGTCCACAGGAAGTTAGAGTCTGACAACCTGAAAGGGGTAAAGAGTCAGACTTGCGATCACATGACCAAATTAGAGTAATAAAACACATGGATGAAGCTGCACTGGAATGAAACAAATGGCGATGTAAGGCTAGTAAATGTGTATGATATAGGCAAAAAAAAACAGAGTGCTTCTTTAACCCCTTAAGGACCGCGGGTTTTTCCGTTTTTGCATTTTCGTTTTTTGCTCCTTGCCTTTAAAAAATCATAACTCAAATTTGCACCTAAAAATCCATATGATGGCTTATTTTTTGCGCCACCAATTCTACTTTGTAATGACATCAGTCATTTTGCCCAAAAATCTACGGTGAAGCGGGAAAAAAAATCATTGTGCGACAAAATTGAAAAAAAAACCCGCTGTTTTGTAACTTTTGGGGGCTTCCGTTTCTACGTAGTACATTTTTCGGTAAAAATGACACCTGATATGTATTCTGTAGGTCCATACGATTAAAATGATACCCTACTTATATAGGTTTGATTTTGTCGGACTTCTGGAAAAAATCATAACTACATGCAGGAAAATTAATACGTTTAAAATTGTCATCTTCTGACCCCTATAACTTTTTTATTTTTCCGTGTATGGGGCGGTATGAGGGCTCATTTTTTGCGCCGTGATCTGAAGTTTTTAACGGTACCATTTTTGCATTGATGGGACTTTTTATTCATTTTTAAATGATATAAAAAGTGACCAAAAATGCACTATTTTGGACTTTGGAATTTTTTTGCGCACACGCCATTGACCGAGCAGTTTAATTAATTATATATTTTTATAATTCGGACATTTCCGCACGCGGTGATACCACATATGTTTATTTTATTTTTATTTACACTGTGTTTTTTTTTTTTTATTGGAAAAGGGGGGTGATTCAAACTTTTAATAGGGGAGGAGTTAAATGATCTTTATTCACTTTTTTTTCACTTTTTTTTTGCAGTGTTATAGTTCCATAGGGACCTATAACACTGCACACACTGATCTTCTATGTTGATCACTGGTTTCTCATAAGAAACCAGTGATCAACGATTCTGCCGCATGACTGCTCAGGCCTGGATCTCAGGCACTGAGCAGTCATTCGGCGATCGGACAGCGAGGAGGCAGGAAGGGGCCCTCCCGCTGTCCTTTCAGCTGTTCGGGATGCCGCGATTAGCCGCGGCTATCCCGAACAGCCCGACTGAGCTAGCCGGGAACTTTCACCTTCACTTTTAGCCGCGCGGCTCAGCTCTGAGCTTCACTATGACGCCGGGCCCGCCGTGATATGACGCGGGGTTACTGTGTAACCCCGCGTTATATCAGAAGAGCAGGACCAAGGACGTACCGGTACGTCCTTGGTCCTTAAGGGGTTAAGAACCAATTTAACTTAATGTCAGAACACGGCATCAAAACACTCAAAGGCCTAAAAGGCTTAGTTTATATAAATTATATAGAAAAACTCTGTATACATATAGAGAGAATGTTAAAGGGGTACTCTGTCCTTAGACATGTTATCCCCTATGCAAGGGATAGGGGATAACATGTCTAATCCCGGAGGGTCCGGCCGGGGGGTACTAGCCGTCACGACCCCTCCCATAGAAATGAATGGAGGCCCCAGGCTTCTGTGTCCTTGAATGCCACAGTGCTGGCCCAGAGATCGCAGTGGGGTCCCCAGTGGCTGGACCTCCCGGGATCAGACATGTTATTCCCTATCCCTTGGATAGGGGATAAAATGTCTAGGGGGCAGTACCCCTTTAATTCATGTTGTTGTGAAAGACCAGTATTCATGCACCGTATATATTTTATAAAGTATTGAATTTAGAGAAACATTTAGGAAGGACACATACAGTATGCAACAACTGTGTTTAGGAAACCAACTGCTGCAAATGTATTATAATATCTGTATTATAATAAACTACAGTATTTACCATCCTCCCCACTTGAAAAAAAATATATATACTACAGTGTGGTCAGTTTTTAGGCTAGATTTCTCCAGAGCTAGCAACTAGATCTTGATAAAGTGGATTATCTAATAAAATGATTAATAATACATTCCAGAAAGCTTTTACAGTGAATTGTCAGTCCATCCCTTGCATTCTTGTTTTCTTATGGTATTCCATCTCACTATGTGATTTTATTCATTAAACTGTAAGAAAACTTTGGAACATAATCCAGCATGATGAAAAGTCATCCATAAGCAGGGAACAATCCCTGAAGGGGGCTTTTTAGAGAATTAAAATATGTGAGGGATGTGTTTGTAGGGGGGAGATTTGTGGATGTTAGTGATTGACAGATATCCCTCAGGGTAAATACGGGGCTGTTCGTCAGTTTGCTCAATAGGCCCAGTGGGACCCGGGGTTAATTATTTAATCACACATCAGCTTTGATGTTTATGCTATTTATTTTTTTATTTTTTGCCCTTGAAGAAAAGGGGAATTTACATGGTTGCTATTCAAGGGAATGACTGACCATTTATTAGATGGATAGAACCATACCCACCAAAATGAGAACTGCTGAGAGCTGGAGATCGTCTTCTATAACATTAATATGGCCTAATAAGGCATATTCAAACAGCTCCTTTAAAGGGATACTCCACTGGAAAACATTTTTTTTTTAAATCAACTGGTGCCAGAAAGTTAAACAGATTCATAAATTATTTCTATTAAAAAATCGTAATCCTTCCAGTACTTATCAGCTGCTGTATGATCCACAGGAAGTTCTATTCTTTTTGAATTTCCTTTCTGTCTGACCACTGTGCTCTCTGCTGACACCTCTATCCATATCAGGAACTGTCCAGAGAAGGAGAGGTTTGCAATGGGGGTTTGCTTCTACTCTGGACAGTTCCTAAAAGGGACAGAGGTGTCAGCAGAGAGCACTGTGGTCAGACAGAAAGAAAATTCAAAAAGAAAAAAACTGTGGAGCACATAACAGCTGATAAGTACTAGAAGATTGAGATTAAGATTTTTAAATAGAAGTAATTTACAAATCTGTTTAACTTTCTGGCACCAGTTGATTTAGAATATTTTTTTCCCCCGTGGAGTACCCCTTTAAAGAAGTTTTCAACCATAAGCAGTGACGGCATATTCAAAAAAGTATCCTAGATCACCAACACTGAGTTTGAAGTTAAAAGCAACAACATTATATGATCCATTTAAAAATCATGTTGGCATAGAAAACAAGCTAACGTGCTTTGTGCATTACACACTCTTAATCCACTTATCCATGATTAAGAGCATATAACATTCAAAACATGTAAGCTTATTTTCTATGCCAAACTTGTTGTTTTTGCCATTAAAGGGGTACTCCGGTGAAAACCTTTTTTCTTTTAAATCAACTGGTGCCAGAAAGTTAAACGTATTTGTAAATTACTTCTATTAAAAAATCTTAATCCTTCCAGTACTTATTAGCTGCTGAATGCTACAGAGGAAATTCCTTTCTTTTTGGAACACTGATGACATCACGAGCACAATGCTCTCTGCTGGCATATCTGTCCATTTTAGCAACTGTGCATAGCAGATGTATGCTAAGGGCAGCATGGTGGCTCAGTGGTTAGCACTGCTGCCTTGCAGTTCTGGGGCATTGGGTTCAAATCCCACTAAGGACAGCAATAAATAAAGAGTTATTATTATTATTATAATGACATCAGCAAAGAGCACTGTGCTTGTGATGTCAGAGAGCATTCCAAAAAGAAAAGAATTTCCTCTGTAGTATTCAGCAGCTAATAAGTACAGGAAGGATTAAGATTTTTTAATAGAAGTAATTTAGAAATCTGTTTAACTTTCTGGCACCAGTTGATTTAAAAGAAAAAAGGTTTTCACCAGAGTACCCCTTTAACCTATTTGGTTCTGCACCTGCACACTCCATGCACTTTACTAAAGGCTGAGATCATAACAAGGATCATCATCTATGGTGATCTGGCTATTTGTCTCAATGATTGATGACATATCACTTGCTGTAGATATACTATCAATATGTGTATAGTATCATGTTCTAACAATTGGGACCCTCACAGATACCAGAGAGAAATATGTTTTCTTTCCCTCGAAAAAACTCAACTTACTGAAGTGTCATATTTCATCATTATCATTGCTTAAAACCCTTCAAAATAATATTGACAGCATAGCAGCCTACTAACGCACCTTTGGCACAATGTGGGGCAATTGGGTGATTGGCACTCATCTTCTGCATAACTATACTGTATATTTACAAATGTGCCTCACAATGTTACATTGTTTATCAGAAACATCATAAGATTTAGGACATTGATACTACTCCTCAGAGCTACAGATCTCAACAGAACTTTACCATAAATATTTCTACACATACTGGACTAAAGGATTCAAAATCTGAAACATAACACACATTATAAAACAAAACATTTGGTGAACACTCTAGGAACAACTTTATTTGACTGATGAGGCAATTATGGTCTATTTCAAAGGCCACAAACAAAATTGCATGTATGATAAATAATGTTACATGAATGTAGTGACCCTAATATTTCATATCATGTAAAATTAAATCCCTTCTCTCGCAAGAAATCATTATGCTGCCTACTTTTGAGGACATCATACTGTTGTCAAATATATGTTTATGTATGTGTTTTTATTTTTTATTTTTATTTATAGCTTAATAGCTATGGGAGGACTTGTGATGAGTATAAAGAATTCAGTCATTTATGCCAAGTTGTTGCTTCTGTTGCCCTGATACCAGTGCTTTTCTTCCAGTTGTTGCTGATAATAAAGGTCCTTTTTAACTCTATCTATCTATCTATCTATCTATCATCTATCTATTATCTATCTATCTATCATTTCTCTATATATATATCTAAAATATCTTATCTATCTATCTCCTATCTATCTATCTATCATTTATCTGTCTATCTGCCTGTCTATCTATCTATTTATCTATCTCATATCTATCTATCTATTGTTATTTGTCTATCTATCTGCCTGTCTATCTATCTATCTATTTATCTATCTATCTCATATCTATCTATCTATTATTTATTTGTCTATCTATCTGCCTGTCTATCTATCTATCTATCTATCTATCTCATATCTATCTATCTATCTATTATTTATTTGTCTATCTATCTGCCTGTCTATCTATCTATTTATCTATCTATCTCATATCTATCTATCTATCTATCTATCTATCTCATATCCATCTATCTATCTATCTATCTATCTATCTATCATTTATCTGTCTATCTATCTGCCTGTCTATCTATCTATCTATCTATCTATCTATCTATCTATCTCATATCTATCTATTATTTATTTGTCTATCTATCTGCCTGTCTATCTATCTAGAAAACAGAGAAATGCAGCACTACTCAGCCTGTATGTTATGTAGATGGTGCTAGCGTCCCAGACTTAATCCAAGTCTTCTAAAATAGATATACAGTGCTGCAGCACTCCAAAAATGCCCAAAAAATGTAATTTATTAGCTCATGTCAAAAATCACAGCAATGTTCCAGTTCACCATTAGAACCATCTTCAAGCTCAGTGATTCCCATGTGATAGAATAACAGGGTGCACAAGTGCTAGATACTTACATCAATTTCATATAAAGTCATAAATATAATCGTACAATTATCAAAAAGTGCAAGTATCAAGAACAGAAATATTATCTATCTATCCATCTAGATCTGTATGTCTGTCTAGCTAGCTGTCTGTATTTTTTGTATTTCTGATGCTCTGCTCTAATCGATGGTTTCTTCTTGAACAGTAACTTAGCTAGCTCTAATGGGACTTTGGGTGAACTTGTAGCTTCTACTAATATCAATGTTATTGATGGGTTTACTTGTACAATAAGTTGTTTGATGTCATAGTTAATCATTTCTATACTTCAAATGATGTTCAGCCAGAACAGTGTGGTAGCAAGCTAGAAAGAAAAATCTATGAGATATTAAATATGTTTGTGCAATAAGTTTACTGGCAAAGCAGAAAAACTATGTTAGTAAACTTTGAAGGACAGAGACTGCTTTATCAGGAAAGGTTACTTATGGTACCTACTTGCCTGATGCATGGGCTCTAAAAGCTTGCTAATATAATTTTGTGGTTAGCCGGTGAAGTTATAACTCCTATAATATTTTGAGTCATTATCACTGGTTTGTAAGCTACCCTTATATTAAAGGGGTACTCCACTGGAAACTTATTTTTAAATCAACCAGAAAGTTACCAGAAGGTACCAGAAAGTTAACCTCTTAAGGACGCAGGGCGTACCAGTACGCCCTGCGCCTGGTCCCGTTATATAACACGGGGTCACGCTGTGACCCTGCCTCATACCAGGTCTGTCCTGGCGGCTAATGACAGCCATGATCCTGGGCTAATAGTGTGCTGCACCGATCATTATGCCGCTCACTATTAACCCTTTAGACCCTAAAATGAAAGTAAAAGCTTCCCAGCAGCTCAGTCGGGCTGATCAGGACCATTTCGGTGAAATGCGATTGGCGATTGATTGCGCCAAGCCTGAAATCCAGGCTTGAGCAATCGACCGCCGATAACACTGATCTTTGCCGTGTCAATGCACGGCAATGATCTGTGTATGAGATCGGTATGTTCAGTGCAATAGCCACTAGGGGGCTATAACACTGCAAGAAAAAAGTGTGAAAAAAGTTAATAAAGATCATTTAACCCCTTCCCTAATAAAAGTAAGAATCACCCCCCATTTCCCATTTAAAAAAAACCTGTAAATAAAAATAAACATATGTGGTATCACCGCATGTGGAAATGTCTAAACTATAAAAATATATAATTAATTAAACCGCAGGGTCAATGGGGTACACACAAAAAAATTCAAAAGTCCAAAATAGCGTATTTTGGTCACTTTTTATATCATGAAAAAAATGACTAAAAAGCGATCAAAAAGTCCAATAAATACAAAAATGATACCAATAAAAACTTCAGATCACAGTGCAAAAAAATGAGCCCTCATACCGCCCTGTAGGTGGAAAAATAAAAAAGTTATAGGGGTCAGAAGATGACAATTTTAAACATATACGTTTTCCTGCATGTAATTATGTATTTATTTTTTAGAAGTAATACAAAATCAAACCTATATAAGTAGGGTATCATTTTAACCGTATGGACCTACAGAATAAAGATAAAGTGTCATTTTTACCAAAAAATGCACTGCGAAGAAACGGAAGCTCCCAAAAATTACAAAATTAAATTTTTTCTTCAATTTTGTTGCACAATTAATTTTTTTGTCACTGTAAAGTAGAATTGGTGGTGCAAAGAATAAGCCATAATATGGAATTTTTGGTGCAAAATTTTATGCGTTATGATTTTTAGAAGGGGATGAGGAAAAAAATAAAATACAAAAACGGAAAAACCCTGCGTCCGTAAGGGGTTAAACAGATTTGTTAATTACTTCTATTAAAAAATCTTAATCCTTCCAGTACTTTTCAGCTGCTGTTTTGATCCACAGGAAGTTCTTTTCTTTTTTAATTTCCTTTCTGCTTGACCACAGTGTTCTCTGCTGACACCTCTGTCCATTTTAGGAACTCTCCAGAGTACAAGCAAATCCCCATAGCAAACCTCTCCTGCTCTGGACAGTTCCTAAAATGGATAGAGGTGTCAGAAGAGAGCACTGTGGTCAGACAGAAAAATAATTCAAAAGGAAAAGAACTTCCTGTGGAACATAGCAGCTGATAAGTACTGGAAGGATTAATATTTTTTTTATAAAAGTAATTTACAAATCTGTTTAACTTTCTGGTACCAGTTGATTTAAAAAAATGTTTTACAGTGAAGTACCCTTTAATAACTCACTAATGTATACATTAATGTAAACTACATGTATACATATAACAATTGTACACTAGACTGGCATGATAACTATTTTATTAAAAATGAAGCAACTCTTCCTCTGGACAGGTTTTGATAAATTCTCCCCAATAAAGTTTATCTTTAGGAAGACTTTCAGGAGCCATATTTTAATTGGTTTTGAACTCTGAGTCCAGATCTGAAATCATTGTAGAAATACTGGTGGGCAAAATGAGTTCCGCCTTTAAAGGGGTACTCTGGTGGAAAACATTTTTTTTTTTACATCAACTGGCTCAAGAAAGTTATACAGATTTGTAAATTACTTCTATATAAAAATCTTAATCTTTCCAGTACTTTTCAGCTGCCCTATGCTCCAGAGGAAGTTGTGTGGTTCTTTCAACAGTGTCTGACCACTGTGCTCTCTGCTGCCACCTCTGTCCATGTCAGGAACTGTCCAGAGCAGGAGAAAATGCCCATAGCAAACCTATCCTTTTCTGGACATTTCCAGAAACGGACAGAGGTGGCAGCAGAGAGCACTGTGGTTAGACAGAAAAGAAATAAAAAAAAAAAATAACTTCTTCTGTAGTATACAGCAGCTGATAAGTACTTGAAGGTTTAAGATTTTTAAACAGAAGTAATTTACAAATCTTTTTTTTTCTTTATTTTATAAATATCATTTCACAATTTCGATGCATTAATACTTAAATATTTCATACAACCGCTAACGCATCATAACATATTTCATAACATTTTTACAATTTTGAGCCCTCCCCGCACCTCCCACCACCCACCCTCCTAACCCTCAGAGAAGAAGGAAGCGGGGGAAAAAAAAATAGGGAAGAAAAAGGGATAAGGGAATGTGTTAAGATATGGGAAGCCCCCAATCATCCCTCTCCTCTACCAATATGTCCATGTTCTGTTCCATTCTCTCCTTACACTCTTACTCCTAATCCATTTCAGTTTCCTATCTTTAATCCTGTTTATTCCTCTTGTCCATTCTTCTATTTGGGGCTCCTCGACAGCTATCCAATTTTTTTAAATTACCAATCTTGCATAGAATAAGACTCTATGCAGCATATTCTCATATTTTCCCACATTATATATAGCCCCCAGTAGATTGAATTCTATCGTCCGGGGGATCTGAATAGATATATTTTTTTCCATCTCCATCTTATCACTAATTCCCAAAATCTGGAGAATGTACTACATAACCACATGCCATGCAGATAGTCCGCATCCTCTGCTCCACATTTCACACATCGGGCCGAGGCTATTGCACCCATCCTATATAGTTGAAGTGGTGAATAGTGAACCATGTGTACCAGCTTAAATTGTACAATTCTATGGTCCATACTCCGAGAAACCTTACTAATATTCTGTGCAATGGTACTCCAGCTGCTATCTGGTAACTGGCCCACTATTTCTACCCATTTATCCCTAATTCTACTCATACCATCTATCCCCACTATCGTGTTTAACCTTTTGTATATCATAGATAGTCCCTTTTTCTTAATGTGGTCTAACTGCATCAGTGTATCTATCATATTGTGTCGCTGTACTTGGTATACTTCCTTATTTATTGTGTTTCTAAATGCGTGGTTAATCTGACAATAATATAGCCAGTCTCTATCTTTAACTCCATAACCCCTCTTAAAGTGCTCAAATGGATACAACTTTCCATTTTCAAACATTTGGTCCAACGATTTTATACCTTTATTTTCCCAAAAGCTTGATTCAATTTCAACTAACTCTTGTAATTTATTGTTACCCCATGGGGGTGTGCATCCTATATTGTGATCAATGTGTAACATTTTTTTCATCTTATTCCACACCTTTTTAAATTTCCCCATTAAAGTGCCATCGTATAAACCATCTTTTTTGTGCTTAACTAGCTCAAGTGTTTCATATATGTTCTTTTTTTTATTTACATCCACCACGATTTGTAAGAACCTTGACTCTTCCCAATTTACAATGCGGACCAGCTGCGAGGCAAGGTAGTATAGCAGAGGGTTGGGCATACCCAACCCTCCCCTATCCCACGACACCATGAACTGTCTATATTTTAGTCGAACCCTTTTTCTGCCCCATAGAAGCCTACCCAAAATTACTTCTATCTTATGAAACCAAGTATAACTTATCCACATTGGAGAGGCACTAAACACGAACAGAACCTGAGGGAGAACCACCATCTTAATAATCGCCATCCTTTCTGACATCTTGATCCATGTTTCTACTCTCTTCTCTAACCTATTCAACAAAGGACATAAATTATTGACCAAGTATTTATCATTCGTGGCAGCTATTTTAACCCCTAGGTAAGAGAAACACTCAAATTTCCCCAGTATCTTCAGCTTACCCTCCATCTCCCCTATATCCTCATCTAGAGGTAACAAGGTGGATTTACTCCAGTTAATCTCCAGTCCGGATAAAGGAGAGAATTTCTCAAATATTTTCATAATCTGGGGGATTTTCTCCTGGGGATGAGTGACAAAGAGGAGGATATCATCTGCAAATAATAAAATCTTATTGGCCCCTCCGTTAACCCCAAAACCTTCGAATAGCTTACTCTTTAATAACTCACTAATGTATACATTAATGTAAACTACATGTATACATATAACAATTGTACACTAGACTGGCATGATAACTATTTTATTAAAAATGAAGCAACTCTTCCTCTGGTCAGGTTTTGATAAATTCTCCCCAATAAAGTTTATCTTTAGGAAGGCTTTCAGGAGCCATATTTTCATTGGTTTTGATCTCTGAGTCCAGATCTGAAATCATTGTAGAAATACTGGTGGGCAAAATGAGTTCAGCCTTTAAAAGGGTACTCTGGTGGAAAAAAAATTTTTTTTTACATCAACTGGCTCAAGAAAGTTATACAGATTTGTAAATTACTTCTATTTAAAAATCTTAATCTTTCCAGTACTTTTCAGCTGCCCTATGCTCCAGAGGAAGTTGTGTAGTTCTTTCAACAGTGTCTGACCACTGCTCTCTCTACTGCCACCTCTGTCCATGTCAGGAACTGTCCAGAGCACTCTAGACTGCATTTCCTGATTTTGGACTTCTGCCAGGCCAGCAAGAGTCAAAAGTCTGTGCAAGAGATGGGGGGAAATGTGTCCTTACCATAAGGAGCGCAATAGCAAAAATACGTTTTAATGAGAGTGCCAATTTAATAAATATATAATATCTGGAATGCATATTTATGAGCAGGAGAAGCATTGCTCAAAAGCATGGAGACTGCCTTCATTGCTCAGAAAATGAAATTGCATTTTCTACAGCATCACCGGCACTATTAACCAGTCCAGTGTGGGTACTGCTGCTGTACGGCTGTACACTCTAAGGAGTTAATATTGACAGGCTATAGGTCTTAGATATTTGACTAGTTTGGGGGATTCTAACTCCCAGGAGCCTTTTTATCAGTTGAATAAAGGGGCTATGGAGCTCTTGCACTTACTGCTTACCTTTACATAGACACAGTATCAAAGATCTGGTTGTGTCCATGCTTTGTGGAGTGCAGTTTAATTCAAGTTCTATTTTATTCAATCACACTGATAAGTCCTTAACCCCTCCTGGATGGAGGGCATATAGGTACACCCTTGCATCCTGGTACTTAAGGACCTAGGGCATACCTGTATGCCCTTGTCCTGTTACCGGGGTTTAAAGCGTGCTCACAAGCACACTTCAAACCCTGTGGGTCCCGGTTGCTAAGAGCAGCCGGGACCCACGGTTAATGCCAGGCATCGTCGATCAGCCCAATGCCCAGCATTAACCCTTTAGACGCTGCAATGAAATTTGAACGCATTATCTAAAGTTCAGGGTTGACTGTGCCGGTTAGCTCAGAGAAGCTGATCAGGACATCCGTACCAAAATCACTGGTCCCGATCAGCTGAGAGGATGGTGGGAGGGCCCCACCTGGCTCCTTGCTGTCCAATCGGTGCTCTGAGGCTCCAGTCAGCAATGGCAGGCTAGAGCAGCAGAGCACTGATAACACTGATCAATGCTATGAGATGGCTTAGCCTTGAACAGTGTATGCAATATACAGATTGCATGTTATAGCCGCCTATGGGGACTAATAAAAATAAAATTAAAATGTGTAAAAAAATAAATAAAAAAAGTTAATAAAAGTGAATTAACCCCTTCCCTAATAAAAGTTTGAATTTAACCATTTTTTTTAAATAAAATAATGTAATAAAAAATAAACAGAATAAAAAGCGATCAAAAAGTCCCATCAAAATAAAAATGGTACTGATAAAAACTACAGATAACGGTGCAAAAAATTAGCCTGTATGCGGAAAAATAAAAAAAAGTTATAGAGGTCAGAAGAGGACAATTTTAAAATTAATAATTTTGGTGCTGTAGTTATAATTAGTAAAATAACAGAAAACCTACATAAATTGGGTATCCTTGTAATTGTATGGACCTACAGAATAAAGATAAGGTGCCATTTTTACCGAAAAGTGCACTGCGTAGATACGGAAGCCCCCAAAAGTAAAAAAAGAAAGGTGCTGAAGTGCTGATTTTTGCGGTAAAAATTAGCATTTCGAATATTCGCGCTCAACACTAGTAGATTATGAAATGAGTGATGTCATTATAAAGTACAATTGGTGGCACAAAAAGAAGCCCGTATATGTAGGTGCAAAATTGAAAGGAAAAACTAAAATTGGCCTTGTCCATAAGGTCAAAATGGGCTGAGTTCTTAAGAGGTTAAAGTCACCTTTGACTTTGTAATTAATATACTCACAGAGAAATTAAAGGGAATTTGTCAGCTGTATTTGCTGCTAAGACCTTATGGATGTTGTTGCCAAACTTATAAATCTGCCTTATTAATTTCTCAAAATAATAACTCAACTGAAATCTACCAATGAGGCCACAGATAAACACATTAAACTAAAATATATAATTTTTTATTAAAGATGATAAGAAAAACAATGCCTCACAATACAGTGCTCAGAAAGGTATAAAATCAGATATAGCACTAAATAATAAACACAAAACCAGGGAAGGAGGTATAGGGTACAGGTGAATAACCTGACCTGACCAACCCTACCTAGTCTAACCCCTTGCCCTCACTACAATAAGTGTGGACAGGGAATAGGGATACAAGTGATATCCATAGTAGAAGTCACATATACATTAAGAATAAACAATGCAATGACTCAATATGTATATACTCTTACTCCTAATGACCTACGCGTTTCACCCTTACTGTCACGATGCCGGCTGGCAGGTAGTGGATCCTCTGTGCCAGAGAGGGATTGGCGTGGACCGTGCTAGTGGACCGGTTCTAAGCCACTACTGGTTTTCACCAGAGCCCGCCGCAAAGCGGGATGGTCTTGCTGCGGCGGTAGTGACCAGGTCGTATCCACTAGCAACGGCTCACCTCTCTGGCTGCTGAAGATAGGCGCGGTACAAGGGAGTAGGCAAAAGCAAGGTCGGACGTAGCAGAAGGTCGGGGCAGGCAGCAAGGATCGTAGTCAGGGGCAACGGCAGAAGGTCTGGAAACACAGGCAGGGGACACACAAGGAACGCTTTCACTGGCACTAAGGCAACAAGATCCGGCAAGGGAGTGCAGGGGAAGTGAGGTGATATAGGGAAGTGCACAGGTGAACACACTAATTGGGACCACTGCGCCAATCAGCGGCGCAGTGGCCCTTTAAATCGCAGAGACCCGGCGCGCGCGCGCCCTAGGGAGCGGGGCCGCGCGCGCCGGGACAGAACAGACGGAGAGCGAGTCAGGTAGGGGAGCCGGGGTGCGCATCGCGAGCGGGCGCTACCCGCATCGCGAATCGCATCCCGGCTGGCAGCGGAATCGCAGCGCCCCGGGTCAGAGGACGTGACCGGAGCGCTGCCGCGGGGAGAGTGAAGCGAGCGCTCCGGGGAGGAGCGGGGACCCGGAGCGCTCGGCGTAACAGTACCCCCCCCCTTGGGTCTCCCCCTCTTCTTAGAGCCTGAGAACCTGAGGAGCAGACTTTTGTCTAGGATGTTGTCCTCAGGTTCCCAGGATCTCTCTTCAGGACCACAACCCTCCCAGTCCACTAAAAAAAAATTTTTCCCTCTGACCTTTTTGGCAGCTAAAATTTCTTTGACCGAGAAGATGTCCGAGGAGCCGGAAACAGGAGTGGGAGGAACAGATTTGGGAGAAAAACGGTTGAGGATGAGTGGTTTGAGAAGAGAGACGTGAAAGGCATTAGGGATACGAAGAGAGGGAGGAAGAAGAAGTTTATAAGAGACAGGATTAATTTGACACAAAATTTTGAAAGGACCAAGATAGCGTGGTCCCAACTTGTAGCTAGGGACACGGAAGCGGACATATTTAGCGGAGAGCCATACCTTGTCTCCAGGGGAAAAAACGGGGGGAGCTCTTCTTTTCTTATCCGCGAACTTCTTCATGCGTGATGAAGCCTGTAAGAGAGAATTTTGGGTCTCTCTCCATATGATGGAAAGGTCACGAGAAATTTCATCCACAGCGGGCAGACCAGAGGGCAAGGGAGTAGGGAGGGGGGGAAGAGGGTGACGGCCGTACATCACGAAAAATGGGGATTTGGAGGAAGACTCAGAGACCCTGAAGTTATACGAGAATTCGGCCCATGGGAGGAGATCTGCCCAGTCATCCTGGCGGGAGGAAACAAAATGTCGCAAATAATCACCCAAGATCTGGTTAATCCTTTCTACTTGTCCATTGGACTGGGGATGATATGCAGAAGAAAAATGTAATTTAATCTTGAGTTGTTTACAGAGAGCCCTCCAGAATTTAGACACGAATTGGACGCCTCTATCCGAGACAATCTGCGTAGGCAACCCGTGAAGACGAAAAATGTGTACAAAAAATTGTTTAGCCAACTGAGGCGCAGAAGGAAGACCAGGAAGAGGGATGAAATGTGCCATTTTGGAGAATCGATCAACGACCACCCAAATAACAGTGTTGCCACGGGAAGGGGGTAAATCAGTAATAAAATCCATACCAATCAGAGACCAAGGCTGTTCGGGGACAGGCAGAGGATGAAGAAAACCAGCGGGCTTCTGGCGAGGAGTCTTATCCCGGGCACAGATAGTGCAGGCTCGCACAAAGTCCACAACATCCGTCTCCAGAGTCGGCCACCAATAGAAGCGGGAGATGAGTTGCACAGATTTCTTGATACCCGCATGACCTGCGAGATGGGAGGAGTGACCCCATTTGAGGATTCCGAGGCGTTGGCGAGGAGAAACAAAGGTCTTTCCTGGAGGAGTCTGCCTGATGGAGGCAGGAGAAGTGGAGATCAGGCAGTCAGGTGGAATGATGTGTTGCGGAGAGAGTTCAACTTCTGAGGCATCCGAGGAACGAGAGAGAGCATCGGCCCTAATGTTCTTATCGGCAGGACGAAAGTGAATCTCGAAATTAAATCGGGCAAAGAACAGAGACCACCGGGCCTGGCGAGGATTCAGCCGTTGGGCAGACTGGAGGTAGGAGAGGTTCTTGTGGTCGGTGTAGATAATAACAGGAGAACTTGATCCCTCCAGCAGATGCCTCCATTCCTCAAGTGCTAATTTAATGGCTAGAAGCTCTCGATCCCCGATGGAGTAGTTCCTCTCCGCTGGAGAGAAGGTCCTAGAGAAAAAACCACAAGTGACAGCATGCCCGGAAGAATTTTTTTGTAGAAGAACAGCTCCAGCTCCCACTGAGGAGGCATCAACCTCCAATAGGAAGGGTTTGGAAGGGTCAGGTCTGGAGAGGACGGGAGCCGAAGAAAAGGCAGACTTGAGTCGTTTAAAGGCGTCTTCTGCTTGAGGAGGCCAGGACTTGGGATCAGCATTTTTTTTGGTTAAAGCCACGATAGGAGCCACAATGGTAGAAAAATGTGGAATAAATTGCCTGTAATAATTGGCGAACCCCAAAAAGCGTTGGATAGCACGGAGTCCGGAGGGGCGTGGCCAATCTAAGACGGCAGAGAGTTTGTCTGGATCCATCTGTAGTCCCTGGCCAGAGACCAAATATCCTAGAAAAGGAAGAGATTGGCATTCAAACAGACATTTTTCAATTTTGGCATAGAGTTGGTTGTCACGAAGTCTCTGAAGAACCATACGGACATGCTGGCGGTGTTCTTCTAGATTGGCAGAAAAAATTAGGATATCGTCCAGATATACAACAACACAGGAGTATAACAGATCACGAAAAATTTCATTGACAAAGTCTTGGAAGACGGCAGGGGCGTTGCACAGTCCAAAGGGCATGACCAGATACTCAAAGTGTCCATCTCTGGTGTTAAATGCCGTTTTCCACTCGTCCCCCTCTCTGATGCGGATGAGGTTATAGGCGCCTCTTAAGTCCAATTTAGTGAAGATGTGGGCACCTTGGAGGCGATCAAAGAGTTCAGAGATGAGGGGTAAGGGGTAGCGGTTCTTAACCGTGATTTTATTAAGACCGCGGTAGTCAATGCAAGGACGTAGGGAGCCATCTTTTTTGGACACAAAGAAAAATCCGGCTCCGGCAGGAGAGGAGGATTTACGGATAAAGCCCTTTTTTAGATTCTCCTGGACGTATTCGGACATGGCAAGAGTCTCTGGGGCAGAGAGAGGATAAATTCTGCCCCGGGGTGGAGTAGTGCCCGGGAGGAGGTCGATAGGGCAATCATAAGGCCTGTGAGGAGGTAGAGTCTCAGCTTGTTTTTTGCAGAAAACATCCGCGAAGTCCATATAGGCCTTAGGGAGACCGGTTACTGGAGGAACCACAGAGTTACGGCAAGGGTTACTGGGAACCGGTTTTAGACAGTTCTTGGAACAAGAGGACCCCCAACTCTTGATCTCCCCAGTGGACCAATCCAGGGTAGGGGAATGAAGTTGAAGCCAGGGAAGTCCAAGGAGAATTTCCGAGGTGCAATTGGGGAGGACCAAAAGTTCAATCCTCTCATGATGAGATCCGATGCTCATAAGAAGGGGCTCCGTGCGGAAACGTATGGTACAGTCCAATCTTTCATTATTTACACAATTGATGTAGAGGGGTCTGGCGAGACTGGTCACCGGGATGTTGAACCTGTTGACGAGAGAGGCCAAAATAAAATTTCCTGCAGATCCTGAGTCCAAGAAGGCCACTGTAGAGAAGGAGAAGGCAGAGGCAGACATCCGCACAGGCACAGTAAGACGTGGAGAAGCAGAGTAGACATCAAGGACTGTCTCACCTTTGTGCGGAGTCAGCGTACGTCTTTCCAGGCGGGGAGGACGGATAGGACAATCTCTCAGGAAGTGTTCGGTACTAGCACAGTACAGGCAGAGGTTCTCCATACGGCGTCGTGTCCTCTCTTGAGGTGTCAGGCGAGACCGGTCGACCTGCATAGCCTCCACGGCGGGAGGCACAGGAACAGATTGCAGGGGACCAGAGGAGAGAGGAGCCGAGGAGAAGAAACGCCTCGTGCGAACAGAGTCCATATCTTGGCGGAGTTCCTGACGCCTTTCGGAAAAACGCATGTCAATGCGAGTGGCTAGGTGAATAAGTTCATGTAGATTAGCAGGAATTTCTCGTGCGGCCAGAACATCTTTAATGTTGCTGGATAGGCCTTTTTTGAAGGTCGCGCAGAGGGCCTCATTATTCCAGGACAATTCTGAAGCAAGAGTACGGAATTGTACGGCATACTCGCCAACGGAAGAATTACCCTGGACCAGGTTCAACAGGGCAGTCTCAGCAGAAGAGGCTCGGGCAGGTTCCTCAAAGACACTTCGGATTTCCGAGAAGAAGGAGTGTACAGAGGCAGTGACGGGGTCATTGCGGTCCCAGAGCGGTGTGGCCCATGACAGGGCTTTTCCGGACAGAAGGCTGACTACGAAAGCCACCTTAGACCTTTCAGTGGGAAACAGGTCCGACATCATCTCCAGATGCAGGGAACATTGGGAAAGAAAGCCACGGCAAAACTTAGAGTCCCCATCAAATTTATCCGGCAAGGATAAGCGTATCCCAGGAGCGGCCACTCGCTGCGGAGGAGGTGCAGGAGCTGGCGGAGGAGATGACTGCTGAAGCTGTGGTAGTAACTGTTGTAGCATAACGGTCAGTTGAGACAGCTGTTGGCCTTGTTGCGCTATCTGTTGTGACTGCTGGGCGACCACCGTGGTGAGGTCAGCGACAACTGGCAGAGGAACTTCAGCGGGATCCATGGCCGGATCTACTGTCACGATGCCGGCTGGCAGGTAGTGGATCCTCTGTGCCAGAGAGGGATTGGCGTGGACCGTGCTAGTGGACCGGTTCTAAGCCACTACTGGTTTTCACCAGAGCCCGCCGCAAAGCGGGATGGTCTTGCTGCGGCGGTAGTGACCAGGTCGTATCCACTAGCAACGGCTCACCTCTCTGGCTGCTGAAGATAGGCGCGGTACAAGGGAGTAGGCAAAAGCAAGGTCGGACGTAGCAGAAGGTCGGGGCAGGCAGCAAGGATCGTAGTCAGGGGCAACGGCAGAAGGTCTGGAAACACAGGCAGGGGACACACAAGGAACGCTTTCACTGGCACTAAGGCAACAAGATCCGGCAAGGGAGTGCAGGGGAAGTGAGGTGATATAGGGAAGTGCACAGGTGAACACACTAATTGGGACCACTGCGCCAATCAGCGGCGCAGTGGCCCTTTAAATCGCAGAGACCCGGCGCGCGCGCGCCCTAGGGAGCGGGGCCGCGCGCGCCGGGACAGAACAGACGGAGAGCGAGTCAGGTAGGGGAGCCGGGGTGCGCATCGCGAGCGGGCGCTACCCGCATCGCGAATCGCATCCCGGCTGGCAGCGGAATCGCAGCGCCCCGGGTCAGAGGACGTGACCGGAGCGCTGCCGCGGGGAGAGTGAAGCGAGCGCTCCGGGGAGGAGCGGGGACCCGGAGCGCTCGGCGTAACACTTACTTGTGGTTTAGGGTTCATCAGGGCTCAGGGGAGCAATCAACATATCACAATAGATAATAATCAATAAAACACTATATACAAAAAGTTATAAAGAAACAAAAAAGTGAAGCACACGTGAAACAAAAGCGTAATAACCGCACGATAATACTGAGTATATGATGAATAGGTAAATGAAAATAGATAAATCAATCCACTCAGGCCATAGTGGTAGAAATATGAATCCTTAATTGTACTATGAGTAGATGAAGAATACGTTCCTTGCCCAGAGTAAGTACTCCAAATGAAATTAGGTATACATAAGATAACCAAACGTTGTACCACAGGTATGTCACCCAAGAAATCACTGTTTGCCAAATCCTGGGTTACTGATAATACTGGAACCCATGTGTGTTGAATGGTGGACTGAGAGCTGATAGCTGGTGTGGCACACAAAATGCAATGATACAATATATTAGGCCAAAAAAAACCCTGACCAGATGAAACAATGCGCCAGAATGAATCCAGGTGGATTGTTAATAGATTAGAAACACTTCCAGAAAGCACCTAATGCGGGATGCATAGAGCGTCAGGCGGCCCAAGATAAATAGAAAATTCGATAATGCAGGAGCCTGGTGCCACCTCCCTAATGTGGAGGCTTCAGAGGAGACGATAACCCCCAGTCCCTGTTGTCCCTTGTATGGACTCAGTATGCGTATGATTTATCTATTTTCATTTACCTATTCATCATATACTCAGTATTATCGTGCGGTTATTACGCTTTTGTTTCACGTGTGCTTCACTTTTTTGTTTCTTTATAACTTTTTGTATATAGTGTTTTATTGATTATTATCTATTGTGATATGTTGACTGCTCCCCTGAGCCCTGATGAACCCTAAACCACAAGTAAGGGTGAAACGCGTAGGTCATTAGGAGTAAGAGTATATACATATTGAGTCATTGCATTGTTTATTCTTAATGTATATGTGACTTCTACTATGGATATCACTTGTATCCCTATTCCCTGTCCACACTTATTGTAGTGAGGGCAAGGGGTTAGACTAGGTAGGGTTGGTCAGGTCAGATTATTCACCTGTACCCTATACCCCCTTCCCTGGTTTTGTGTTTATTATTTAGTGCTATATCTGATTTTATACCTTTCTGAGCACTGTATTGTATTGAGGCATTGTTTTTCTTATCATCTTTAATAAAAAATTATATATTTTAGTTTAATGTGTTTATCTGTGGCCTCATTGGTAGATTTCAGTTGAGTTATTATTTTGTAAAATTGTCTCCAAGGGCATGTATATCATTGGCTGAAGGACCATATATTTCCTATTTCTGGTTTTTGTTTTTAATTTCTCAGTCATATGTCAAGGATGTGGATCCAAGCTACTCTAATGTCACGGCTTGGCATGCCTGCTTGCTTGCACTCGCCTCCCAGCCCCTCCTTAACTCACACACAGAGACCTGTATGTATATCATGGAGGGGCTTGGAGGTAAGGGTGAGCAAAGAGGTGTGCCAGGCTGTGACACTTGAGCAGCTCAGATCGCCCTTCTTTACACTTGACTGAAAAATATAAAGATGATTATATAAGTTTGGCAGCCATCATCAGCTCCGGGAAAGGTAAAGTTTGCTTTTATACCCTAACAACTATCCAACGGTGTCTACAGCTCTAAACAGCAAATACAGCTGAAAGATTCTTTTTAAGGTAGTATTTAGTAACTATTTCAAATACATTCTGCATCTGTTATATCCCTCTGTATATCAGGAATACACATGCTATACCATCTCTTGGTACAATATATTATTTTTATCCACCTTTAGAAAAGAAAGATAGCTGGATAGATATGTCAGCAGAAAATATTGAATGATTAGTTTTATTTTATTTCTTTCACCCCTTAATGACCAAGGACATAAATTTATGTCCTGGTGCTGCGGTATTTAGCGCACCAGGATGTATATTTACATCCTGTACATGACCGCGAACACCCGAGCAATGCTCGGATCATGCGCGGCTGGTCCCGGCTGCTCATCGCAGCCACGAACCCACCGGTAATGGCTGACATCCGTGATGGTGCAGATGTCTGCCCTTAACCCTTCAGATGCCATGATCAATACAGATCACGGCATCAGTGGGAGTGCGGTCAGAAATATGAATGAACGGATCACCCGCAGTGCTGACGATCATCCAGAACGGCGTCTTCTGCTCTGGTCTGAGAACGAGCAGACCAGAGCAGAAGATCACCGATAACACTGATCAGTGCTATGCCCTATGCATAGCACTGAACAGTATTAGCAATCAAAGGATTGCTATAAATAGTCCCGTATGGGGACTATTAACATGTAAAAATAAAAATAAAAAAGAGTTTGAAAAAATTTGAAAAATTCCCTCCCCCAATAAAAAATTCCTTTTTTTTCCATTTTACCCCATAAAGTGTAAAAAAAAAAAAACATGTATACACATATTTGGTATCACCGTGTGCGTAAATGTACAAACTATAAAATTTTATGTTGCTGATCCCGTACGGTGAATAGTGTGAATGTAAAAAAGGGCAAAATTGCTGCTTTTTTGTCACATTTTATTTAAAAAATGTATAAAAGTTTTATATACACAAATGTAGTATCAATAAAAAGTACAGATCATGGTGCAAAAAATGAGCTCCCATACCGCCGCTTATATGGAAAAATGAAAAAGTTATAGGTCGTCAAAATAGGAGGATTTTAAAAATACTAATTTGGTTGAAAAGTTTGCAATTTTCTTAAGCACAACAATAATAGAAAAGTACCATATATACTCGAGTATAAGTCGAGTTTTTCAGCATGATTTTTCGTGCTGAAAATGCCCCCCTCGGCTAATACTTGAGTGAACTCTCCGCCTGTCAACCCCTTCTCAGTGGTCTCCAGATGTTGCAAAACTACAACTCCCAGCATGCCCGGACAGCCATCGACTGTTTTGAAACCTCTGGAGGTCCGCAGGTTGAAGACCACTGCGGCCTTCGTCATCATCCAGACCCCCCCCTTTTCTACTCACCTCCCCTTGGTGGGAAGAAAGGGTGAGCTGGTCCGGGCCATTTATGCTGCAGGGACCGTCCGGGTGGAGGGTTAGTCGTTCCGGCCTGTCCATTTTCACAGGGAGGCCCTCTTCTCCGCTCCGGGCCCGGCCCCAGACTAGTGACGTTGCCTTGACGACGACGCAGGGGGACGTCCGTGCGTAACGACTAACCCTCCCCACGGGACAGTCTCTGCAGCATAGATGGCCCAAACCAGCTCACCCTTCCTTCCCACCGAGGGGAGGTGAGTAGAGAACTAAAGGGGGAGGGGGGGGAGGGTCTGGATGATGACGAAGGTCGCAGTGTTCTTCAACCTGCGGACCTCCAGAGGTTTCAAAACTGCAACTCCCAGCATGACAGCAAATTATTCTCTTATTGAATTTCTTTTTTGTCTTGTCCACAGTGCTCTCTGCTGACACATCTGTCTGTGTCAGGAACTGTCCAGAGCAGCATAGGTTTGCTATGGGGATTTTCTTCTGCTCTGGACAGTTCCTGATACGGGCATCAGGTGTCAGCAGAGAGCACTGTGGACAAGACAAAAAAGAAAATCAAAAAGAAAATAATTTTCTCAGCATACAACTGCTAATAAGTACTGGAAGGACAAATTATTTTTAATAGAAGTAATTTACAAATCTGTTAAACTTTCTGGCACCAGTTGATTTAAGAAAAAAATGTTTTCCACTGGAGTACCCCTTTAAGGGGTTAAGAGCATTTCACGGAGCTGAGATGTCCTGGAAGTAATTGCTCTAAGCATCGAAGAGTAAAGGCATAGTTATGGCTGGCAAGAGGCAACTCTCTGTAGACAGAACCTGTCAATTCCTAACTTGGAAAATAGGTCTTTCAAAGTAAGTTGATGGACTGCTGCCATAGAGTGTAAGTCTTTGTGTAGATTAGTACTAAATCTGCTTGCTTTCTTCTGTCAGATGTCCCAGAGGCAGATCTTTTGTTCTGTGTCTTTACACCACTCATATTCATTCTGCAACATTGATTAATGAGCGTTCACATTGATGCTCCTGAATTTAGAAGATTGAAATAAATGTCTTTTAGCAATGGAAATTGCAGATCAGTTTGTATTTTATACAATATACATTTAATTAACTAGAATGAATAGATGGATACTGAGTCATCTGAATGATAACAAAAGAGAAGTAAGTGCTAGCCAACCAGAAGAGCATGGGGATGAATCCATCCATATAATCCGATTGTCATTTTAGACTTTGATGTAGAATGCTATGTGAAAGATACACAAAACCCCATTACATGGGCGAATATATCCTATTATATGCATATAAGAAAAAGAAAACCAGGCACTACAGCATTGTAACATGAACCGGCATACTAATTATATAGAGGTGACCCCAATAACCCAACGAGTTCCTCTCAACCATGAAATTTCATCAAGTGTGAAAAACATTAAATTAAAGCTCGGCATGCTAAAAATAACTGCACAGATAGCACAGAACTTTCTATCAAACTAATGTCAATTTTAAAGCAGATTCCTATTCGTTTTTCTCCGAAAGTTGTGCTCTTCTTATTGCGCGTCTACTATCAGGGAATTAAACCACGGATAAGTCACAAATTCTGGCAATGAAATTTACTCTACAGGAATAGATGCCGCTCCTGGAAAGCTCTAAATATCTATTTACTATTTATATAGATCATAAGAATCTTTTATAAGAATCTGTGGATGGCTCAGAGGTTGAACTTTAGATGAGTTCATAGATCCTCATTCTTCTGGTTTGATGTTAATCCATGTCACAGAATGACTGAAAAAGTTATTTGCTGGTTGCATGAATCAGTTTTAACCTCTGGCAAAAATTCTATTCTCAATCAAGCTGGTTCCAACTTTCTGGAAGAGCAGTTGTCACATCAGCTTTACATCATAAAATCATATTATAATCAATAGAATGAGAAAAATGTGCAAAACTTCTATGTTTGCATCAAAGTCAAATGCTGAGCGAGATGAAGAGGGAGGATGATAAAAGAAATATTTGGTTGTCACAGTCTGGTTCACAGTGGCCATATGTCTAGGGTCTATCCACCAGATATCCCATACTCTTTGGACTGGCAAAATGCTGAGGAGGTCACGCTTAATGTTGTTGGTGGCAGTAGTCCATCCTTAGTGCTAAGGTGCAAATAGGTAACCATAGACTGATATAACTTGAGGAAAGGTAACTCCTGGTAACTCATGGTAACCAGATGGTTAAAACTTCCACTTTAAAGGAGTATTCTGGTGGAAAACGTATTTTTTTTCTAAATCAACTGGTGCCAGAAAGTTAAACATATTTGTAAATTAGTTCTATTAAAAACCCTCCAGGACTTATTAGCTGCTGAATACTACAGAGGAAATTATTTTCTTTTTGGGACACAGAGCTCTCTGCTGACATCACGAGCACAGTGTTCTCTGCTGACATCTCTGTCCATTTTTGGAACTGTCCAGAGCAGCATATGTTTGCTATGAGGATTTTCTCCTACTCTGGACAGTTCTTAAAATGGACAGAGATGTCAGCAGAGAGCACTGTGCCCGTGATGTCAGCAGAGAGCTCTGTGTTCCAAAAAGAAAATAATTTCCTCTGTAGTATTCAGCAGCTAATAAGTACTGGAAGCATTATATTTTTTAAAAGAAGTAATTTACAAATCTGTTTAACTTTCTGGCACCAGTTGATAAAAAAATAAAAATAAAAAATAAAAGTTTTCCACCGGAGTACCCCTGGAGTTATAAACAAGGTTTGTTGAGGCTGGAGCAGACTTCCCAAACATCCAGATCTGTTTCTTCCTCTCTAGTTTTTCGTAGTCAGGTTTTCAAATTGCATGATGACTAATTCCTTGCCATTTAGTCTCAGTCTAGTGTAGTTCCCAGCTATGTGATGCTCTAACAATAGGTACTATAATTCCTGCTTGGTGCAAATCCTGTGCAGTAAAAGCAAAGTATAAAACATTTTTCAGTATAAAACATTGTTAGATCTAAAGGCACAGAAAGGTTATAACTAGTCATCTTGTAGTAGCCCAATGGGACACTACCTGTATACATGTGCAGTGACTTTTAAGGTAAAGATTGCTTATCTGCCCTGGTTCTTTACCTGACAGAGAACCTTTTATAATAAATGAGAGGGGAAATGTGACTTCTTTCCTCAGGCAGTCATCTCTATGTTTTTATATGTGTTAATAGAATGACCATGGTAAATGGTTCCCTGTACACCCATCTATCAGCTACACCTCCAGTCTCTTTATGCTTCTTAAATGCAGATATTTTTTTCTTATAATACAGCTCCTACCTCGCTGAATTTGTTTTTAGTCTAATTGCCTTTAAGATGACCATTTTTATAGCATCCAAATGGCTCCTTCTCATCCAAATGGCACCTACTCTATTCATAATTTCCTGGAAATTTGTGTTTCTAAAATCCAATCCATTGGTTGTAGTATATGATATTTTACACTTTGTTTTTACATCAAACCATAATCATTTTTGGCCATTAAAACCTGAATTTTATTCCAACCTTCATGTGACATCTTGCGCTCCGGCCGCACATCCTGGCCGTGAGCGCATTGTCCCCTCTCCTTCTCTGGCCGGGCGTGCACCAGAGCTCTCAGGTTTAAAGGGCCAGTGCGCCCGTAATTATGTTTTGCACCTGCACATTCATTATAAGTTTCTGCACCTCACCCCACTCTCTGCCGGATCTTTGTTTGCCTTTGTGCCTAAGAGAAAGCAGTATTCTGTGATTCCTTTCTGTGTACCAGACCTTGCATTCCGTGACCTGACCGTGTATCTAGCCGCCTGCCTATTGACCTTCTGCTACCCTACTGACTACGCTCCTGTGCCGCCTGCCTTGACCTCCCGCTAGTCTGATTTCGTCTTGTCTTATCTCTTCTGTTCCATGCTTCACATCAGCCGCCTGTGTGCTCGAGTCGCGCCTGGCACGGCCCGCATCAGCTGCCACACAGGTCCAGTGAATCCACTACACCTCCAGCTTCAGACCACTGTGGTATTGCGGATCTACTACCCAGAATTCCAGTCGACTGCGGTGAGTCTAACACTTCATGTGTAAATACCTTTGTAAAAACATTGACTCCTGTTTCCAACCTGTTTTCTGGTGTGTTTTCCATTTTTAACCTCCCTGGTGGTACGAATCTGTCTGGAAATTTGTACCAAAAGCGGTAAAATTTTTTGCATTGAATTTCACATCTCCCCCCGCCCATTTCCCATCTCCCCCGTCACATTCCCTCTCCCTTGTCACTCCCCCTTCTCCCCTTGTCTTGTCCTGCAGCAGAATACACTGGGTTTGCCGGGCAGATTTCAAACCTAGTGTATTTGCTGCAGAACAAGTCCTTTCCCCTTCAGCCAATCACTGGCTTGACACCACTGCGGCCTGTGATTGGCTGAAAAGGGAAAGGTCCTAGAAGATGAATAGTGAAGAGAGCAGGGACCAGAGCGCACGGAGGGGAACGGCATATGCAGGGACCGGGATTAGGTAAGCAAAAGTTTTTTTTATTTTACTCCTTTTTCCTTTTACACTTAGCTCAGTGTTTTTCTAACAGGGTGCCTCCAGCTGTTGTGAAACTACTACTCCCAGCATGCCCGGACAGCCTTTGGCTGTTCGGGCATGCTGAGAGTTGTAGTTTTGCAACAGCTGGAGGCCCCCTGGTAGGGAAACACTGACTTTTAGTATTTTTCTTTACCTGCTCTGGCCGGCCCCCGCCACGGGAGCCGACCCGAGCAGATAATCGCATGTTTTCCCGGGGGCTGTATCGCTACATCGCATTGCTTTTGCGATATATCGTGCAGCCCAGCCGGCAACTCTGCAATTCTTCCCCGAGCGTAACTCGGGGTTACCGATCCTGGCAGGGAAAATTAACCCCCAGTCAGGCTCGGGATAGCCGCTCTGGAGGTTAAGGGATATTCCTTTGATTTTTCTATCTTGATGCTTTGGCTTTTTTATTGGTATACCCTGTTTTCATTCAATAACCCTAACAAATTGTCTATCCCACATTTTACACAAAGCTGACTAAGAGTAGTCAACATCTTTTTTTCACACTATGAGTTGAATTTCCATATTAAAGACGTTTTGGCGATTGTTTCAGTTGACAACTTTCTTGGGGCCATGTTTTATTTTATTTAGCACCGTTAAATCACTTGGTAAAGTTTGCAAACTTCCCTTTTTTACTACAGACTAATTTGCATTGTTTATTTTAAAAAAATTGCACATTTCAAGGTGATTTCATAATGTACTTTTTTTTATTTAATCAGACACATAGGGGGAGATTTATCAACACCTGTGTAGAGGAAGAGTGGTGCAGTTGCCCCTGGCAACCAATTAGATAGCTTCTTTCATTTTTCACAGGTCATTTTAAAAATGAAAAAAGTAATCTGATTGGTTGTCATGGGCAACTGCACCACTCTTCCTTTACACAGATTTTGATAAATCTCCCCCATAGTGTTTCTACCTGTGTTTAACATAAATATGCAATGAAAGGTTTGAGAGGTTTGAGAGTGAATGTAGAATACACATATTAGATCATGTTGCCTGTATTGTCTGTGTTTAATCAAACATATATTATTTCTACCTGTGTTTAACATAAATATGCATTGAAAATGTTGAGAAGGAAATAGGAATAGGCATCTAAGGTATAGTAAGTGTATTTTCTGGGTTTAATCAAACAGGTAGCAAGAGACTGGTAGTTTCATTGCCACTTGATTACTTGGTAAGTGCCAAATCATACTGAAGACAACCTCCAAGTTGTTCAATATATAAAAAAAAAATGTCTCTTAGAGGAATGGTTGGCTGAGGAAATGGAAGAAGAAAGTGCACCCAGTGCCTCATGATATAAGTAGCAGCAGCCCCAGCAAGGAAAAGTTGTCACTATCTTATAAGGGTTGCGTGGTTTTGGAGGATAATATGGCCTTTGTGGACTAGTGGACTTGTTCTTGGTCATCTCAGAAGGAGGAGGAGTTTGATAATATGACATTAAGCCGGGTGTCAGTGTGTTTCTCATTGTCTACAGCTTCATTGCACAGTGAAAAAGACTGTGTAAAAGACAGTCAGCCTTTTGAGTGTGTTGCAGAGGTGGTGTGGAGTTGGAAGCTTTGGCTGATCATAGCACTAGCTTACCCAACTCCTCCTTCTCCCTCCTTTCATCGGTGCAAAGTCAAGTGCTGCTAATGCTGTTTTACCTCTGAATGCTGCACTGTCTGCAACAGAAAGTTTAACACTTGCTCTCTGGTTGTAATCTGAGATTGGGAAATGTGGTTGCTGATAATGGCACAAACAACTCGACTGCCCTGCGTGTAGATGGCATGACACACACTCTCTCTCTCTCTCTCTCCCTCTCTCTCTCTGTATGCCACATGTGCTAAATCTTGTTGACAAACATTTTGCAATAGTTTCAGTTGTGTGCAGAAAAGTTTTGTGTGCTTTTAAACATGCCATTGTAGACCTAAAGTGCCAAAATAGTCTTCCTCAAAACCACCTCATTTGCGACTTTCCAACATTGTGAAACTTAACATTACACATATTGAACTACCTGTACCAGCAGCAAAAAGCGTAGACAGACTTCCTAATGCAGCAGAAAGACAGTTTTTGGAGCCAATGTTACTTTCAGATGAGGCAAAGAAAGGTAATCAGAGACACCTGTCATGTGTTCAGGCCTTTTGAACAGGAAAAAAAAATTGTCAGCAAGGACAACAGTAGAATTAGTGATGCAATGCCACTGATATTCCTTCTGGAGCAAACAGTCACGGTAATGATTGAGGAAGATTTACATCTGGCTTTCAGCATTATGGATGTTCTCAGAAAGAATTGGATGAGGAGGAGGATGAAGTCGGACCTGAGGATAATTTGGACATAGAATCTGTCAAAGGGACAAGGAACATAAGGTGACAGTGATGATGAAGATGACGGCGAGGACCTTGATGACCAACTTTGGCAATATAGTCATTTGAATTGTCAGATGACTCACACCCCTTAGCCTCCTAATCACACCCCCTGAGCATGGCATTCACACCCCTTTTTGCCACTTTTTACATTAATGCTTTAATGCCATGTTTCCATTATTGATGCTATGTCTACGAGAATATATACTTCATTCAATCCTAAAGCAGTCTAACTCTGTCACCTAAAAACTCAGGTTCAGGGGATTCTGGTTCCAAACTTACCAGGTTATTGACCTGAAGAATGTGCTTGATAATGCTCTATTTTTTTCTAGGGGTATCAAGGTTCCTAGATTAGATAAAATACCTGCATGTCATGACACTGCATAATTCTTGACTACCAATCTTTGTCAGTATTGTGCTGTCCCTAAGCAACACCTTACTTGAATTATTGCTGCCTGACTATGGTTATGTAGACTGATTCTATATAGTTGTTCTGTTTTTGCAACTTGCCCTCTGTCTATTGGAAACTATTTAAAGTAACTTTAACCTAATCCATTATCAGCATAATGGGATTACCTATGACATATATTTGATTCATGACATATAGTTTTTAAGAATTTAGAAGACTCACACATATTAATAGAATATCCAAAATGTACAAAACAAAATTTGTAGAAACATTTTCATTGCCACTCACCTATAATAAAAAGTAACTTTTATTTCATCCATTTTAAAGGCTCCCCACCAGCAGAAGGAAAAGACAATATGAGCCAGAGCTGAATGCATGAACAGCAATGAAATCGCCATTACTGCATTCAGCTTTGGCTGATATTGTCTTTCTCTTCTGCCCGTGGGTAGCTTTTAATATGGAAGAATAAAAGTGGCAATTAAACTTTTTCTACAAATTTTGTTTCAAGTTATGCACTTGTTTTCTGTATTGTGCACCCCTACTTAATATTTTTTGCTCTAGAGGTAGATCTTGTCATTCCGGATTCAGTGTAGAATTCTATTTTAGAAGTGGTGCCTCCTGCTTTGCTTTCCTCTAGCCAAATGGTACCTTTGTGCCTTTACATCTAGAAATTATTCAGTTATGCTATGTGTTAGAATGCAATTAGGGCCTAAAAGTAGTAGAATGACAGTAATGCTACCTTTGATTAATACTTACTATAGAGTTAGCAGATATAAAATGGAGCATCCTTCTAATATATCTTCATTACCAGTTTTGCTGCATTCACATATTTTTTCAGTTCTGTTGCTACCTGCAGCTTCACTGTATTTGATGGATCTCACTATGGCTCTATTTTCATGCTAATTATATCTTGTGTGAATACTCGGGACAGTCGGCTTTTCAACAGATGAGCATTCAAATTGTCAGATATCATATATATTCCCAATATTATGAGAAATTGAAAAGTTACATTTCCTGTTTAGTAAAATCTAGCTATATGTATTTTCTTTCTCAATGGAGGACACAAATACCTAGTATATTTTTCAACATAATAACCTCCTTTGCTGAGACATTTGCCTATGCAATAGACAAGGAAAAAAGCTAGAGAAAAGCTTTATTATGCTCATGTTGTAATTTTTCTTTTTAGTGTGTTGGCCCAAAGAATAAATTGTAGATTAGACCTTTTTCATTTGTCTTCTCCATAGGCGTGCGCAGCCTATTGCATTAGGGTGTGCACTCTAAAGCACAAACTCACGCAGCGCACGCGTGTGTGTGATATATACACACACACACACTCTTGCTTGCATGCACACATACATAAACATACCTACACTCATAAATATCAATACAAACAAAATGAAAAACTTTATTAAAACTTTTTTTTGGATTGGAGGCTCCATTATACATACACTGTACAGCAATCATACCTCCATTATACATACACTGTGACTGTACAGCAATCATACATCCAATCCATTAATAATGGATTGGATGTATGATTGCTGTACAGTCACAGACAGTGTATGTATAATGGATGTATGATTGCTGTACAGTGTATATATAATGGATGTATGATTGCTGTACAGTGTATGTATAATGGATGTATGATTGCTGTACAGTGTATGTATAATGGATGTATGATTGCTGTACAGTGTATGTATAATGGACAGGGCCGTCTTTAATTTTGGGCAAGCTATTTTTTTTGGTCCCCCCGGTCCCCCACCCCCATCCCACACACACTCGGGATCAGTACAGGATCAGTAATGTAATGTATGTACACAGTGACCTCACCAGCAGAATAGTGAGTACAGCTCTGGAGTATAATACAGGATATAACTCAGGATCAGTACAGGATAAGTAATGTAATGTATGTACACAGTGACCTCACCAGCAGAATAGTGAGTGCAGCTCTGGAGTATAATACAGGATATAACTCAGGATCAGTACAGGATAAGTAATGTAATGTATGTACACAGTGACCTCACCAGCAGAATAGTGAGTGCAGCTCTGGAGTATAATACAGGATATAACTCTGGATCAGTACAGGATAAGTAATGTAATGTATGTACACAGTGACCTCACCAGCAGAATAGTGAGTACAGCTCTGGAGTATAATACAGGATATAACTCAGGATCAGTACAGGATAAGTAATGTAATGTAATAAATCCCCCCTCACACTATATAATAAATCCCCCCTACCCCCACACTATATAATAAATCCCCCCTCACATTATATAATAAATCCCCCTCACATTATATAATAAATCCCCCCTCACATTATATAATAAATCCCCCCTCACATTATATAATAAATCCCCCCTCACATTATATAATAAATCCCCCCTCACACTATATAATAAATCCCCCCCCACACTATATAATAAATCCCCCCCACACTATATAATAAATCCCCCCTCACATTATATAATAAATCCCCCTCACATTATATAATAAATCCCCCCTCACACTATATAATAAATCCCCCCTCACATTATATAATAAATCCCCCCTCACATTACATAATAAATCCCCCCACCCCCACACTATATAATAAATCCCCCCCCACCCCACACTATATAATAAATCCCCCCTCACATTATATAATAAATCCCCCCCACCCCACATTATATAATAAATCCCACCCACACTATATATTAAATCCCCCCTCACATTATATAATAAATCCCCCCCACCCCACACTATATAATAAATCCCCCCTCACATTATATAATAAATCCCCCCCACCCCACACTATATAATAAATCCCCCCTCACATTATATAATAAATCCCCCTTACATTATATAATAAATCCCCCCTCACATTATATAATAAATCCCCCCTCACATTATATAATAAATCCCCCCTCACATTATATAATAAATCTCCCCCACCCCACACTATATAATAAATCCCCCCTCACATTATATAATAAATCCCCCCTCACACTATATAATAAATCCCCCCTCACATTATATAATAAATCTCCCCACCCCCACACTATATAATAAATCCCCCCTCACATTATATAATAAATCCCCCCCACCCCACACTATATAATAAATCCCCCCTCACATTATATAATAAATCCCCCCCCCCACCCACCCCACACACACACACACACACACACTATATAATAAATACCCCCCACACACACATATTATACATACTCACATATCCGGCGGTGGGTCCCCTAATGCGGCCTGGATCCTGGAAGCGGCCGTGTGGGGACTGAGAGGAGCGGGAGACTCTCTCTGCTCCGCTCCTCTCTATGATGCCTCCTGTGACGTTGTACGTCACGTCACGTGACCATCTCCCAGACAGACAGCCATTGCGGTACTGGCTGCCTGGGGATGAGTGACGACGACGGCGGCGAACATAAAAAGGTAGCGTGCGGCGCAATACGGGCCCATGGGGCAAAAGGGGCGAGCTGCTTTTGGGCCCCCAGGAATTACAGGGCCCGGGGCAGCTGCCCCTTTTGCTCCACGGCCGCGGTGATTAGGGTGTGCCTGGGCACACCCGGCACACCCTGTGCGCACGCCTATGGTCTTCTCACACAATATGGCCTCCATTGCTGAACTAGCTGAATGAACATTACATAAAATTTGTAAAGGTTACATTTTTGTTTTAAATACAGTCATGGCCGTAAATGTTGGCACCCCTGAAATTTTTCTAGAAAATTAAGTATTTCTCATACAAAAGGATTGCAGTAACACATGTTTTGCTATACACATGTTTATTCCCTTTGTGTGTATTGGAACTAAACAAAAAAAAAAGAAAATTGGACTTAATGTCACACCAAACTCCAAAAATGGGCTGGACAAAATTAATGGCACGCTAAACTTAATATTTGGTTGCACGTCCTTTGAAAAAAATAACTGAAATCAGTTGCTTCCTATAACCATCAATTAACTTCTTACACCTCTCAGCTGGAATGTTGGACCACTCTTCCTTTGCAAACTGCTCCAGGTCTCTCTTATTGGAACGGCGCCTTTTCCCAACAGCAATTTTAAGATCTCACCACAGGTGTTCAATGGGATTTAGATCTGGACTCATTGCTGCCACTTCAGAACTCTCCAGCGCTTTGTTGTCATCCATTTCTGGGTGCTTTTTGACTTATGTTTAGGGTCATTGTCCTGCTGGAAGACCCAAGATCTCGGACGCAAACCCAGCTTTCTGACACTGGGCTGTAGAGTGTGACCCAAAATCTGTTGGTCATCCTCAGATTTCATGATGCCTTGCACACATTCCAGGCACCCAGTGCCAGGGGCAGCAAAACAACCCCAAAACATCTTCGAACCTCCGCCATATTTCACTGTAGGTTCTGTGTTCCTTTCTTTGTAGGCCTCATTCCATATTTGGTAAACAGTAGAATTATGTGCTTTACCAAAAAGCTCTATCTTGGTCTCATCTGTCCACAAGATGTTTTCCCAGAAGGATTTTGGCTTACTCAAGATCATTTAGGCAAAATGTAGTCTTGCTTTTTTATGTCTCTGTTTCAGCAGTGGGGTCCTCCTGGGTCTCCTGCCATAGCATTTCATTTCATTTAAATGTTGACAGATAGTTCACGCGGACAGTGATGCTCCCTGAGCCTGCAGGACAGCTTGAATATCTTTGGAACTTGTTTGGGACTGCTTATCCACCATCCGGACTATCCTGCATTGATACCTTTCATCAATTTTTTTCTCCTGTCCACGCCCAGGGAGATTAACTACAGTGCCCTGGGTTGCAAACTTCTTGGTAATATTGTGCACTGTGGACAAAGGCAAATCTAGATATCTGCAGATGGACTTGTAGCCTTGAGATTGTTGATATTTTTCCACAATTTTGGTTCTCAAGTCCTCAGACAGTTCTCTTCTCCTCTATCTGTTGTCCATGCTTAGTGTGGCACACACAGACACACAATGCAAAGACTAAGTTAGCTTCTTTCCTTTTTATCTGCTTTCGGGTGTGATTTTTAAATTGCCCACACCTGTTACTTGCCCCAAGTGAGTTTAACCCCTTAAGGACCCAGCCCAAATATACCTTAAGGACCCGGCCATTTTTTGAACATCTGACCACTGTCACTTCAAGCATTAATAACTCTGGGATGCTTTTACCTTTCATTCTGATTCCGAGATTGTTTGTTTTTTCGTGACATATTCTACTTTATGTTAGTGGTAAAATTTTGTCGATACTGTTGCATTTTTTTTTTTACTTTGAAGCTCTCTGCTTATAAGGAAAATGGATATTCCAAATAAATTATACATTGATCCACATACACAATATGTCTACTTTATGTTTGCATCATAAAGTTGACATGTTTTTACTTTTGGAAGACACCAGAGGGCTTCAAAGAATCGCAGCAATTTTCCATTTTTTCTCAAAATTTTCAAAATCTGAATTTTTCAGGGACCAGTTCAGTTTTGAAGTGGATTTGAAAGGCCTTCATATTAGAAACACCCCACAAATGACCCAATTATAAAAACTGCACCCCTCAAATTATCCAAAATGACATTCAGTAAGTGTGTTAACCCTTTAGGTGTTTCACAGGAATAGCAGAAAAGTGAAGGAGAAAATTCAAAATCTTCATTTTTTACACTCGCATGTTCTTGTAGACCCAGTTTTTAAACTTTTACAAGTGGTTATAGGAGAAAAAGCCCCCAAAAATTTGTAACCCAATTTTTCTCGAGTAAGGAAATACCTCATATGTGTATGTCAAGTGTTCGGCGGGCGCAGTAGAGGGCTCAGAAGGGAAGGAGCGACAATGGGATTTTGGAGAGTGAGTTTTTCTGAAATGGTTTTTGGGGGGCATGTCACATTTAGGAAGCCCCTATGGTGCCAGAACAGCAGAAAACCCCCACATGGCGCACGTAATAAGGGGTTCAGTGAGCCTTTACACCCCACAGGTGTTTGACGACTTTTCATTAAAGTCAGATGTGTAAATGAAAACATTTTTTTTCCTCTTAAGTGCAGTTTTGTCCCCAAATTTACAATTTTTACAAAGGGTAATGGGAGAAAATGCCCCCCAAAATTTGTAACCCCATCTCTTCTGAGTATGGAAATACCCCATGTTAGGACGTAAAATGCTCTGCGGGCAAACTACAGCGCTCAGAAGAGAAGGAGTCACATTTGGCTTTTTGAAAGCAAATTTTGCTGAAATGGTTTTTGGGGGGCATGTCACATTTAGGAAGCCCCTGTGGTGCCAGAACAGCAAAAAATACCCAAATGGCATATCATTTTAGAAACTACACCCCTTAAGGAACGTAACAAGGGTACAGTGAGCCTTAAGTACCCACAGGTGTTTGACGACTTTTTGTTAAAGTTGGATTTGTAAATGAAAAAAAAAAAAAATTTCACTAAAATGCAGTTTTTTCCCTAAATTTTACATTTTTACAAGGGCTAATAGGAGAAAATGTCCCCCAAAATTTGTAACCCCATTTCTTCTGAGTATGGAAATACCCCATGTGTGGACATTAAGTGCTCTGCTGGTGAACTACAATACTCAGAAGAGGAGGAGTGCCATTGAGCTTTTGGAAAGAGAATTAGTTTGTAATGGTAGTCAGGGGCCATGTGCGTTTACAAAGCCCCCCGTGGTGCCAGAACAGTGGACCCCCCACATGTGACCCCATTTTGGAAACTACACCCCTCACAAAATTTAATAAGGGGTGCAGTGAGTATTTACACCCCACTGGCATTTGACAGATCTTTGGAACAGAGGGCTGTGCAAATGAAAAATAAAATTTTTAATTTTCACGGACCACTGTTCCAAAAATCTGTCAGACACCTGTGAGGCATAAATGCTCACTGTACTCCTTATTACATTATGTGAGGGGTGTAGTTTCCAAAATGGGGTCACATGTGGGGGGGTGTCCAATGTTCTGGCACTATGGGGGCTTTGTAAACACACATGGCCTTCAATTTCGGACAAATTTTCTCTTCAAAATCCCAATGGCGCTGAGCATTGTAGTGGGGTAGCAGAGCACTTTACATCCACATATGGGGTATGTTCTTACTCAGAAGAAATGGGTTTACAAATTTTGGGGGGATTTTTTCCTATTTTCCCTTGTGAAAATGAAAAATTTAGGGTAACACCAGCATTTTAGTGAAAAAAAATTTCATTTTTCATTTTCCCATCCAAATTTAATGAAAATTCGTCAAACACCTGTGGGGTGTTAAGGCTCACTATACACCTTGTTACGTTCCGTGAGGGGTGTAGTTTCCAAAATGGGGTCACATGTGGGTATTTTTTTTTTGCGTTTATGTCAGAACCGCTGTAAAATCAGCCACCCCTGTGCAAATCACCAATTTAGGCCTCAAATGTACATGGTGCACTCTCACTCCTGAGCCTTGTTTTGTGCCCGCAGAGCATTGTACGCCCACATATGGGGTATTTCCATTCTCAGGAGAAATTGCGTTACAAATTTTGGGGTTCTTTTTTTCTTTTTTACTGCTTGTGAAAATAAAAAGTATGGGGCAACACCAGCATGTTAGTGTAAAATGTTTTATTTTTTTACACTAACAGGCTGGTGTAGCCCCCAACTTTTCCTTTTCATAAGGGGTAAAAGGAGAAAAAGCCCCCCAAAATTTGTAGTGCAATTTCTCCCAAGTACGAGAATACCCCATATGTGGCACTAAACTGTTTCCTTGAAATACGACAGGGCTCCAAAGTGAGAGAGCGCCATGCACATTTGAGGACTAAATTAGGGATTGCATAGGGGTGGACATAGGGGTATTCTACGCCAGTGATTGCGAAGCAGGGTGCCTCCAGCTGTTGCTAAACTCCCAGCATGCCTGGACAGTCAGTGGCTGTCAAGAAATGCTGGGAGTTGTTGTTTTGCAATGCTGGAGGCTCCATTTTGGAAACACTGCCATACAATACGTTTTTCATTTTTATTGGGGGGACAGTGTAAGGGGATGTATATGTAGTGTTTTACCCTTTATTTTGTGTTAGTGTAGTGTAGTGTAGTGTTTTTAGGGTATATTAGCACTGGCGTGTTAAGGTGAGTTTCCCACTAGGGAAAACTTGAAGCAGGAAATTTACTGTAAACCTGCCTGTGTGAATGTACTCTGTACATTCAAATGGGGGGGGGGGGGGGGGGGGGGGCAAACCTTCAGCTGTTTCAAAACTACAACTCCAAGCATGCACTGACAGACCGTGCATGCTGGGAGTTGTACTTTTGCAACAGCTGGAGGCACACTGGTTGGAAAACCTTCAGTTAGGTTCTGTTACCTAACTCAGTATTTTCCAACCAGTGTGCCTCCAGCTGTTGCAAAACTACAACTCCCAGCATGTACTGATCACCGAAGAGCATGCTGGGAGATGTAGTTATGGAACAGCTGGAGGTACGCAACTACAACTCCCAGCATGCTGAGACAGCTGTTTGCTGTATGGGCATGCTGGGATTTGCAGTTTTGCAGCATTAAGAGGGCTACAGTTTCTAGACCAGTGCACAGTGAATTCACTTGCGATTTGCGCCAATCGCCGACATGGGGGTGTCTGATGACCCCCCTGAGCATTTGCGTGGGGTGCCTGCTGATCGATATCAGCAGTCACCCCGGTCCCCGCCCGGCGCGCGGTGGGGACCGAAATTCCCACGGGCGTATGGATACGTCCTGGGTCCTTAAGTACCAGAAAGCCAGGGCGTATCCATATGCCCTAGGTCCTTAAGGGGTTAAAGGAGCATACTTGAAACAATCTTATTTTTCCACAATTTTGAAAGGGTGGCAATAATTTTGTACAGCCCATTTTTGAAGTTATGTGTGACATTATGTCTAGAGATGAGCAAACTTTAAAAAAATTTGATTCGGCCGATTCGTCGAATTTTCCTGAAAAGTTTGTTTCGATCCGAATTTGTTCGCGGCGAATCGTTATTAAAAAAGGCTATTTCTAGCCTACATACAGCCTCTATAGGAGTATAGAACACTTTGCTGTGTCCTAAAACGCATATGGAGTGTGCTGGGGTAGTGAAATTATACTGTTATTCAGAATAGCATGCAGATTACCGGCATCGCTCTTAGAATCACTGCCGCACAGCAACACAATGACAGAGCCTGGTGGTGGCATCAGTGTCAGGAAACCATATAGTGACTGAATGACATAGCGTGGAGGTGTTGGCAGCACGAGGACACCATATAGTGGCTGAATGGCACAGCATGGAGGTGTTGGCAGCATGAGGACACCATATAGTGGCTGAATGGCACAGCGTGGAGGTGTTGGCAGCATGAGGACACCAAATAGTGGCTGAATGACACAGCTTGAATGAGGCTGAAGCATGAGGACACCATATAGTGGCTGAATGACACAGCGTGGAGGTGTTGGCAGCATGATGAGACCAAATAGTGGCTGAATGGCACAGGGTGGAGGTGTTGGCAGCATGTGGACACCATATAGTGGCTGAATGGCACAGCGTGGAGGTGTTGGCAGCATGAGGACACCATATAGTGGCTGAATGGCACAGCGTGGAGGTGTTGGCCGCAAGAGGTCACCATATAGTGGCCGAATGGCACAGCGTGGAGGTGTTGGCAGCATGAGGACACCATATAGTGGCTGAATGGCACAGCATGGAGGTGTTGGCAGCATGAGGACACCATATAGTGGCTGAATGACACAGCTTGAATGAGGCTGAAGCATGAGGACACCATATAGTGGCTGAATGACACAGCGTGGAGGTGTTGGCAGCATGAGGAGACCAAATAGTGGCTGAATGGCACAGTGTGGAGGTGTTGGCAGCATGTGGACACCATATAGTGGCTGAATGGCACAGCGTGGAGGTGTTGGCAGCATGAGGACGGCATATAGTGGCTGAATGGCACAACGTGGAGGTGTTGGCAGCATGAGGACACCAAATAGTGGCTGAATGACACAGCTTGAATGAGGCTGAAGCATGAGGACACCATATAGTGGCTGAATGACACAGTGTGGAGGTGTTGGCAGCATGAGGAGACCAAATAGTGGCTGAATGGCACAGTGTGGAGGTGTTGGCAGCATGTGGACACCATATAGTGGCTGAATGGCACAGCGTGGAGGTGTTGGCAGCATGAGGACCCCATATAGTGGCTGAATGGCACAGCGTGGAGGTGTTGGCCGCAAGAGGTCACCATATAGTGGCTGAATGGCACAGCGTGGAGGTGTTGGCAGCATGAGGACACCATATAGTGGCTGAATGGCTCAGCGTGGAGGTGTTGGCAGCATGAGGACACCATATAGTGGCTGAATGACACAGCTTGAATGAGGCTGAAGCACGAGGACACCATATAGTGGCTGAATGACACAGCGTGGAGGTGTTGGCAGCATGAGGAGACCAAATAGTGGCTGAATGACACAGCTTGAATGAGGCTGAAGCATGAGGACACCATATAGTGGCTGAATGACACAGCGTGGAGGTGTTGGCAGCATGAGGAGACCAAATAGTGGCTGAATGGCACAGTGTGGAGGTGTTGGCAGCATGAGGACACCATATAGTGGCTGAATGGCACAGCGTGGAGGTGTTGACAGCATGAGGACACCATATAGTGGCTGAATGGCACAGCGTGGAGGTGTTGGCAGAATGAGGACACCATATAGTGGCTGAATGGCACAACGTGGAGGTGTTGGCAGCATGAGGACACCATATAGTGGCTGAATGGCACAGCGTGGAGGTGTTGGCAGCATGAGGACACCATATAATGGCTGAATGGCACAGTGTGGAGGTGTTGGCAGCATGAGGACACCATATAGTGGCTGAATGGCACAGCGTAGAGGTGTTGGCAGCATGAGGACACCATATAGTGGCTGAATGGCAAAGCGTGGAGGTGTTGGCAGCATAAGGACACCATATGGTGGCTGAATGACACAACGTGGACATGTTGGCAGCAAGAGGAGACCATTTAGTGGCTGAATGGCACAGTGTGGAGTTGGCTGATGCACTAGTACACTACACACCAGGGCTTCACAATCCCCCCCAAAAAACAACACAATATATGAAATTTTTGACAAAGATTTCTCATAGGTAGCACCCGCTATCCAGAAATTAGAAATTTGCAGACCTATGCCCCACCTCTGCGGCATCAGGAACCCATATATTGCCTGAAGGACACAGCCTGGAGTTGGCTGATGCACCAATACACACCCGGGCTTCACAATCCCCTCCAAAAAACAACAACATTTTAGAAATGTTTTAAAGAAATACCTTTGTGTAAGAACAAGCGCATATCCAACAGTTCACAAGACTCTATAATGCAGGACGGTGGACCACCCAAAGACATTATTCTCAAAAATAATAAACCACACAATGTTTGAAACTTTTTTACAAAAACTAAGTCAATATGTGTGTTAGCGCATCTGTCTCCAAAAGATCAGATCACCAAAGGACTTTTTTCGCCCAAAATGATGAAGCAGAGTTAATCCCTGTCCGTATTTTTTTTTAAATTTTCGTTAAAAAATCACACGCAACAAGCGTTCCGTTGTGTAACAATTAGCATTCTGGAAAATTCTATTTTATTACCGATAAAATTATCAGTGAATAAAAAAAAAAAAAACACTACCCAAGAGTGTTTAATTACCCCATACATTACACCAGGAGCAGTCAGGAGTAGGCCTCAGCAGTACCCAAGAGGCTTTAATAACCCCCTACCTTTGCACAATCAATTGCGAGATCGAGCAATACAAGGTGTGTTATGCCCTCAGATTTCCGGGGCCACAGGCGCGCTCCACTGAACGGATTAGCGTGTCTCTATCTTTCATCATCCGGTGCTGGTAACCCGCTAACTCCCGGAAAGGTAAGCTGCCGAGAAGCAGGTGGTCTCCCCCGGGCACGTTTGGCTCCAGAATTTCCACTACTGCCACACCACGCTGACTGCCAACCGCGCTACCGCCTTGCTGACTCAAGGGCAACCTGCAACTCTCTTCTCCCGATGATGAACCCCCCTTCTCCTGAGATCGAGCAATAACAGGTGTGTTATGCCCTCAGATGTCCGGGGCCGCAGGTGCGCTCCACTGAACGGATTAGGGTGTGTCCATCTTTTTTGGTAGCACCGGCAATCCAAAAATTTTTAATTCCCAGACCCAAGCCCCACCTCTGCGGCATCAGGAACCCATAGATTGCCTGAAAGACACAGCCTGGAGTTGGCTGATGCACGAGTACACACCCGGGCTTCACAATCCACCCCAAAAAAACGCAAAATGTTATTGAAATTGTCTGACAAAATACCTGTTTTTTAAAAACAAGCGCATATACAGCGGTTCAGAAGATTCTGTAATGCAGGACGGTGGACCACCAAAAGACATTCTTCTCAAAAATAAAAAGCCACACAATGTTTGAAATTTGGTTAAAAAAAATTATTACATGTGTGTAAGCGCATCTGTCTCCAAAAGATCAGATCACAAAAGGATTCTAATCGCCAAAAATGATTAAGCAGAGTTAATCCCTCTCCATATATATGTATTTTTTTTTTTCATTAAAAAATCACACGCAAAAAGCGTTCCGTTGTGTAATGGTTAGCATTCTGCAAATTTCAATTTTATTACTGATAAAATTATCAGTAAATTTAACAATAACACTACCCAAGAGTGTTTAATTACCCCATACATTGCACCAGGAGCAGTCAGGAGTAGACCTCAGCAGTACCCAAGAGGCTTTAATAACCCCTTGCGAGATCGAGCAATAACTGGTGTGTTATGGCCTCAGATGTCCTGGGCCGCACTAGCGCTCCACTGAACGGATTAGCGTCTCTCAATCTTTCAAGGACAGGTGCGTGTTGCACGCTGAAACCAGTTCGTGATAGGGATCTGGGATTGCAATTATTTAACCTTAAAATGAGGAATTACCAGTAAGTGAGGGTCATAAGCTGGCGTTGATTAAATCTCTGCACTTTGTACACACCGCCCGTCGCTATAAGCGATTGGATTAGTTAGTGAGTTGGTTAGTGAGGTCCTCGGATCGGCCCAGACGGGGTAGGAGAAGGCCCTGGCAGAGCGCCGAGAATTTAACGATCATTGTTGAAATTTGCTTTAAGCCTGAGGCACCAGGGAGGCAAGTAGTTTGTGAAAGACACAGAATGAGTCTGGAGCAGTCATTCGCAGTACCCAAGAGGGTTTCATAACCCCTTACATTTAAAGATCAATGTTGACATTTGCATTAAGCATGTATTTAGCTACTGCTAAACTTAAAAAAATGATAGGCCCAAGGCCAGAAGCATCAGTTTTCCCCATTTTAGGAGCATAGTTGTCCCCCAGATTAGGCAGCATAGATGTCCCCCAGATTAGGCAGCATAGATGTCCCCCAGATTAGCAGCATAGATGTCCCCCAGATTAGGCAGCATAGATGTCCCCCAGATTAGGCAGCATAGATGTCCCCCAGATTAGCAGCATAGATGTCCCCCAGATTAGCAGCATAGATGTCCCCCAGATTAGGAGCATAGTTGTCCCCCATATTAGGCAGCATAATTGTCCCCCAATCAGCGCGGGCCAGTCAGAGCCAATCAAAGGGCCGTATGTGGCAAGCGGGCCGTATAGTGCCCAGGTCTGCCCCAGAGGGTTTCATAACCAACCACAATAGAGAAAATTTTGTTGTAGGAGCATGGTCAATCTACTCAGACCCATCTGTCATTGGTGGCTGGAAATCCTGGCTGATCCATCCCTGATTCATCTTGACAAACGTCAGTCTCTCCACATTTATAGTGGGCAGACGAGTTCGCCTTGGGGTGACTATGGCCCCGGCCGCACTAAACACCCGCTCTGATGGCACACTACTGGCCGGGCAGGACAGCTTTTCCAGCGCAAACTCCGCAAGTTGCGGCCATAAATCGAGTTTGGCTGCCCAGAAGTCCAGCGGATCTTCAACGGTCGTTGGCAGGGTCAAGTCGAAGTAAGCCACCACCTGCTGGTTCAGGTCCTGCTCCATGTCCACCTGCTGCTGATGAGTAGCTTCACTATGCGGCTGAAGGAAGCTACTCATCAGCGACTGTAGACTCAGGCTGCTGCTGATTGAGCTGGTACTGCTCCTGCCACCCCTCCCCAGCAGCCGTGGCAGTGGAAGGTGAGCGCAGAGGGCCCCCCCGAGTCAGACCTGCTAGTGGATGGACCATGTGGCCGATAGGCATCGGCCAACCGACTACGTAGAAGCTCCCTGAAGTAGGTCAGTTTGTCCTCCCTCTCAGTGGGTGTAAAAAAGGCTCCCATTCTGGGCCGGTAGCGAGGGTCTAATAACGTGGAGATCCAGAAGTCATTGCGCTGACGAATTTTGACAATTCGGGGGTCACTACGCAAGCAACTCAGCATGCATCGTGCCATTTGTGACAGTGACTCGCTGGGACTACCTGCCTCCATCTCCACTGCATACTGCCACGATGTGGGATTAAACCCTTAATTGCACTCTGTCACACAATTCTGAGCAGCAGACGATTTGTGGAGAAAAAAAAAAAACTTAATAGAGCTGAAAAATGAGGAGATAAAATGCTTCAGAAAGTTCAGGCAGCTTGGAGATCTGTATGAGGCAGCTGACAGCTATCTGCCCCTCTCTGCTGCAATGCTCAATAACGTGAATAGGAGGTTTAGCAATCAATGATCCTTCTCAGAGTAACAGCACAGCACTCTGCACTCCTGCCTTTCCCTAATGCTGATGTGACTAGCAGTTGCAGTGTAACTCTGTGGTATGAGCTATTCACACACACACAGTCCTGTCCTCTCCATCTGAGTGCATAGATGAAATGAAGAGAGGCAAGATGGCCGCCGATTATATAGGGGCAGTGACATCACAGGGGTCAGTGAACACTGATAGGCTGCATCTCACATGTGATTCAGGCTCAGCCCGCCTACCTTCATTCCCGCAGCTGTTTCCCGCCCTCCCATAATCCCCTGCCCCATGTACTCACATGTGGATCCGCCATCTTAGGTCTCCAATAGGCTGGAATGCTGTAAAATGGAGTTTAATGAAGCGATTCGTGTGATAGAATCACGACGATATTCGTATTCGTTGCGAATTGAATTTTTCATGAAATTCGTAACAAATTCGGGTTCGTCAACTTCGATTCGCTCATGTCTAATTATGTCCAATTTGATTTTTTTCCTCCTTTTTTGGTTTAGTTCCAAAACACACAAAGGGAATAAACATGTGTATAGAAAAACCTGTGTTACTGCAATCCTTTTCCGTGAGAAATACTTCATTTTCTAGAAAACTTTCAGGGGTGCCAACATTTACAGTCATGACTGTTTTAATGTATGTACATCCATCTTCCCACCTCTCTATCCTCTTTCTCTATCTCTTTTATTCTTTTATTTATATTTGTGTCTGCAATATTTAAACCTTCATCCTATGTGCCCTAGCTGACAATCAGCAGACAAAGACCAAATATAAAGTCACATTTTAACTAAAAATGTAAAAAACCCTAACCTGATCCTAAACCAGCAAATGTCTAATTAATCAATATTGTTAAATACATGTTCGTTGCTTAGCTATCATCTATATTCTACATTTACTTTCCACTATTCATGTACACATCTCTTCTTTAGAAAAGTTACACAAGAGTTCCTCATATTAGTACAATTTTTATAATGGGAGTAGTTTGCGTAGTGATGAATGTAAATGGACATTACAAGGCATTTCAAAGACGAACCGTCAGACTTGTTCAGAGTGTAAGTGACAACTTGAAGGGTCCCCTGCTAAGCCATCCCCTACCCCTACTCTAAAGTAGAATAGAGTGTATTGCAACCTTTAATTATTGTTAAATGTAAGGTTCATGACTTGAGTTGTATCATAATAAATTACGTTGAATAGATTGCATAGTAATATTTTTTATAGTATATATAGTATAATAATTTGTGTGCTGTAAAAACCCATCTGAAGAAAAGAATCAAATAAATAAACTAAAGTAAATTAAACAATTTTCAGAAAACCCAAGAATTGTACACTCATTTAATCAGAAAAATAGTTAAAGTGCATTTATCACATCAGATATTCTTATGAAACTGGCAACACGTTTCACTAGGGGTTAACACACATATAGTAGGCATGCCTCTATTTGGAAATTTGGTGGCTTCATTCCTAACCCAAAAAACATACATTATATCCTGCTCAAGTGTTAGTGAGGAAAGACCTGGGGTCCTCTAAGGCTGGGTTCACATATATCAGGCGTCCGGCATAGTTTCCCTCCGGTGTGCACCGAAGGGAAACTGATGTTAGAACTCATCCCATTCATTTGAATGGGACAGTTCACAATTATCCAGTGTCTCAATTTTGATGCCAGATGGTTGGACAAGCTGGAGGCCAACAGACAGGGAAACGCAGCTTGCTGTGTTCCCCTGTCCGCCGTCCAGAAACAATCGATGCCAGATGCCATACAACTGATGACAACTTGTCGTCAGTTGTGGCATTGGTTGTGTGGCGATCTAGGCTGAATTCACCTATGCCGGATGCCGGACATATGTGAACCCAGCCTAACACCTCTATCTGTTGATGGCATGCCTGCATGTACTGGTGATTGACAGACAGGGCTCTTTTCCCAATGGCAGTCTTATGCACTTATCCCACGCATGCGTCATTAATGTGTATTACAGCACATGCGCAGTAACTGACGACATCCCACACCTAGCAATTCAGTTGTTCTGCAGAGACGGGGTGCCTGGATGAGAATACATCGAACACAGTGAACAGAGCTGAAAGTCTAGGCTCAATACATCGAGGATGATTTATCAAAACCTGTCCAGAGGAAAAGTTGCTGAGTTCCTCATAGCAACTCAGATCACTTCTATTATTTTTCAGAGGCCTTTTCAATAATAAAAGAAGTGATCTGATTGGTTGCTGTGGGTAACTCAGCAACTTTTCCTCTGGACAGGTTTTGATAAATCTCCCCCATTGTCACATCAACTATTTTTTTTCCAGGAAACCCCTTTAATAATATAAATATAAATATTTGATATACTGCCATTTAAAGATGGATGCTGTACACTACAGTAGGCTACAAGTATTTAGGACATGACTACCTAATGGCGCATTATTGCTAGTTCCCCTGTAGACACATATGTATACATAGCCACACATAGTTACAGTTAGTATGGTTGAAAAAAGACATACACATGGTAAGAACAGTGTGAACTGGGTTTCCTGTTTATCTTAGTTCTGAAGAACAGACAGGACAGACAGCCCTGCCCTGAAGACTCCGACATCCCCCAGCTCTACATAGTTCATAAGGTTGACAAAAGACCAGACTCCATCAAATTCAACCTATAACCCTAATGAAGGTAAAAATTTCTTCCCGACTGCAAATATGGCAGTCAGAATAAATCCCTGGATCAACATGCTGTCCATATAAATCTAGAATCCATAACCTGTAATGTTATTATTCTCCAAAATGCTTCGAGGACCCTTTTGAACTCTTTTATAGAGTTCACCATGACCACCTCCTCAGGCAGAGAGTTCCATAGTCTCACTGCTCTTACAGTAAAGAATTCCCGTCTGTGCTGGTGTAGAAATCTTCTTTCCTCAAGACATAGAGGATGCCCCCTTGTTATAGATACAGTCCTGGGTAAAAATAGATCATAGGAGAGATCTCTGTACTGTCCCATGATATGTTTCTACATGGTTTTTAGGTCACCCCTAAGCCTTCTTTTTTCTAAACTAAATAACCTTAATTCTGATAATCTTTCTGGGCACTGTAGTCCACCCATTCCCCGTATTACTCTGGTTGCCCGTCTTTGAACCCTCTCCAGCTCCACTATATCTTTCTTGTACACTGGTGCCCAGTACTGTACACAGTATTATATGTGTGGTCTGACTAGTGATTTGTACAGTGGTAGAATTATTCTCTTGTCGTGTTCATCTATGCCCCTATTGATGCACCCCATGATTTTATTTGCCTTGGCAGCAGCTGCCTGACACTGGTCACTACAGCTAAATTTACTGTTATCTAAGAACTCCAAGTCCTTTTCCACATCAGTCGTTTCAAGAGTTCTCCAATTTAATATATAATCCCAGCCTAGATTTTTCCTCCCCATGTGCATTACTTTACATTGAATCTCATCTGCCACTTCTCAGCCCAAACCTACAACCTATTTAGATCCATTTGTAACAGTGCACTGTCCTCTATTGTTTTGACCACTTTACAGAGTTTAGTATCATCTGCAAAGATTGCTACTTTACTATTCAACCCCTCTACAAGGTCATTAATGAACATATTAAATAGAATAGGACCCAAGACTGACCCCCTGTGGCACCCCACTAGTAACAGTCACCCAATCAGAATAAGTACCATTTATAACCACCCTCTGTTTCCTATCACTGAGCCAGTTACTTACCCATTTACACACATTCTCCCCCAGCCCAATCCTTCTCATTTTATGCACCAACCTAAAAAAATCCAGATGTAAGACATCCAGCCCCTGGTCCAGTCTGGAGCTCACCTCCTCATAAAAGCTGATCAGGTTAGTTTGACAGGACCGATCCCTCATAAACCCATGCTGATATGGAGTCATACATTTATTTTTATCAAGATACTCCAAAATAGCATCCTCAAACAATTTATATACAACTGAGGTTAAACTAACAGGTCTATAATTCCCGGGGTCACCTTTTGACACCTTTTTAAATATTGGCACCACATTTGCTATGGTGATTTGTCTATTTAGATTTTTTGTAGGCGGCACTGTACTTCTTCCTGGGTTAGACAGGTGAGCTGTACTGGGGAGTTTACCTTATCTCGCTGTATTTCACCTGGCATTTCATTTTCCTCTGTGAATACAGTAGAGAAGAATTTGTTTAACCTCTTAAGGACCCATGACGTATGTGTACGTCATGAGTCTGCTCCCGATCTATAAAGTGGGGCCACGGCATGGCCCAGCGTCATAGCGGGTCGGGCCCCGCCTCTAACAATGGCCGTGGCTAATAGAGCGGGGCAATGATCGCGGTCCCGCGCGCTATTAACCCTTTAGATGCGGCGTTCAAAGTTGAAGGCCGCGTCTAAAGTGAAACCATGCCGATTAGCTCAGGGAGCTGTTCGGGATCACCGCGGCGAAATCGCGGCACCCCGAACAGCTTACATGACAGCCGGAGGATCCCTACCTGCCTCCCCGCTGTCTGATCGCCGAATGACTGCTCAGTGCCTGAGAAAGCATGGTCAATGGCGTACACGCAAAAAAATTCCAAAGTCCAAAATAGTGCATTTTTGGTCACTTTTTATATCATAAAAAAATGAATAAAAATCAATAAGTCCTATCAATGCAAAAATGGTACCGCTAAAAACTTCAGATCACGACGCAAAAAATGAGCCCTCATACAGCCCCATATGCGGAAAAATAAAAAGTTATAGGGGTCAGCAGATGACAATTTTAAACATATACATTTTCCTGCATGTAGTTATGATTTTTTCCAGAAGTCCGACAAAATCAAACGTATATAAGTAGGGTATCATTTTAATCGTATGGACTTACAAAATAAAGATAAGGTGTCATTGTTACCGAAAAATGTACTGTGTAGAAACGGAAGCCCCCAAAAGTTACAAAATTTTTTTTTTTCAATTTTGTCTCACAATGATTTTTTTTCTCGTTTCGCCGTAGATTTTGGGGTAAAATGACTGACTTCATTACAAAGTAGAATTGGTGGTGCAAAAAACATTATTAAAAATATTATTAAAAAATTATTAAAAATAATATGGATTTTTAGGTGCAAAATTGAAAGAGTTATGATTTTTTAAAGGTACGGAGGAAAAACGAAAATGCAAAAACAGAAAAACCCCAGGTCCTTAAGGGGTTAATATATTTGCTTTTTCCTGATCCCCGTTTATAATTTCTTCCTCATCATTTTTCAAAGGGCCTACACTTTCATTTTTGACCTTTTTGCTATTAATATAGTTAAAGAACATTTTAGGGTTAATTTTTCTCTCTTTGAGTCTTTCGGTCTCTAATTTTGCGGCTTTTATCAGTTTTTTTCACATATTTTAAATTTTTCTCTATAGCTTTTTAATGCTTCTTCACTGCCGTCCTGTTTTAGTGGTTTAAATGCTTTATTTTTGTCATTTATTGATGGACATATGTCCATCAAGTTCAACCAAGGAGATAATGGGAAAGGGTAGGGTAAAACATGGGGATGGGATGTGATTCTATATTTCTGCATATGCATTAATGCAATTTACTTCTTAGAATGTATCTATAGAAAGCCTATTTTGAAGCTCTTAAAGGGGTATTCCGGTGAAAAAACTTTTTTTTTCATATAAACTGGCTCCAGAAAGTTAAACAGATTTGTAAATTACTTCTATTAAACGATCTTAATCCTACCAGTACTTATTAGCTGCTGAAATTGATCAGATCTTTTCTGTCTGACAACAGTGCTCTCTGCTGACACCTCTGTCTGTCTCAGGAACTGTCCAGAGTAGGAGCAAAGCCCCATAGCAAACTTCTCCTGCTCTGGACAGTTCCTGAGACAGACAGAGGTGTCAGTAGAGAGCACTGGGGTCAGACAGAAAAGAACAACTCAATTTCAGCAGCTGATAATTACTAGTAGGATTAAGATTTTTTATATAAGTAATTTACAAATCTGTTTAACTTTCTGGAGCCAGTTGATATGAAAAAAAAAAAATGTTTTTCAACAGAATACCCCTTTAACTGTTTTTGCTGTGACCAGTCCCAGGGGGGAGAAAGTTCCATAAATTCACAGTTCTTATGAAAAAGAAAGCTTGTCACACATTTATTTTCTACAAATGAAGGGAGTTTTACCTAAAACAGTTCTTCCATCATGTTTAAATTTTTATGGTACATTTATATACTTAAATAAGTACCGTATTTATCGGCGTATAACACGCACTTTTTAGGCTAAAATTTTTAGCCTAAAGTCTGTGTGCGTGTTATACGCCGATACCCCCCCAGGAAAGGCAGGGGGAGAGAGGTCGTCGCTGCCCGCTTCTCTCCCCCTGCCTTTCCTGGGGTCTAGAGCGCTGCTGTCGGCCCTTTTCACCCCCTGGTTATCGGCGCCAGGGGGAGAGAAGGGGCAGCGGCACCCATTGCCGGCGCCGCTGCCCCGTTGCCTCCCCCCATCCCCGGTGGCATAATTACCTGAGTCCGGTCCACGCTGCTCCAGGCCTCCGTCGTGTGTCCCCGGCGTCATTGCTATGCGCTGAACGGCGCGGCGCATGACGTCAGAGCGCCACGCCGTGCATAGCAACGACGCTGGGGACGCACGACGGAGGCCTGGAGCAGCGTGGACCGGACTCAGGTAATTATGCCACCGGGGATGGGGGGAGGCAACGGGGCAGCGGCGCCGGCAATGGGTGCCGCTGCCCCTTCTCTCCCCCTGGCTGTCGGCGCCGCTTCTCTCCCCCTGGCTATCGGCGCCGGCACCGATAGTCAGGGGGACAGAACGGGCAGCGGCGCCGATAACCAGGGGGTTAAAAGGGCCGACAGCAGCGCTCTAGACCCCAGGAAAGGCAGGGGGAGAGAAGCGGGCAGCGACGGCCTCTCTCCCCCTGCCTTTCCTGGGGGTATATCGGGGTATACACGCGCACACACGCACCCTAATTTTATCATGGATATTTGGGTAAAAAACTTTTTTTACCCAAATATCCTTGGTAAAATGAGGGTGCGTGTTATAGGCCGGTGCGTGGTATACCCCGATAAATACGGTATATAACAGCTAAACAAATGTATGCATAGTTTATTATAGATGTAGATAAATGTATAATCGAGTTCTTTTTGATTTAGCTTTTATGGGAGCTCTTGTTACAAATACAAATATAGGCTGAAACTTTAAAATGCACCCAGCTATCTGATTTTCACAATTTTGTTGTTGGTTTATTTTGCCATGTCTTTGGCCAAACCTTTCTCATATTTGTATTATTAAAGGGATTTTCTGGGCAAAAGGGGTTAGTGTTCTGTTATATTGACTTTAATGGAACTGAGCTGCAGTAACAAGGAACAGCTGCTTGTTCCAAGACTTCCAATTCTGTTCACTGTGTTCACCTCAGATCCAAAAGCATGTTTCACCCCCAGCTTCTTCAAGGGGTGGAAGTCAGCCAGGAAGTAAAACAATATTGAGCACTAATGGTTCTTCCAAATAGACAGTGACCCCAAACATACTTTGTTTTGACAAATAGTTTAAGGGCAACAAAGTGACAATAATTCCACAAAACCACAGGAAATGTGATGAAAGATGTCATAGCAGAAATAAATCAATAGGGGGATTTACTAAGACCGAGGTTTCATATGCCGGTCCAAAGTAAATCCTTGCTAGTGTAGAATTGCACTTGATTCATCAAGGGGCACACTAGCATGTGAGGCTGCCTGTGCGACAGCTTTAGAAATCTATGTCAGGTCTTAGCTGGTGTAGAGTTCCACTACAATTTACACCTGCTAGGAAGCATAAATTATAGTGAATTTCTTGTAATGAGGCGCCCCTTTACATGAACCACCTGCCCACTCGGATTTGTAAAAAGTCAGAAAATTTTACACTGAACACATGACTTGCACAAAAATAAAAAACTTTTTGCCGTTGCCGTGCTGCTTCAATAGAGCTTAAGAAATTTCCTCCATTGTCTCTAAAATTATTATTCTCATTATTGTTATTAATATTATTATTAATATTATTATTAGAATTACTATTATTCTGACATTTAAAATTATCGGCACTGACCTTGAGAACAGTATGTGTACAAAGATTGAATGTCAAGAATTGTGAAAAACTGAGATTTAATAAATGTGGCTAAGGTATATGAAAACTTATAACTTCAGCTCTAACTTTTACTTTAATTTGACAAGTTACAAATGTAATGAGCTACAGTATATTAAGTTATTACAGACAGTGTTTTCTGCCAGGTGCTGTTTGCAATATTCACCGGATTTGTCATATGTTTCTGCATAAGTACACAGTATATGATAAGCAAACAGCCGTTTCTGTTTAGCAGCCAAAGGCTTGTTGGATTAATGACTCTCTTCTCTTTATTTATGGTATTAAACCCAGACAAACTGGTTCAACCACTATGAAATTTATGAAAACTGTTATCAACAGTTGGCTTACCAGCCAACTCATCTAGACCTCACATGTTTCCCATTCATTGGTGACAAAATGCTCTTTATGTAGAGAAAATGATGTTCTGGCAGTATATTGTGTGAAACCTTTATCTTGTCGTTATTTATTCTGCTATAAATACGTAGTAACTACTATTACTTTTTTACCTTTATTAAACTATCAGCAGGTGATCCTCCATAAAACCACGTTGTCACTTTACTAGCAAACCCAAGCTTTTCATGTAAAAACTTGTTCTAGGATTTGTGATTGTACTAAGTACGGGCAGGTACAGTGGTAATAATGGGAGATTTTAACTATCCAGATATAGATTGGGGCCGGGGGCTGGCTAAAACTACAAAGGGGAGAAAATTCCTAAATTTATTGCAGGATAATTTTATGGGCCAGTTTGTGGAGGACCCAACAAGAAGTGATGCCTTGTTGGATCTGATCATTTCCAACAACGCAGAGCTGGTTGGTAATTTAACTGTGCGGGAAAACCTTGGTAATAGCGACCACAATATAGTTACTTTTGACTTAAAATGTAGAAAACAAAGACAGACGGGGAAAGCAAAAACATATAACTTTAAAAAGGCAAACTTCCCTGGGTTGAGGGCTGCACTACAGGACATAGACTGGGGGGAGGTGTTCTCAAATACTGATACAGAAGGTAAATGGGACATCTTTAAATCAACTCTAAATAACTATACAGCTAAATATATACCAAAGGGGAACAAATATAAACGATTAAAACTAAATCCTACATGGCTGACAAATGAGGTTAAAAGAGCAATAAACAACAAAAAAATAGCCTTCAAAAAATACAAATCTGATGGGTCAGCTATAACATTTAAACAGTACAAGGAGCTTAATAAAATCTGTAAAAATGTAATAAAAACAGCAAAAATTCAAAATGAGAGACAGGTGGCCGAAGAAAGCAAAACTAATCCTAAATATTTTTTTAGATATATAAATACAAAAAAACCAAGGACAGAGCATGTAGGACCCCTTAATAATGATAATGGGGAGGTTGTCACGGGCGATCAAGAGAAGGCGGAGCTACTGAATGGGTTCTTTAGTTCTGTATATACTATGGAAGAAGGAGCTGACATTGGCCAGGTCAGTGCTGGTAACACATCATATAATGTATTGAACTGGCTTAATGTAGAGATGGTACAAGGTAAGTTAAGTAAAGTAAATGTAAGCAAATCTCCAGGGCCGGATGGACTACACCCAAGAGTTCTTAGAGAGGTAAGTCCAGTAATATCTGTACCCTTGTTCATGATATTTAGAGATTCTCTGGTGTCTGGTATTGTGCCAAGGGACTGGCGCAAGGCTAATGTGGTACCAATCTTCAAGAAGGGCTCTAGGTCTTCGCCAGGCAATTATAGACCGGTAAGTCTAACGTGCATTGTGGGTAAATTGTTTGAAGGACTTATAAGGGATTACATACAGGAATACATAGGGGATAATAGTATTATAAGTGATAGCCAGCATGGGTTTACTAAGGATAGAAGTTGTCAAACCAATCTAATTTGCTTTTATGAAGAGGTGAGTAGAAGCCTTGACAGAGGAATGGCTGTGGATATAGTGTTTCTGGATTTTGCCAAAGCGTTTGATACTGTCCCTCACAGACGTCTGACAGGTAAGTTAAGGTCCTTGGGCTTGGAAACTTTAGTTTGTAACTGGATTGAACACTGGCTCATGGATCGTACCCAGAGAGTGGTGGTAAATGATTCGTACTCTGATTGGTCCCCGGTTATTAGTGGTGTACCCCAAGGTTCAGTACTGGGCCCGCTGCTGTTTAATTTATTTATCAATGATATAGAGGATGGTATTAACAGCTCTGTTTCTATCTTTGCAGATGACACCAAGCTTTGTAGCACGGTACAGTCTATAGAGGATGTGCATAAGTTACAAGATGACTTGGATAGACTAAGTGTCTGGGCATCCACTTGGCAAATGAGGTTCAATGTGGATAAATGTAAAGTTATGCATCTGGGTACTAATAACCTGCATGCGTCGTATGTCTTAGGGGGGATTAAACTGGCAGAGTCACTGGTAGAGAAGGATCTGGGTGTACTTGTGGATCACAGACTACAGAATAGCATGCAATGTCAGGCTGCTGCTTCCAAAGCCAGCAGGATATTGTCATGTATCAAAAGAGGCATGGACTCAAGGGACAGGGACATAATACTCCCCCTTTATAAAGCATTGGTACGGCCTCACCTGGAATATGCTGTTCAGTTTTGGTCGCCTGTTCATAAAAGGGACACTGCAGAGTTGGAAAGGGTGCAGAGACGCGCGACCAAACTAATATGGGGCATGGAACATCTTAGCTATGAGGAGCGATTAAAGGAGTTACAATTGTTTAGTCTTGAGAAGAGACATTTAAGGGGGGATATGATAAACGTATATAAGTATATTAATGGCCCATACAAAAAATATGGAGAAAAACTGTTCCAGGTTAAACCCCCCCAAAGGACGAGGGGGCACTCCCTCCGTCTGGAGAAGAAAAGGTTTAGTCTAAAGGGGCGGCACGCCTTCTTTACCGTGAGGACTGTGAATTTATGGAACGGTCTACCTCAGGAACTGGTCACAGCAGGAACAATTAACAGCTTTAAAACAGGGTTAGATACATTCCTGGAACAAAATAACATTAAAGCTTATGCAGAATTATAAAACTACATCCCTTTCCCTTATCCCCTTACATCCTTCCCTTCAATCCCCTGGTTGGACTTGATGGACGTATGTCTTTTTTCAACCATACTAACTATGTAACTATGTAAGTCGACTTACCTTTAGGTCTCAACATGTGTTGAAAGGTTAAAGGCGTATTTCGACCATAGAGATCATATCCCCTATCCAAAGGATAAGGGATAAGATGTCTGATCGCAGGGGTCCCACCACTGGGAACCCCCACAATCTCTCCTGCAGCACCCTGTGTCATCTGCGCCATGAAGCGAACTTCTCTCCTTGCCTGATGACAGGTGATACATGAGCCGGAGTATCATGAAGTCATGGCTCGCCCCCTCATGACATCACGGCCCATGCCCACTCCCATAGACTTGTATTGAGGTCACAATACACCGGCCCCTCTAGCACCAGAAATTAACATCAAGGTGCCTTTAGTATGTTGACTTTAACAGGCCCTATGTCTGTATTTTCTGTATGGTGCTGTAGAAAAAGCTCTGTATAGGTGTCCTGTACTTGCCTAGAAAGGGTGCACAGCTTCAGCTCAAACCACCAGGATCAGAGGTAACTCTGCTCATGGCCATTTAATCATTTGATCATAGGACCCATGTGGTGTCTGTTCACTTGCTATAAAAACACACTAGGTGTTGCCTTAAAAGCACCCTGTCTCAAATGCTAATAAACTCTTACTTTGAATTACAGCTGTTAACCAGTAATGCCTTAAAGGGGCACTCCAGTGGAAAACTATTTATTTCAAAATAACTAGTACCAGAAAGTTAAACAGATTTGTAAATTACTTCTATTTAAAAAAATCTTAATCCTTCCAGTACTTATCAGCTGCTGTATGTTCCAGAGGAAGTTGAGTTGTTCTTTTCTGCCTGACCACAGTGCTCTCTGCTGATACCTCTGTCCATGTCAGGAACTGTCTGTTTGCTATAGGGATTTTCTTCTACTTTGGACAGTTCCTGACATGGACAGAGGTGTCAGCAGAGAGCACTGTGGTCAGACAGAAAAGAACAACTCAATTCGTCTGTAGTACAATGCAGCTGTTATGTACTGGAAGAATTAAGATTTTTTAATAGAAGTAATTTACAAATCTGTTTAACTTTCTGGAGCCAGTTGATATGAAAAAAATTGTTTTCCACCAGAGTACCCCTTTAAAGATATTAAAAACGTAATAAAAATAATGTTAAAAACATTGAAAATTCAGAAAGAAAATGGCAAAAATGCCAATATTTTATATAATGTACATTTCATTGTCTATGCATTGAATAAAATAAAAGAAACTACATGTAGGTAACCACATGACTACTAATTTAAATAATGAATTAAGTGTGAGTAAATAATGATAAAAAAAAATGCTAAAAACAGGACACATAAAATAAGGCCATGTCAATGAAAATATAAAAACGAGACAATATAGCTAGTCATTAAAGTCCAACACAGGCCTGGACATAAGGGGTTAATAGGCTTTAATAAACTTGCCTATGTGACACTTTCTATTTGTTCATTGCAAGATGATTTTTGTCTCTTAGGCAATCCTTTCCTCTGGACTTTGCTTTTCCTATAAAATGAAAGGTTACAAATATTGTTCAATGTCATCATGTCACCTGTCTGATACACTTGCGTTACAGTTTCTTGATAAATGGCGTTTGTCACATCTACACTTGAGGAAACACTTAACCTACATTAAAACACTTAGTGTCTTTCAAAACAAATTAAGGATTATGTAAATATTTACCCTATAATACCACATATTCAAATCCAAACCTAATGCTGACTCTCCCTACTATTACATTCTTTGCATCTACAATAACATAAAACATTTTTGGGACAAAACTAATGCATCTAAAATAATTCAACCCTGCATTTCATGATCTCCTGCCGACAACAACTTGAAATACCGTATTTTTCGCCGTATAAGACGCACTTTTTCTTCCCCAAAACTGGGGGGGAAAAGTCGGTGCGTCTTATATGGCGAATACACCCCTATCGCGGCGGTCCCTGCGGCCATCAATGGCCGGGACCCGCAGCTAATACAGGACATCACCGATTGCGGTGATGCCCTGTATTAACCCTTCAGACGCGGCGATCAAAGCTGACCACCATGTCTGAAGGGAAAGTGACACTAACCCGGCTGTTCAGTCAGGCTGTTCGGGACCGCCGCGATTTCAACACAACGGTCCAGAACAGCCTGACTGAATAGCCGGGTTAGTGCTTACAGGACACTGGGAGGGACCTTACCTGCCTCCTCGGTGTCTTCTCCGTTCAGGGATCCCCTGTATGCCAGCGCTCTCCTTCCTCGTCATCACATCGTCGCGTACGTGCGTCGGCGTGCGTAACGATGTGATGGCGGCGACGGAGAGCGAGGATACCCGGCCGGCAGCAGAGATGTTCCGGAGCGACGGGGACACGGCGACAGCGATGAAGCGACATCCAGGGCAGCGGTGACGGGTCCGGAGCGGCGGGGACACGTGAGTATTACCTCCTCCTGCAGTGGTCTTCAATCTGCGGACCTCCAGATATTGCAAAACTACAACTCCCAGCAGCCAATGGCTGTCCGGGCATGATGGGAGTTGTAGTTTTGCAACATCTGGAGGTCCGCAGGTTGAAGACCACTATTGTGTTCAAAATCTTTATTTTTTTAGATCTTGCCCCTAAAAATTGGGTGCGTCTTATACGCCGGTGCTATAGGACGAAAAATACGGTAATTCCCTTCCTTAAAGGAGTAGTCCAATGGTGAAAAAGTCTATACAGTTAGCAACAGTTTAAAAAGTTATATAACTTTGTAATATACTCACATAACCCATCTGGAACAGAAAGTACATTTTTCAGTGATTTCTCTCTAGATAGGAAGCGCTGCATAATCCAGCATCTCCACCTACACTTCTACAGCCTGTGGTCAGCTCCTCATTCCTTTCCTCATAGTTCTCAATATGTGAGTGCTCACCAATCACAGCGCTCACACATTGAACCAATCACAGCACTCACGCATTGAACCAATCACAGCACTCACACATTGAACCAATCACAGCGCTCACACATTGAACCAATCACAGCGCTCACACATTGAACCAATCACAGCACTCACACATTGAACCAATCACAGCACTCACACATTGAACCAATCACAGCACTCACACATTGAACCAATCACAGCGCTCACACATTGAACCAATCACAGCGCTCACACATTGAACCAATCACAGCACTCACACATTGAACCAATCACAGCGCTCACACATTGAACCAATCACAGCGCTCACACATTGAACCAATCACAGCACTCACACATTGAACCAATCACAGCACTCACACATTGAACCAATCACAGCACTCACACATTGAACCAATCACAGCACTCACACATTGAACCAATCACAGCGCTCACACATTAAACCAATCACAGCACTCACACATTGAACCAATCACAGCACTCACACATTGAACCAATCACAGCACTCACACATTGAACCAATCACAGCACTCACACATTGAACCAATCACAGCACTCATACATTGAACCAATCACAGCAGTCCTGCTTGAGCCTGGTCACATGGGTGCCTTGCTGTAAGCCAGGAGGGGGGGAGGAGCTGTGAGCAATAAGAAGGGCAGAGATTTAGCACATTAGGGTGGGATATGGGCAGAGGAAGTAATTTTTTTCAGAGTGAAGAGGATGATGGGAGCTCAGGCTCCATAACCAGGAAGTGCTGCTATATTCACAGTGGCATAGCATACAAACTGGATGGGGCAGACATATAATGAAAAGTGCGGTGGCATCATGGAGTCAATGTCTAACCTGTGGCAGGTACTTATTTTCAGATTTTTCACTATTGGATATCTCCTTTAAAGGGGTTTTCTTGGATGAAAATATTGATGGCCGATCCTCATGATAGGTAAGCAATCACTTATCGGTAGGGTTGTTCTACACTCTGCACTACACACAGGGCCGGTTGTAGACTTCATGTGGCCCTGAGCAAAAATCAAAAATGGGGCCCCCAGATTGCATGACCAAAGATCACTATCTTGCGCTCTCTGAATTGTGCTGCATGTGAGTAAATGAAATTGCGCTGCAAATTACTAATGGCTGTGACTACAACATGAGAAATGGAATAACACCATCCAATATGAATTTGTGGCTGCAGTAATTTGGGGTCTGTACATCTCTCCTCTTCAGATTCCTCTGCCGTCAGGTCTTAGAGGAGGCGGGGGGGAATTTATGTCACAGCATTTCTCCTTGAAAACTTTATACACACAAACATGCACTCCAATTAGCACTTTATACACACACATGGACGCTCAGTAACACTTTATATACACATGCACTCTCAGTAACACTTTATACACACCAGCACTCCAATTAACACTTTATACACACAAACATGCAGCACTCTCAGTAACACTTTATACACACATGCACTCTCAGAAATATTTTATACACACACATGCACTCTCAGTAACACTTTATATACACAAACATGCACTCTCAGTAACACTTTATATACAAAAACATGCACTCTCAGTAACACTTTATACACACACATGAACTCTTAGTAACACTTTATACACACACATGCACTCTCAGTAACACTTTATATACACAAACATGCACTCTCAGTAACACTTTATATACAAAAACATGCACTCTCAGTAACACTTTATACACACACATGAACTCTTAGTAACACTTTATACACACCAGCACTCCAATTAACACTTTATACACACACATGCACTCTCAGTTACACTTTATATACACACATGCACTCTCAGTAACATTTTATACACACACATGCACTCTCACTAACACTTTATACACACACATGCACTCTCAGTAACACTTTATACACACACATGCACTCTCAGTAACACTTTATACACACACATGCACTCTCAGTAACACTTTATACACACATGCACTCTCAGTAACACTTTATACACATGCATGCGCTCTCAGTAACACTTTATACACACATGCACTCCAATTAACACTTTATACACACACACACACACTCCAATTAACACTTTATAGACACACACACACACACACAAACACTCCAATTAACACTTTATGCACACATGCACTCTCAGTAACATTTTATACACACACATGCACTCTCAGTAACACTTTATACACACACATGCACTCTCAGTAACACTTTATACACACACATGCACTCTCAGTAACACTTTATACACACACATGCACTCTCAGTAACACTTTATACACACATGCACTCTCAGTAACACTTTATACACATGCATGCGCTCTCAGTAACACTTTATACACACATGCACTCCAATTAACACTTTATACACACACACACACACTCCAATTAACACTTTATAGACACACACACACACACACACACACACACACACAAACACTCCAATTAACACTTTATGCACACATGCACTCTCAGTAACACTTTATACACACATTCACTCCAATTAACACTTTATACACACACATGCACTCCAATTAACACTTTATATACACACACATGCACTCCAATTAACACTTTATACACACACATGCACTCTCAGTAACACTTTATACACACATGCACTCTCAGAAATATTTTATACACACACATGCACTCTCAGTAACACTTTATATACACAAACATGCACTCTCAGTAACACTTTATATACAAAAACATGCACTCTCAGTAACACTTTATACACACACATGAACTCTTAGTAACACTTTATACACACACATGCACTCTCAGTAACACTTTATATACACAAACATGCACTCTCAGTAACACTTTATATACAAAAACATGCACTCTCAGTAACACTTTATACACACACATGAACTCTTAGTAACACTTTATACACACCAGCACTCCAATTAACACTTTATACACACACATGCACTCTCAGTTACACTTTATATACACACATGCACTCTCAGTAACATTTTATACACACACATGCACTCTCACTAACACTTTATACACACACATGCACTCTCAGTAACACTTTATACACACACATGCACTCTCAGTAACACTTTATACACACACATGCACTCTCAGTAACACTTTATACACACATGCACTCTCAGTAACACTTTATACACATGCATGCGCTCTCAGTAACACTTTATACACACATGCACTCCAATTAACACTTTATACACACACACACACACTCCAATTAACACTTTATAGACACACACACACACACACAAACACTCCAATTAACACTTTATGCACACATGCACTCTCAGTAACATTTTATACACACACATGCACTCTCAGTAACACTTTATACACACACATGCACTCTCAGTAACACTTTATACACACACATGCACTCTCAGTAACACTTTATACACACACATGCACTCTCAGTAACACTTTATACACACATGCACTCTCAGTAACACTTTATACACATGCATGCGCTCTCAGTAACACTTTATACACACATGCACTCCAATTAACACTTTATACACACACACACACACTCCAATTAACACTTTATAGACACACACACACACACACACACACACACACACAAACACTCCAATTAACACTTTATGCACACATGCACTCTCAGTAACACTTTATACACACATTCACTCCAATTAACACTTTATACACACACATGCACTCCAATTAACACTTTATATACACACACATGCACTCCAATTAACACTTTATACACACACATGCACTCTCAGTAACACTTTATACACACATGCACTCTCAGAAATATTTTATACACACACATGCACTCTCAGTAACACTTTATATACACAAACATGCACTCTCAGTAACACTTTATATACAAAAACATGCACTCTCAGTAACACTTTATACACACACATGAACTCTTAGTAACACTTTATACACACACATGCACTCTCAGTAACACTTTATATACACAAACATGCACTCTCAGTAACACTTTATATACAAAAACATGCACTCTCAGTAACACTTTATACACACACATGAACTCTTAGTAACACTTTATACACACCAGCACTCCAATTAACACTTTATACACACACATGCACTCTCAGTTACACTTTATATACACACATGCACTCTCAGTAACATTTTATACACACACATGCACTCTCAGTAACACTTTATACACACACATGCACTCTCAGTAACACTTTTTACACACACATGCACTCTCAGTAACACTTTATACACACACATGCACTCTCAGTAACACTTTATACACACATGCACTCTCAGTAACACTTTATACACATGCATGCGCTCTCAGTAACACTTTATACACACATGCACTCCAATTAACACTTTATACACACACACACACACTCCAATTAACACTTTATAGACACACACACACACACACACACACACACACAAACACTCCAATTAACACTTTATGCACACATGCACTCTCAGTAACACTTTATACACACATTCACTCCAATTAACACTTTATACACACACATGCACTCCAATTAACACTTTATATACACACACATGCACTCCAATTAACACTTTATACACACACATGCACTCTCAGTAACACTTTATACACACATGCACTCTCAGTAACCCTTTATACACATGCATGCACTCCAATTAACACTTTATACACACACATGCACTCCAATTAACACTTTATACACACACATGCACTCCAATTAACACTTTATACACACACATGCACTCTCAGTAACACTTTATACACACACATGCACTCTCAGTAACACTTTATACACACACATGCACTCCAATGAACACTTTATACACACACATGGACTCTCAGTAACACTTTATACACACACATGCACTCTCAGTAACACTTTATACACACACATGCACTCTCAGTAACACTTTATACACACACATGCACTCTCAGTAACACTTTATACACACACATGCACTCTCAGTAACACTTTATACACATGCATGCGCTCTCAGTAACACTTTATACACACACATGCGCTCTCAGTAACACTTTATACACACACACTCTCAGTAACACTTTATACACACACATGCACTCTCAGTAACATTTTATACACACACATGCACTCTCAGTTACATTTTATACACACACACACACACTCTCAGTAACACTTTATACACACACATGCACTCTCAGTAACACTTTATACACACACATGCACTCTCAGTAACACTTTATACACTTTATACACACACATGCACTCTCAGTAACACTTTATACACACACATGCACTCTCAGTAACACTTTATACACACACATGCACTCTCAGTAACACTTTATACACACACATGCACTCTCAGTAACACTTTATACACACACATGCACTCTCAGTAACACTTTATACACACACATGCACTCTCAGTAACACTTTATACACACACATGAACTCTTAGTAACACTTTATACACACCAGCACTCCAATTAACACTTTATACACACACATGCACTCTCAGTTACACTTTATATACACACATGCACTCTCAGTAACATTTTATACACACACATGCACTCTCAGTAACACTTTATACACACACATGCACTCTCAGTAACACTTTATACACACACATGCACTCTCAGTAACACTTTATACACACACATGCACTCTCAGTAACACTTTATACACACATGCACTCTCAGTAACACTTTATACACATGCATGCGCTCTCAGTAACACTTTATACACACATGCACTCCAATTAACACTTTATACACACACACACACACACACTCCAATTAACACTTTATAGACACACACACACACACACACACACACAAACACTCCAATTAACACTTTATGCACACATGCACTCTCAGTAACACTTTATACACACATTCACTCCAATTAACACTTTATACACACACATGCACTCCAATTAACACTTTATATACACACACATGCACTCCAATTAACACTTTATACACACACATGCACTCTCAGTAACACTTTATACACACATGCACTCTCAGTAACCCTTTATACACATGCATGCACTCCAATTAACACTTTATACACACACATGCACTCCAATTAACACTTTATACACACACATGCACTCCAATTAACACTTTATACACACACATGCACTCTCAGTAACACTTTATACACACACATGCACTCTCAGTAACACTTTATACACACACATGCACTCCAATGAACACTTTATACACACACATGCACTCTCAGTAACACTTTATACACACACATGCACTCTCAGTAACACTTTATACACACACATGCACTCTCAGTAACACTTTATACACATGCATGCGCTCTCAGTAACACTTTATACACACACATGCGCTCTCAGTAACACTTTATACACACACACTCTCAGTAACACTTTATACACACACATGCACTCTCAGTAACATTTTATACACACACATGCACTCTCAGTTACATTTTATACACACACACACACACTCTCAGTAACACTTTATACACACACATGCACTCTCAGTAACACTTTATACACACACATGCACTCTCAGTAACACTTTATACACTTTATACACACACATGCACTCTCAGTAACACTTTATACACACACATGCACTCTCAGTAACACTTTATACACACACATGCACTCTCAGTAACACTTTATACACACACATGCACTCTCAGTAACACTTTATACACACACATGCACTCTCAGTAACACTTTATACACACACATGCACTCTCAGTAACACTTTATACACACACATGCACTCTCAGTAACACTTTATACACATGCATGCGCTCTCGGTAACACTTTAGAAACACACATGCGCTCTCAGTAACACTTTATACACACACACTCTCAGTAACACTTTATACACACACATGCACTCTCAGTAACATTTTATACACACACATGCACTCTCAGTAACATTTTATACACACACACACTCTCAGTAACACTTTATACACACACATGCACTCTCAGTAACATTTTATACACACACATGCACTCTCAGTAACATTTTATACACACACACACACTCTCAGTAACACTTTATACACACACATGCACTCTTAGTAACACTTTATACACACACATGCACTCTCAGTAACATTTTATACACACACACACACTCTCAGTAACACTTTATACACACACATGCACTCTCAGTAACACTTTATACACACACATGCACTCTCAGTAACACCTTATACACACATGCCCTTTTATTAACTCTACACTAACCTCATACAGTCATTCCCCTGACTTTGTCTTCATCCCTGGGTGGTCATTAGCAGATAACACAGCTGAGCAGAGGGGGGCAAGACTCGGCACAGGCCTCATGCAGGCACAGCTTCCTCTTCATGACCTGCTGTTTGGCCTCTTCTGGCTGCCGTCATATGAATCCCCTCCCCCTCCTCCTCTAAGACCCGACGGCAGAGGAATCTGAAGAGGAGTAATGAATGGTACACGTTCTCTTTAGGTGGCTGGGCTCCCCTGACATTGCAGGCTCCAGCCATAATTAAACTCCCCCTGCCAGCTAATAGGAAGTCTTGGCAGGGACCCTCCATCAGCCCCCCCCCCTATTCACTCAATCACACTCCCTGCTCACTCCATCACCTGACACTCACCCCTGCACGCACGAGCACCCTCGGCCTCACCTGCATTGGTGGAGGCGACACTCAGAGCTCACAACAAGGTCCGGCCTCAGGTACTTCTGCCAGTACAGACACAGCTCAGGGGCTAGGCACTGACGTGCGTGCCTGCGCAGCGCACATCTGTGTCACAGCAAGGATGTATCACAGCAGCGCCGCCAGGGCAAGGGGGGGCGCCGTGGACAGAGACAGGGGGCCCCTTTGGAGATGGGGGCCCTGGGCAATTGCCCAGTTTGCCCCCCCCTAACGCCGGCTCTGACTACACAATGAATGGAAGCCCTGCACTGCTAATTGTAAATGATTGCACCAGGTAGCTAATAAATGGGAGCTGAGTTGCCACTAGCGCTAGTGTGAAATTGAACAGTAGATGTCCCTTGCTGCAGCTATACTAAAAGCACACGTCCCCGTATATTGTGCTAATGTTCTAAAAATACATATAGTATAATAGTAAGCGCTGCTAGGGTGTTGATGAAATAGTGTATTAGTGGTGCATACCTGATTCTGTAGTGGAGGAGAGTTTGTCAAAGAAGAGCTGATCAGTGATGCAGGTAGAAGAAACAGTATTGCAGTATGTAGAAGGCTGTGTAGCTGTATAAAATACATTAGTAATTAGTATTAGTACAATTTGTTGAGGTGCTACTTTGGAATAAACTCATGTAGGTACTGGTGTTATACCTGACGTGGATTGTCACCAGGCTGGTACCAGAAAGTTAACCGGATGAATTGCTATGGGAGACAGTTGTGCACTCTCTAAAGACTGTGTGAACAAAAATAAAACCCAATAAGTATCCTGAAGGTGTAGGGACCAATCAAAATGTCCTTAATGTGAATAAGGCAGTCACAAAACTAAGGATGAGCAGGAATACCGACAATGGGTTAATACCAGTAACTAATACATTTGGTACATTACCTTACCAGTCACTGTTGCCATGCTGAATGTGTGCCTTGCTGTAATTCTCTGTGGTGAAGATTAGAGATGAGCGAATCAAATCTGACGAACCCGAATTCATTCCGAATTTCATGAAAAATTTGATTTGCAACGAATGCGAATATCGCCGCAATTCGATCGCGCAAATCGCTTAATTAAACTCAATTTTACAGCATTCCAGGCTAAAGGAGACCTAAAATGGCGGATCCACATGTCAGTACATGGGGCAGGGGTTTATGGGAGGGTGGGAAACAGCGGTGGGAATGAAGGTAGGCAGGATGACCCTGAATCACATGTGAGATGTAGCCTATCAGCATTCATTGACCCTGTGATGTCACAGCCCTATATAATCGTCAGCCATCTTGCCTCTCTTCATTTCATCTATGCACTCAGATGGAGAGGACGGGACTGCGTGCGTGTGTGTGAATAGCTTATGCCACAGCGTTACACTGCAACTGCTAGTCACATCAGCATTAGGGAAAGGCAGGAGTGCAGAGTGCTGTACTGTTACACTGAGAAGGATCATTGATTGCTAAACCTCCTATTCACGTTATTGAGCATTGCAGCAGATGCCTCATACAGCTGCCTCATACAGATCTCCAAGCTGCCTGAACTTTATGAACCATCTTACCACCTCATTTATCAGCGCAATTCAGTGTTTTTTTTTCTCCACAAATCATCTGCTGCTCAGAATTGTTTGACAGAGTGAAATTTAGGGTTTAATCCCTGTTTTTTTTTTTGATCCCTGTTTTTTTTTTTTTTTGTGGTGCTGCACTGTTGGGTCCTGCTGCTGTTCACAAATAAGTTATTTTTCAGCGGACTGTAGTGCATTTGTCTGCCCTCATACGTGCATAACACATGCCTACATCAAAGCAGTCTACTATTCTGTATCTGTAACAAGTCTAGATACAGCAAAAGCAATCACCTGCTGGTGTTTTTTAAAAATACAGATTTTTTTCTGCGTATTGTTGTGCATATTACTGCCCTCATCAGTGCATACCGAATACGTACATCCAAGTATTGTACCATTTTGTTCCTGTTAATCTGTCAAGGGCCTACATACTGTGAAAGTCCAAACAACAGTATTCACTGGCTGGTGTTTTACTAAAATACAGATTTTTTTCTGCGTATTATTGCGCATATTTCTGCTCTTATCAGTGCATACCGCATACGTACATCCAAGTAGTGTAACATTTTGTACCTGTTAATCTGTCAAGGGCCTACATACTGTGAAAGTCCGAACAATAGTATTCACTGGCTGGTGTTTTACAAAAAAACTGATTTTTTTTCTGCGTATAGTTGCGCATATTTCTGCCCTTATCAGTGCATACCGCATATGTACATCTAATTAGTGTACCATTTTGTACCAATTAATCTGTCAAGGGCCTACATACTGGGAAAGGTCAGCCATAAGTAATCACCTGCTGCTGTTCTAGACAAATACTGTTTAAAGAGTAGTGTAGCGTATTGTAATACCCTCATATATGCACTAAGTATGTCAGGCAGAGAAGTGCCAGGACATGCACAGAGGAGTGGCAGAGGCCTAAATACTTCAGGCAGAGTTGGCAGAAGACTAGAGGCTAGTGGCAGCAGGAGTCGCAGCTTGAGGCCTGAGCTCCCGTTATCAGCCAGCGGTCGTGTCTCGACCAGCAACCCATCTGCCGTCATCGATTGGTTAACACGCTCATCCACTTCATCACAAGTGACATATGACACCCCCAGTCAACAGTCGGTGGGTTCCTCAAACACAACCTTCAGTTGGCATGGCCAGGAGTAGTCCCTGTTCTCCCATTGCCTTTGTCCTATGCTGTTCCCTCTCCTAGAGAAGTATCTTATGCTGTGAGTTCAACTCCACTATTTACTGAGGGCGATCTAATAGAGGACAGTAAGCAGCTACTGGCCAGCCAAGAAGGGGAGGAGACATGCACCACTTGCTCCGCTAGGCGGACAAGTAGTGATGCGGAGAGTGACGTGGGAGGTGGTGTTGTCAGGGTTCAGGGTCCTGAAGCAGACCCTGTTGGGGAACCTGAGGAGGACATCAGTAATGTGCAGACAGCTGTTGATGATGATGATGAGGCCGATTGCAATTGGGAGCCGGGTGCAGAAGGGGCTTCATCATCATCAGGAGACGAGAGTTGCAGGTTGCCCTCGTGGCAGCAGCTGAGCCAGCAAGGCGGTAGCACAGTCGGCAGTCAGCATGGTGGCAGGAGTGGAAATTCTGGAGCCAAACATGCCCGGGGGAGACCACCTGCTTCGCGCCAGCCTACCTTTCCGGGAGGTAGTGGAACAGGGGTTCCTGGAGACGGTGCCAGTAGCAGTCAATTAGTGCCAAAGGGGGCAGTACAGGATATTAACTCTGCAGGGTGCCCAAACTTTTGCAGACACCATTTTTTTGTTTTCTGTTAATTTGAAAGTGTAAATGGTGGAAATAAAATCTTACTTTTGTTGAGACATTATAAGAATGTCTAATCTGTAATTTGATGCTTTTTGGAGATTTTTCCATCTTTCCTTGGCTTCTTCATGCACATTAATACAAATTTTTACCTGGGGTGCCCAAACTTTTGATCCCCACTGTACATCGCCTTTAAGAAACATAAACCCCATACTGAATTCAATTGTATGATTAAAGGCTTACACTACCTCTTCAATTTATTAATATCCCAACAATTTTCATGACATTTTCTGAGACTTGAAGAGCTTGAAGATAACATTGAACATTGGAAGGAAAGTGAAGTATTTCCAACAAACCCATATAATTAAAAGTAAATATTTTGAAGAAAATGGGAGAAGGAATGTTCACTCTCTACAATAGAAGGCTCTTGTTTGCTCTCAAGTGTTTCGTAATTATACAAAGTAAGGTTAATAATATTCAAGGGATATAGCGCAGTGTAAACCTCCATCCTTCAGATCTGAGATTAAGGTTAATGAGATTTTTTATTTGTGAACGGCATCATGAAAATTAACAAATACAAAAAGAGGCTGCATACGTTTCTAGAGCAAAACATATATCGCACAGAAATAGGATAGAGGCTGGAAGGGGAGGTTAGTTTAGTTATAACTAGCTGAGTACCCAGCGTTGCTCAGTTTTTCCTTCCTAATCCTTGTTGGGGAGGAAGCTTTTGACTTCATATCCCGCCCTCATATATTGTTGTCATATCCCGTCCTCATATCTCAATCTCATATCCCGTCCTCATATCCCAACCTCAGATCTCGACCTCATATCCTGTCCTCCTATCTCCACTTCCTATTCCGACCTCCTATCCTGTCCTCATATCTCAACCTCATATCCCTACCTCATTTCCCATCCACATATCCCGACCTCATATCCCGTCCTCATATCCCCTCCTCCTATCTCGACCTCATTTCCCGTCCTCCTATCTTGACCTCATATCCCGACCTCATATCCCGACCTCATATCCCGTCCTCCTATCTCGACCTCATTTCCCGTCCTCCTATCTTGACCTAATATTGCATCCTCATATACCGTCGTCATATCCCGACCTCATATCCCATCCTCATATCCCGTCCTCCTATCTCGACCTCCTTTCCCATCCTCCTATCTCAACCTCATATCCCGTCCTTCATATCCCATCCTCATATCCCGTCTTCATATCCTGTCCTCACATCTCGTCTTCATACCCATCCTCACATCTCATCTTCATAACCCGTCCTTATGTCCCATCCTCATATCCTGTCCTCAAGTGGGACTGATTTGTGATGAAGATATTGTAAGCTGAAAATAGAATGGGCGTGGCTTTGTAGGAGTAGGTGGGATTTGCAAGCCAGACCGATGCACAAAAAGGGTAGATAATAAATGGGGTGGGGCTTAAAATGTGGGTGTGTCTTTTTATGTGTACCAGGTATTATTGAAATATCTCCAGCCGTATGGAAGTTATGTGGGAACATACATTTCCCATTGATTTGCATGGAACTTTAAACAAAAACCCTGACCCTCAAAAATGGGGGTAGGTAAGGGTTAAATTAACTATCCTCTATTTTAAGTGGACATATAAGTAACATGTGACCAAGTATTATCGAAATATCTCCAGCCGTTTGGAAGTTATGCCGTAACATATATTTCCCATAGACTTGTATGGGAGTTTAAACGAAAATCCCAACCCTGGCAAATGGGGGTGAGTAAGGGTTAAATTATGTATCCTATGTTTATTGATGACATATAAGTAACATGTGGCCAAGTTTCATGTTAATATCTTCAGCCGTTTGGATGTGATGCTGAAACATACACACATACACATACACACATACATTGAGTTTTATATATATAGATTAATAACTTATGTTAATACATTTGACTCTGTCAGCAAGCAGGTCTTAAAGGGCTGATAACATTTAGGCTATGAGCCTGGTTGGATATTTTCATTTTCAGAGACTGTGGGGAAGTGATTAAGTACCACTGTCACTCTGTAGATGCTCCTGTAGGTACAGTAGAAGTCAATATGGCACAATGCAGTTGGAGCTTAGAGCTATAGCTCATTCTCTTGCTGATTCCATGCTCTGGCAAGGCACTCCCACTAGAAGTAGTGGAAAAGTCTCCATCTTTTTTGGTCTAAAGAAAAAGTGGGTACCTGCCTGAACCACTCTGAAAAGGAACGCTTGTGTGGTCAACATTGCCAGTCTTTGCCTTAAACTGCTCTGCTCATCTCAGTTGTTCCAGGTAGTATTATCTGCACTTTACATTGTTAAAGGGGTACTCCAGTGGAAAACATTATTTTTTCTAATCAACTGGTGCCAAAAAGTTAAACAGATTTGTAATTTACTTCTATTTAAACATCTTAATCCTTCCAGTACTTATCATCTGCTGTATGCTCCAGAGGAAGTTGTATAGTTCCTTTCTGTCTGACCCCAGTGCTCTCTGCTGTGTCAGGAACTGTCCAGAGAAGGAGTAAATCTCCAATGCAAACATCTTCTGCTCTGGACAGTTCCTGACATGGACAGAGGTGTCAGCAGAGAGCACATCCTGTGAAACACAGCTGTTCAGTGTGAGAAGTGTGCGGGTGTGTCCCTGTTTGAGCTCTCCAGGACTTCCAAGAGAACTACAGAGGCAGGTGTTCTAACTGCTTTTCCCAGGAGGGTGGCAGACTCCTGGGGAGAGCCTCCCCTGCATGGAGCCCCGGAAATCTCGAGCCTCCACTTCCCGTTCTTCCAGGCTGGCGGGGGGTGGAGAGAAAACTGCAACAGCCATTGTTCCGGCCGGAGGAAGAAAATCTGGCAGAGTCTGCAGCAATGCAGGCTCTGCTTCCACGGCGACGGGTGCCAACCAGAGATCTGGAGGAAGCAAGGCGAGGAGGAAAAAAGTGGAGATGTGGGCAGAGAGAGGGCCCAAGGAGTCGAGCGATACATACTGCTCCCGCATGGCCGCACGCTTTGCGGAATATGACCAGTGCGGTAAGGAGCTGAGGATGGCCAGGGAGGATCTACGTGTGGCTCAGAATCTGGTGAGCACGGGGTCCAAAAAGAACAGGCCAGAGCTAAGAAAGAGGATCACAGCGCTGAAAAGCGAGATTGTGAAGCTGGAGGAGAGGAGAGACGAGATCCTGGAGGGAAGCGGTCTTTTCCAGGAAAAGCTGATTAATGAAGACCGGTTTGCCGCCACGAAATCCCCAGGTAAGGTGGAGGTGGATGATGGGGAGAGTAGTGGCGGTGAAGAAAGTGAGGATGGTGGTGATGAGGAAAAGGATGAGAATGTGGAGGAAGACGCTGTGCCTGTGGCTGCTCCCTGTGACACCCAGGCCACCCAGGACAGCTATATTGAACCGGCCCAGGTGGCTCTTCCTTCAAGTGAGAGCGAGGAGGATGATGTGGAGAGTGAGGCTGGGGGATTGCTAAGGGCGATAGTCATGCAGGAGTCCCCAGCCCACCTCCAGCATTTCACCTTTGGTGATGATCTCTGTGGTGATGTGGCAGTTAAGAGGAAAAAGCAAAAGACACAAGAATCAGTGAAGTACGTGTTTGTTCCTTTCCAGCAGTCTGGGCCAGCTGCAAAGCTGGTTCAGGCTGCTGGGCCCCCCAGACTGCCAGACTCCGTTTCTGTGGTGGAACGGAGCCAGCATGGGGGGTACAGCATGGCGTCAGTAAAAGCTGCAGACGCAATAGATGTGAAGCCCACCCATCCTGCCGGTAGGGAGGGGCAGGATGGGCTTATGGTGGGAAGCGCGAGTTATGCCCCTGTGTGCTCGGGGGGCGGTTCCCCGAGTACTGTGGGCATTACCGGCACTGCGGGGCACTCCCCTGTGAGGGGGGGGAGTGTCCGGGCGCCGGGATTATCCACAGAGCCTGTGAAGTTGGGTGAAGCAGGTGCTGGCGCTGTGGGAGGAGCTGGGGTGCGCCCGGTGGGGCAGCCCCAGAATCAAGATATGATATCAGCCATGAAGGAGAAACCATCGGCGTCGACCCCAGCAGCGGCTAAGCCAGCACAAAGGACTTTACTAAAGCCAGCCATACTACAAGTCCCAGCCAGCCCAGAATTTGTTAGTCAGGACAAGAATGTAGGATGTGATATTGATGGGTGTAGTAGTGTTGTGGGTGAGAGGAGTGTATGTGGGAGTGTCAGTGGATTGAATGTTGATGGGAGTGGTAGTAGTATGGCTGGAAATAAAGAGGTTGAGAGTTGTGGTGTGAATGGTGTTGTAAGTGGTTCTGGCTCTGGGTCTGGTCCGGCTGCCCCCCCGGCAGTGACTGCTCCTAGGAGCTATGCTAATGTCGCTGCCGGGGGTTCAGGGGGGTCCCCGTCTCCGTCCGGCCCTGGGGGCCATTTGCAACAGCGCCTCCTGGAGGCTCTACGCAGGGGTGACAGGTCGATCCAGGTAGAGGGAAGGGGTGAGGTCGACCTGTCTTTCTGGATAGAGAGGCACGGTTTGGGGGCTTTCCGAGAGCGGAATGGGGAGGTGGTCTGGTCCCTCCCGACAACCGGGCAGGACAATAACCGTAGGAATGTGGTCCGTCTGATTTGGAGGGGCAAGGATGCGTGCCCACCTCGCGCTAAAGTGGTTGAGCTCCTCCTTCAGATGGAATTCAGGGCGAGTGACATCTTTGCCCTGATTCACCCCTACGGATCGTCTGAGTTTGACGTCAGTTTCGTTCGGCCAGAGGGTCTCGAACTCTTCTGGTCGAATTACGAAGTGGCAAAAAACGAGCCCGGCTGGCGGGATTTCGCCGTAAAGGCGATTTCCCGTCAGAATGCTGTCAAGAAGGTGACCGTTTTGACCCGTAACGAGTCACTTTCTTGTTATGACATCATGACCTGGCTCGGACGGTATGGGGATGTGACGGACATGCCCAAGAAAAACTTGGATGAGCACGGGATCTGGTCCGGGGCCTGGACGTTTTCCGTCAAACTCAAGCGTTCAGGGAGTACGGTTGCCCACATTCCGTCTGCCGCCTTCCTTGGACGTGATAGGATCCAGGTCTTCTACCAGGGGCAGCCTAAGGTCTGTCACAGGTGTGGCAGCCCCACCCACTTTAGCGCAGCCTGTACTGTACAGGTCTGCGCTTTGTGTGGTGGGGTGGGACATCTGGCCGCATCCTGTAGGCAGATCCGGTGCCACCTGTGTGGTGTCCTTGGGCACCCATTTAGCCGTTGTCCTAGCGCCTTCGCCCGTGCAGCGGCCGCTCCGGCTGAGGAGAGCTGTGAAGTTGCCTCGGCCGGGGAGGGTATGGGCAGGGATGGGGGTGCAACAGGGCTCGTGAGGAGGAAAAAGGGCCCCGCCAAACTAAGGCGGGAGGAAAATCGTAGAAGGAGTAGGGAGCTGGAGAGTGCCCAGGTGACGGGGGTAGCTCCGGCCTCTGCTCCTGAAGCTGGCCCTGTAACCGCTGAAGCCCTGGAGGAGGATGTGCTGGATGGGGAGATCAGGAGGCTTCACAGAGAGGAAGGCAATATGGCCGACCCTTCCGATTCCTCCCACTATGAAAGTGTGGATGAGGAGAGTGGGGAGAGGCCTAAAAAGAAAGACAAGGGCAAAAGGAAAGGGAGAAAGAAGAGGTCAGAGCCCTCTGTTCCTTGTACTACGGGCCAGGTTCAAAACGGAAGCCTGACTGCCCCCCCTCTGGTTGACCTGTCAAACCGGTACCTCGTCCTCGATACCATCTCCTCCCCCTCCTTGGCTGGGGAGGGTGAGGGCGAGGTGCCTAGGGAGAAAGAGCCTCTGGGAGGAACTGGGCCCTGTCCTATTGAGGCACCTTCCTCAGAGGGCAGGGCTAGACCGGGGCCGGACGGAGACGGGGATAATATGGATCTATCTGAATCGAAAAAAAGATCCAAGAGTGGTCCTGCCCTCTCGTCTTCTTCGGGGGATGAGGGGGCAAAAAAGAAGGGAAAACAAAAGTAAAGGGTGTGGCCGTCTAATTTAATCACCCTGTATGGCGGCACTCACCCCATTGACGCTGGCATCTATTAATTGTGCCAGCATAAAGTCGGATACGGCTAGATTCGCAGCCTTTGATTTTCTCGGCCGCGTTGAAGCCGACATTTTCTTTTTACAGGAGACCAGGTTGTCAGATCTAGCCTCTCTGGTAAAAGCCAGAAGAGAGTGGAGGCGCGGTCCCTCCCACTGGTCTCTTGCGGCTGAGCCGTATAGTGGGGTGGCGGTCCTTTTTACCGCTCCTGTTGAATGCCGACGGGTTATTGAATTAGAAATGGGGAGGTGCCTGATCTTAGATGTCTTCATGAAGGGACAAGAGCTCCGGCTCATTAACATCTATGCCCCGCAAACTAAGCGGGGCCGTAAAGATCTCTTTATGAGGATTAAGCCCTTTCTTTTTACGAGTCGGCAGGTGATCTTTGGAGGGGACTTCAATAATGTCACGAGGTCCCAAGATAGGAGAGGCTCCAATAGTCCGCTGACTTGCGATAGTGTGGCGCTGATTAGCATAGCTAGAGAAGCTCGCCTAGAGGATGCCCACATCCGGAGCCCCTCGGGCCACGCGGGTTTCACCTATCATCAAGGTAGTCGCAGGTCTAGGATAGATAGGTTTTATTTAAAGGAGGAAGCCGTCTCTTCTGCAGTCTCCGTGGTTGAGGTGGAGTTCTCCGATCACTGTATGATTTTGTTTTCCCTGAATGTTTCAGAAACCCCCCGGATGGGAAAAGGTTATTGGAAGCTGAATTCGTCCCTCCTGGAGGAAGCGGAGATAAGACAGTCCTTTGAGGATTTTCTTCAGAGTCAGGTACCTTTACTGGGCCTATGTAGTAGTAAGTCAGAGTGGTGGGAGATATTCAAGAAGCGGGTTGCGGGGTTCTTCCGCCAGCTCTCGAGCCTCAGGTCCCTGAACAGGTATCGCCTGTATCAGGGTCTGAGGAGGAAACTCGAGCTTCTTGTCTCGACTGGAGGTAGCCAAGAGGATATCTCCAGAGTGAAGTCCTTGCTGATGAGGTGTCAGTACGATAGGCACGTATCTTTGGTTTTTGAGAGGGATTTCGGGAAGTACCGCTCGCCCGACCCTTACAGAAACTGTAAGATGTCAGTGAGTAGTAAAGTCATTTCAGGACTGATTGATAGTACAGGATCTCTGAATCGGTCCAGATCAGGGATCTTGGAGGTCGTCAGATCCTTCTACTCTCACCTCTTGGGAAGGAAGGATCTGGATCGGGATGTGATGTCGGGTTTCCTGGCTGAAACCATTCCTGAGCCAGGGGTAGACCCCTCTCTTGGCGTTTTGGCAGAAGAGATCAGGGAAGAGGAAGTGAGACTGGCGATCGAGGGGCTTGCCCCCAAGAAGTCGCCAGGTCCGGATGGCTTAACATCTGAGTGGTACAGGACCTTTAAGGAGTCTTTAGCTCCCCTCTTGACTGAGGTATTCAATGAGTGTCTCTCCTCGGGCACTCTGCCAAAGTCAATGAGGAGGTCAGCCCTGATTCTTCTCTCAAAGGGTAAAGATCCCAGCCGTATTGAGAATTGGAGACCCATAGCTCTTCTCAATACGGACAGGAAGCTTCTGGCCAAGATACTGTTTAATCGGCTGGTGAAGTTTGCACCCCGGCTCCTTTCGGAGGCCCAGCACTGCACTGTTCCAGGCCGAAGCACCTTAAGTGCTGTCCTTAGTGTCAGGGAGGCAGTGGAGCGGAGTAGTGCGGGTTTCTGGAAGGGGTACTTGCTGTCCTTGGATCAGGCCAAAGCATTTGATCGGGTGAACCACGAGTACCTCTGGTCCGTCCTCCTGAGATATGGCTTACCGAGTACTTTTGTTAATTGGCTTAAGATCTTGTATGCAGGGGCAGAGAGTTTCCCACTGGTGAACGGGTGGTCTGGCCACTCTTTTGGAGTGGGGTCTGGAGTCCGTCAGGGTTGTCCTTTGAGCCCGCTGTTATATGTGTTCGCGATCGATCCCTTCCTTAGGAGGGTGAGTTGCGGACCGTTGGTGGGAGTCGGGATGAGTTTGGCGGAGCCGGGGGCCATCCAGGGGGTAGTGGCGTACGCCGACGATGTCACTATTTTCGTCTCCTCGAGAGAGGGGGTTGATGTGGTGATGTCGGAGGTGGAACGCTACTCGGAGGCATCCGGGTCTAAGATCAACCGGGATAAGTGTGAGAGTCTCTGGCTGGGAGGGGGGGATCCCACGTTTGATCTCCCAGACACCCTTCCAGGGCCCCAAGAATCAGCAAAAGTCTTAGGCATCACATTTGGCCAGGATGATTATCCCACCAAAAACTGGGATGGTAAGCTCCAGGATGCCACTCAGAAGGTGGACCAGTGGAAGGGTTGGTCTTTGACCCTCAGGGAAAGGGTACACCTGATCAAATCGTACCTGCTCCCCTTGTTTATCTATCTGGGCAGCGTATGTATCTTGCCAGAGGCTTACTACACTAGGATCTACAGCCTGTTTTTTCAACTGTTATGGGGGAACAGGATGAACCTAGTCAAGAGGGAGGTTACGTACCGCACGAGGAGACTAGGGGGTTTATCTATGGTAAACCCTGTGGTGTTCTTAACAAACACCTTTTTAAAAGCTAACATCTCAAACCTCTGGTCAGAGAGGGCTCCTCCGTGGGTACTCTCCTGCAGGGAATGGTTTCGGCCTTTCTTCCAGGAATGGGAGACAGGAGGGCAAGTGAAGGACCTCCGTACGCCCCATGGATATCTTCCGGCTTACGCTACCCCGACTCTGAAGGCGATACGTCGGTGGGGTCTGGGAGTGTGGGAGATCAGGACCCAGTCAAGGCAGTTCCTTGACAAACGGGTTCTGTTGACCCACTTCCAGAAGCCTCTGGCACTCAGGGACTGCCCAGGTCGGGATCTGAGGGTGGGGTTGTACCTTTTAAACATGAAAAGGATCCCCCAGAAGTTTTGGGACTTGGCCTGGCGCTGCTTTCAGGGGAAGCTATATGTAAGGGACAACCTGAAGTGCAGGAACTCTGATGACCGGGGATGTCCCCGAGAAGAGTGTGGGGACACGCTGGAAAGCATGGACCATTTCCTGCTTCATTGTCCCTTTAATATAGGGGTTTACAACCGGGTGGGCGCTTCCATCGGCTGGAGTCAACTTGCCGGCCTTACCTATCCGGAGTGGGCTTATGGGGCATTCAGGACACTGGGTGGCCGAGACCAGGGCACTTTATTCTTAGTTAGTTTAGTGGTTAGGTACTACACGTGGAATGCACGGTGTTTAGTGTCGACCCAGCAGAAAATCCTCTCCGAGGTGGAGGTCTGTAGGAATATCACCGGTGACCTCGGGAAGATCAGGTCTTTGGAGTATGGCAGTCTTGGTACCAGTAGGGCTTCTCTCCTGTGGAGAGGGTTTTCTTTTGATGTGCCCTAGGTACTAGATCTTTTGGGTAGAGTACCTTTATTTTGGATAGGGGAAGTGTGATAGGGATAGAGATAGGGTGAGAGTAGGGTTAGCTTTAATGGAGGGATAGAATTAGGGAGAATTGTAGGGGGAGTTAGGAAAAGAGTTAAAAATTATTTTGGTGTATCAAGTCTGCCATCCTTCTTCCTGGTGGAGGGCTAATGCATGTGCACGCTAGCTTTTTTGTTTTGTTTTAAGCTGATATGGCATGAAGGGCTTACAGGCGACCAAACTTGGGCCTAAAGTGGGTTGTGGTTCAGTGTCTGTTAGTTAGTATGTATAAGTTTGTGTATAAGTTGGTTGGGTGGAGTGCTAGGTGGGGAGGGTGTATTTGTGGGTGGTGGTGTGTTTTCGTGTTTTTGGGGGACCTGACATGGGTCAGTTAAGGACAGAACTTTGTAAACTGTAGAGGAACGGTATGGACTCTGACCCATGTGCAGGAGGGGTGGTGTGGGTGAGAGCACAGTTCTAGTGTAGGGATTTCCTGTATTTTTTTTTTTTTTTTTTTTTTTTTTTTTTTTGTAGGTTTCTGTAAATAGGGTGCATATATTTATGTTTATATACTATAATTTATTAATTTCTATTAGTGATTTTGTATCTATTTGGTTTTGTATCTACATCGTTTTATATTGTCTCATATTATAGTTATGGCAGTCGGACCAGTTGTTGTGTTATGTGTTTTTGTTTATTTATTTATATTTTTAATTTTTATATTTTTTATTTATTTATTTTCCCCTTTTGTTTTGTTTCCCGAGTATGGATGGTTTTGAGTCACAGCCGGGTAGTGCTAATTTTATGTTTATGTTTAAGCCAAGTTGTGCTGTTTATTTTTATTTATTTATTTCTTTATTTTTATAATTATTATTTATTTATTTTTTTATTTTTTACCCCCCCCCCCCCCCGAGTATGGATGGTTTGAGTTACAGCCAGGTAGTGCTAATTTTATGTTTATGTTTAAGCCAAGTTGTGCTGTTTTTATGTTCATTTTTGGTATGTGTGTCAGTGTGTTTTTGTTTGTTTGTTTTCTTTTTGCTTTGTAAAGCTGGGCTGGCCGGTTAGGCAGGGTTTTGTTTTTGATTTATATTATAGCTGGTTAAGCTTGTTTTTTGTTGTATTGGATAAGTTTTGTATTTTTATAATAAAAAGAGTGTCAGCAGAGAACAATGTCGTCAGATAAAAAAGAACTACACAACATTCCCTGTAGTATACAGCAGCTGATAAGTACTGGAAGGTTTAAATAGAAGTAATTTACAAATCTGTTTAACCCCTGAGTACCCCTTTAAGTTATCATCTCCTAGCTTGATTAAACCAAATTGCACCTCCACTCTTCTTTACATAACTACAAGAAATCTTTTCTGGTATATTGTGCATTTATTGTATATTTCCAATCTTAAATGCATTTAAAACATAGGTTAATGTGATGTCCCGTTATAGATAGAGGTTGGATGTCAGATAAGTTCACTCACTTTAAGTGGAACATTTTTTTTTTGTGTAAAAATATTTATTTATATCAATTGCTCTCTGTGCTCGGGTTCACTGGTAGATGCTTGAAGGGTTACAAACAAGTTTCCATTCACATATCCACAGATCCCAATGCACTCTGTTATGCACCGTCCACAACACCAAGGGCACCCCAACTTCCCCCTACTAGCCACAGCACAAATGGGGCGCGGCCTGAGGAATTCCTCTTATGCTACCACTACATGCAGGACCTCCATTGCAAAGGCTGTGTGGGACCTTTGCAATGGAGGTAACACCTGTAGTACCACAAGTCCCAGTAGACCCCCTGGGTCACCACATTAACACAGGTCAGAGATAGCATTGCATGCATGGTGATTCCCTAATATTGTACAATCTCAGGAGTGGATAAGGCCAACGTATCTGTAGTTGAACTAACAGACAATGTGATGTCACTTGGGCTACTGTTTGGAGGAACATGAATGAGATTGGACTTTGATGTAGTTTTTCTCTTTCTGTTGATAGCTTAACCATGAAATAGATATCTAAGCAAAATGTTGAGAAAAAAAGTGTGCAAAGTCTAACAGTTCTGCAAAATATAGCTTCATGTGGGAGACATGGATAAGTGCCAAAAGTGGTATATATTCCTGTTATAAGAAAGAAATGAACCTTTCTGAATAGTTTCCTGGAAATATACTTTTGCTTGCCTATAACAGGACTGAACCCCATTTTGGCACAAAGAACAATGTTCTTACACAAGGCGTAACCGTGAACTCATGCCTGTAAATACCTTAAGGACAGGTTCACATGAGGCATGTTTTTGAACATTCTTTGACCTTATTTGAACATGATTTCTATTCTATTTTGGTCTTGTAGTTTTATCAGGACAAAGCTGCATTAAACCTTGCCTTAAATATTATTCTAATTGAATGCTGGCCGTGGCACATACCTGCATGGAACATGTCTCACTGTGTCTCAAAGCAACTGCCAGCCTCCCTTTAGTGGCTACATGCATGCTCTGCCACAATGTATTATATTGAAGAAACTGCCAGCCCTGACCTCACATACAGTATCTACATAAGTAATAATACCCCCACATTTTTGTAAATATTTTATAACATCCTTTCATATTAAAACACTGAAGAAATCAAAGGTTGCAACTAGAGTCTTCTTCCACTCCTCCATGAGGACATCACAGAGCTGGTGGATGTTAGAGACCTTGTGCTCCCCACCTTCCATTTGAGGATCCCCCACAGATGCTCAATAGGGTTTAGGTCTGGAGACATGCTTGGTCAGTCCATCACCTTTACCCTCAGTTTCTTAACCCCTTCAGGATGGAGCCCATTTTGGCCTTAAGGACCGGAGCGTTTTTTGCACATCTGACCACTGTCACTTTAAACATTAATAACTCTGGAATGCTTTTACTTATCATTCTGATTCCGAGATTGTTTTCTCGTGACATATTCTACTTTAGAAGAAAAATAAAAAAAAGTTATAGGGGTCAGAAGATGAGAATTTTTGAATTGTAGTTATGATTTTTTTCCAACGTACGACAATATCCAACCTATATATATTAACCTATCAATTTAACCATATGGACCTACAGAAAAAAGGTAAGGTGTTATTTTTACTGGAAAATGCACTGCGTAGAAACAGAAGCCCCCAAAAGTCACAAAATGAAATTTTTTCTTCAATTTTGTCGCACAATGAATTTTTTTTCCATTTCGCCGTGGACTTTTTGGTAGAATGACTAATGTCACTGCAAAGTAGAATTGGTGGCGCAAAAAATAAGCCATCATATGGAATTTTATGTGCAAAATTGAAAGCGTTATGATTTTTAGAAAGTGATGAGGAAAAAATGAAAATGCGAAAATGAGTCCTTAAGGGGCTAAACTCCCTGGATCTCTTTAGGAAATCTGGAGACATCTCAAAATATCGAGGCAATGAAGACCTCTTTCCTTATCGGAGGATGGATGTGGAGCTAAGATTGGAAGAGATATGACTTGGTTTATAGTCTGAAAAGATGAAACTTTGGGGATAAAAGATGGCCTAAAGCTTAATAATACCCGATCAGGCCAAAATTTTGTGTACAGTCCATTCACGGAAAGCACTTGAAGTTCCCCAATTCTTTTGGCAGATGTTATCGCCAGTAAAAAAAGTTATTTTGATAGTGACAAATTTCATATCCACATCCTCCATAGGCTCAAAGAGGGGAGATGACAACCGGAAAGTCCTATGCAGGGACTGGTTGCACAATTGTAGGCTTTAATCTTGAGGCGCCCCTCAAGAATGTTTTAACTAGTGGGTCTTGAGATAAAGGCTTATTAACCCCTTAAGGACCAGGCCATTTTACACCTTATGGACCGGAGTGTTTTTTGCAATTCTGACCACTGTCACTTTAAACATTAATAACTCTGGAATGCTTTTAGTTATCATTCTGATTCCGAGATTGTTTTTTCGTGACATATTCTACTTTAACATAGTGGTAAATTTTTGTCGATACTTGCATCCTTTCTTGGTGAAAAATCCGTAAATTTGATGAAAAATTTGAAAATTTTGCATTTTTCTAACTTTGAAGCTCTCTGCTTGTAAGGAAAATGGATATTACGAATACATTTTTTTTGGTTCACATATACAATATGTCTACTTTATGTTTGCATCATAAAATTGACGTGTTTTTACTTTTGGAAGACACCAGAGGGCTTCAACGGTCAGCAGCAATTTTCCGATTTTTCACAAAATTTTCAAACTCAGTATTTTTCAGGGACCAGTTCAGGTTTGAAGTGGATTTGAAGGGTCTTCATATTAGAAATACCCCATAAATGACCCCATTATAAAAACTACACCCCCCAAAGTATTCAAAATGACATTCAGTCAGCGTTTTAACCCTTTAGGTGTTTCACACGAATAGCAGCAAAGTGAAGGAGAAAATTCACAATCTTCATTTTTTACACTCACATGTTCTTGTAGACCCAATTTTTGAATTTTTACAAGGGGTTAAAGGACAACATTTTTACTTGTATTTGTAGCCCAATTTCTCTCGAGTAAGGACATACCTCATATGTCTATGTAAAGTGTTCGACGGGCGCAGTAGAGGGCTCAGAAGGGAAGGAGCGACAAGGGGATTTTGGAGAGTACGTTTTTCTGAAATGTTTTTTGGGGGGCATGTTACCTTTAGGAAGCCCTTATGGTGCCAGAACAGCAAAAAAAAAACACATGGCATACCATTTTGGAAACTAGACCCCTCGGGGAATGTAACATGGGATAAAGTGAACCTTAATACCCCACAGGTGTTTCACGACTTTTGCAAATGTAAAAAAAATAATAATAATTTTACCTAAAATGCTTGTTTTCCCAAAAAAAATTTATTTTTAAAAAGGGTAATAGCAGAAAATTTCCCTAAAAATTTGAAGCCCAATTTCTCCCGATTCAGAAAACACCCCATATGGGGGTGAAAAGTGCTCTGCTGGCGCACTACAGGTCTCGTAAGAGAAGGAGTCACATTTGGCTTTTTGAACGCAAATTTTTCTCTGGGGGCATGCCGCATTTAGGAAGCCCCTATGGTGCCAGGACAGCAAAAAAAAATCACATGGCATACCATTTTGGAAACTAGACCCCTTGGGGAACGTAACAAGGGGTTAAGTGAACCTTTATACCCCACAGGTGTTTCACGACTTTTGCATATGTAAAAAAAAAAATATTTTTTTACCTAAAATGCTTGTTTTCTCAAAAATTTTACATTTTTAAAAAGGGTAAAAGCAGAAAATACCCCCCAAAATTTGTAACACAATTTCTCCCGAGTACGGCGATACCCCATATGTGACCCTTAACTGTTGCCTTGAAATACGACAGGGCTCCAAAGTGAGAGCGCCATGCGCATTTGAGGCCTAAATTAGGGATTGCATAGGGGTGGACATAGGGGTATTCTACGCCAGTGATTCCCAAACAGGGTGCCTCCAGCTGTTGCAAAACTCCCAGCATGCCTGGACAGTCAACGGCTGTCCGACAATACTGGGAGTTGTTTTGCAACAGCTGGAGGCTCCGTTCTGGAAACAGTGGCGTACCAGACGTTTTTCATTTTTATTGGGGAGGGGAGGGGGGCTGTGTAGGGGTATGTGTATATGTAGTGTTTTTTACTTTTTATTTTATTGTGTGTTAGTGTAGTGTAGTGTTTTTAGGGTACAGTCGCACGGGCGGGGGTTCACAGTAGTTTCTCGCTGGCAATTTGAGCTGCAGCAGAAAGTTTGCGGCAGCTCAAATTTGCAGCCAGATACTTACTGTAATCCTCCGCCCATGTGAGTGTACCCTGTACGTTCACATTGGGGGGGACATCCAGCTGTTGCATGACTACAACTCCCAGCATGCCCGTTGGCTGTCGGTGACTGCTGAGAGTTGCAGTTTTGCAACAACTGTAGGCACACTGGTTATGTATCACTGAGTTTGTGACCTAACTCAGTGTTTCACAACCAGTGTGCCTCCAGCTGTTGCAAAACTACAACTCCCAGCATGTACGGTGCATGGTGTACGGTGACTGCTGAGAGTTGTAGTTTGCAACAGCTGGAGGCACACCGGTCGTGAAACACTGAGTTAGGTAAAAAAAAACTCTGAGTTTCACAACCTGTGTGCCTTCAGCTGTGGCAAAACTACAACTCTCAGCAGTCACCGACAGCCAACGGACATGCTGGGAGTTGTAGTTATGCAACCAGCAGATGCACCACTACAACTCCCAGCATGCACTTTAGCTGTTTGTGCAAGCTGGGAGTTGTAGTTATACAACAGCTGAAGGTACACTTTTCCATAGAAAGAATGTGCCTCCAGCTGTTGCAAAACCATAAGTCCCAGCATGCCCATAAGGGAATGCTGGGAGTTGTGGTGGTCTGCCTCCTGCTGTTGCATAACTACAGCTCCCAGCATGCCCTTTTTGCATGCTGGGAGCTGTTGCTAAGCAACAGCAGGAGGCTGTCACTCACCTCCAACGGTCCAGACGCTGCAGGTCAGTCCCGCCGCCGCAGCTGCTCCTGGGGCCCCGATCCCAACAGGGGCGCCGGGGATCGGGGTCCCCAGCACCCGGGGTGCACGTCCCGCACCCGCTCACGTCCTCCAGAAGAGGGGCGGAGCGGGTGCGGGAGTGACACCCGCAGCAGGCGCCCTGATTGGTCGGCCGGTAATCCGGCCGACGAATCAGGACGATCGTGAGGTGGCACCAGTGCCACCTCACCCCTGCAGGCTCTGGCTGTTCGGGGCCGTCAGAGACGGCCCCGAACAGCCCGTAATTCCGGGTCATCGGGTCACTGGAGACCCGATTGACCCGGAATCGCCGCAGATCGCTGGACTGAATTGTCGAACGCCGACATGGGGGGGCATAATGACCCCTCTGGGCGATATGCCGGGATGCCTGCTGAACGATTTCAGCAGGCATCCAGCTCCGGTCCCCAACCGGCTAGCGGTGGGGGCCGGAATTCCCACGGGCGTATGGAAACGCCCTCGGTCCTTAAGGACTCGGGATGCAGGGCGTATCCATACGCCCTATGTCCTGAAGAGGTTAAGCAAGGCAGTCCTCATCTGGAGGTGTGTTTGGGGGCATTATCATGTTCGAATATTGCCCTACAGCCAAGTCTCTGCAGCGAGGGAATAATACTCTGCTACAGTTCGTCACAGTATGTGAGAAGTTTATCTTGGTCTTATCGCTCCACAGGACATGGTTCCATTAATTCAAATCCTTAGTATGCTTTTATTCGGCAAACTGTTTGTAGGCTTTCTTGTGCATCAGACAGCCCTGCAGATCAAATTTAATGCAGTGTGTGGTGTACGGTCTGAGCACTGAGAGGTTGACCACCACCCCTACCCCTTCAACCTCTGCAGCAATGCTGGCAGCACTAATATTTGTTTCTTTTTTCTGAGCATGCACACTCAACTCAGTGGCCAGGTCAGTGGCCATGTTGAGCTTCCAGTGATCCACATTAGAGAGTGCATCACTTCTTTTGTGTTGTCACATGAAAAGATATAATAAAATATTTACAAAAATGAGGTGTTTTCTTATGTGAGATGCTGCATGTATGATCATGCTTCTCTTTATTGTTTTCTAGTACTTCACTATGGAAAGAACACTGCAACTACCAGATATTATTGCAGACTACTCTCGGGATATAACCTGATGATTCCCTGCACAAAGTCTATACCTATATGATGTGTATTTTAAAATGAAGTTTGCAGAATCCTATAAACACTAACCCCCCTGTTTAGCAAAATAGTTACTTAGTGGTCCCATGCCCATATTCTGACCATGACATATATTATATGTAGACCTAGCATTTATACTACTAGCATCCTTGTTTTTTTTTTTTGTATACCAAATGTCTTGTTATACTGTTATTTAATAACACAATTACAATTCTTGATATTCTGGCTTAAAACAGACAATATTTTACCTATGCTACAAAATGGGAATATGCTCAAAGTCAGCTGTATCTCTTTTTGGGGAGGAACACTCCATTCTTTGTCTGAAAAGACAAGTCTTGTCCCATCTGCTAGGTCTGATGAAGAGCTGTAATTAATGTATTTACAAGACCAGTTCTGGCAGCTTCTCTGAGGCAAATGTAGCTCTAACGGAGGGGAAACAATACACAGTATGAATGTTATTCAGATGGAGACACAGACGTAATTGTGCCTTGCTAATGAATTTAGATTTTTTTTCTAATAGCGTTGAGTAGTGGGCAGCAATTCAAAGTGCCTGGCAAGTGGGGGAACAAATGTTGTGCTGTGTGCCTTTCCAGGGGACTATTTAAAGTAAGCAGCCAGTGCGTGTTTTCTGTCAGTCAAGTAAATTAAATAACAGCGCTTACATACATTCCTGCTTTTTTTTTTATAACGATTACATCAACCCATACATTGAAGGAAATGTCTTTGTAGCGTCCCAAGCCGGCTTGCTTTTGGGAAATATTCATTTGTTCAGCTGTAAATATTACAAGTTTTGCGGCATAAATGAAACAATCAAAACAGCAGACATGTGTCAATGCCACTGTACAATAGCTTTCTGTTTCATGATATGATTATTTTATGATTTAATATTTTCTAATATACTTCCATACTGTGTATTTTTCGAAAGGCTGACAAGGCATAGCAGATTAACTCCTACAAGATCTTTTAGTAATATTTTATCTTATCTATAGCAATGTTTCTCAATTTTTCAAGCCACCTACTGATAAGAATTCCCAACTGAGGTGCTTTTGCAAGACTGTGCAACTTTTTTACACATGGAACCAGGCATGCTTTCTTCAAAAGTTCCCGTCATAGACCGTAGGCCAGATCCCCAAGAAACCTCAGACCTCCCTTGCAGTCGGTGTTGTTGCCGAGATTCAGTAAATGCACATACAGTATAGTCATCAGTGGCGTAGCTATACAGGTCGCAATGGTCGCCACGGCAACCGGACCCTTCCCAGGGCGGCCCGCTTGCCATATTTACTTGATGGCCGGCAATCGCTATCATTACTTAACAGTTAGTGCTGCTGCTGAACGGGAACGTAAGGGAGACCAGATAAGGGCAGGGCAAGGTCCCCGGCCCCAAGAAAAGTCAGCTGGGGGAAGGGACACTGCCGCTTTAAGAGCAGCAGACGTTGGAAGCGCGTACCTGACCCCGTGACGGTCCCTGCCCCAGTTGCCCAGGAGAAGAAGGAATCCCGCCGCCGCCTAGAGATGGTGCATCCTCCCCGCAATGTGAGGAGATGGACGAGGCTGTAAAAGAATGATGGAAGGTCATGTTTGTCATGTGTTTGGAAACAGATACATAGACCCCACTTCCCCAAAGTGTCATTCGACGTGTTGCTCACCCCTGAAGCTACCAGTCAATAAGGACAGGGACAATCCTGTTATTTCTCTTTATATTATGCTGTTGATGTGCCTTGATATGCCTATTTTGATATAGCAATACTGGGAACGCTTATGTATCGCCTTTGCATAGTACAGTGATTGCTATGTTATAATTTCTAATACTGTCAGTTGTGACTTGTGACGTTACTTTCCACTGTAAATGATTTCATTACTTGTCTACGCATGTGTTGAATTGACTTTTATGTAAAACTTTCAATAAACTATTAAATTATAATTCTTATACTACTGTGTACCACTCACAGGACCCTTGTGGGTGAACCATTTCATTAAAATAGTAAATAAAATGATGAACTACCACGTAGTATGCATAATAAAAAAAATAAACTTAGAATTAGTCAAAAACTGTATATCTATATGATATTAATAATAAATGATAGTAACAATAAACGATATCTTTAGTGTTGTAGCTGCCATTTACATGCAAATTGCTCCTGTGAAGATCACAGTTCATGTAAAGTTCTTACAATAGGTGCAAAGTAACATAGTTTTTAATATAATTCACACATACACAGCAACTAAGTAAAGAAACCACGGCTGGTCCGCTATAACATAACACTACCAACAAAATAGAACCAGATCATGTAAAATGACTTTTATTAACACATATGCAAAAAATACATACAATAAAAATAATAAAAAGAGGATAAAATAAGGCACTACAATAGCAGTCACAGAAGATGGGAGCAGGCAAGTGGTGTAGCCCTACATGGAATAACTGGTGTACCATAGAAAGTACAAATGTAAACATGGAAGAGGTCACTGGATATTATAGAAAAATGTCTATAAACATATGGGTAACAAATAATGTAACAGTGACACATCAAAGAATGTCTTAAATGGGAAAGGGTACAATAAACAGAGAGTCACCAATGGGAGAAATGAATGAGACACCATAAAGTCCTCCTGCCATGCAGCCACACACCTACCTCCTCCTACCCCAACGTACATTTCGCCTGTGCTTCATCAGGGGGCGTGTCTAAACCTCCTGCCAGGTGGGTATATATATCATCACTCCACCAATGGTGTCCCTCCTCTAGATGATTGATAGCTGTCTAATCCAATAAGAGGCCTTCATTGCCCCTCATACCACTGGACCTACCTCTCTATCTGATCGCCAGTAATAAGTCACACCTGCTTATCTCACCTCCTAGTATGGTGCTGTATAATGAGATGCGACTAGCGAATCATCACAGTGCGCCACAATTCTAGCTGTGATGTGCGGACTCCTCCGATCATGTGACCGCCCAGTGATGATGCGGGATCACATGACCGGTCTCTCGTCATGTGACCAGGAAGTCTTTGAGCTCATCCAGCCCAGTACTTCCTCAATTGTGTCGCACAGTGATGATGCGCTAGTCGCATCTCATTATACAGCACCATACTAGGAGGTGAGATAAACAGGTGTGACTTATTACTGGCGATCAGATAGAGAGGTAGGTCCAGTGGTATGAGGGGCAATGAAGGCCTCTTATTGGATTAGACAGCTATCAATCATCTAGAGGAGGGACACCATTGGTGGAGTGATGATATATATACCCACCTGGCAGGAGGTTTAGACACGCCCCCTGACGAAGCACAGGCGAAACGTACGTTGGGGTAGGAGGAGGTAGGTGTGTGGCTGCATGGCAGGAGGACTTTATGGTGTCTCATTCATTTCTCCCATTGGTGACTCTCTGTTTATTGTACCCTTTCCCATTTAGGACATTCTTTAATGTGTCACTGTTACATTATTTGTTACCCATATGTTTATAGACATTTTTCAATAATATCCAGTGACCTCTTCCATGTTTACATTTGTACTTTCTATGGTACACCAGTTATTCCCTGTACTCCATGTAGGGCTACAACACTTGCCTGCTCCCATCTTCTGTGACTGCTATTGTAGTGCCTTATTTTATCCTCTTTTTATTATTTTTATTGTATGTATTTTTTGCATATGTGTTAATAAAAGTCATTTTACATTATCTGGTTCTATATTGTTGGTAGTGTATCGTTTTTAATATCCTATACACAGAGATTAGAGATGAGCGAATCGAAGCTGACGAACCTGAATTTGTTACGAATTTCAAGAAATAGTCGATTTGCAACGAATGCGAATATCGCCGCGATTCTATCACGCGAATCGCTTCATTAAACTCCATTTTACAGTGTTCTAGGCTACAGGGCATCTAAAATGGCAGATCCATATGACAGTACATGGGGCAAGGGATGCTGGGAAGGTGGGAAGGCAAGGCGGGAAGGGAAGTAGGGAGGATTACCCTGAATCACATGCAGGATGCAGCCTATCAGCATCCAGTCACCCCTGTGATGTCACAGCCCTATATAATTGGCAGCCATATTGCGGCTAACCACTTCATTCATTGCACTGCAGAAAGATAGGATGGACTGCCTGTGTGTGTGTTACAGCAGAGAAAAGCGCATTCCAGCAGCGTTTAACATCCTCCTAGTCACATCAGCGTTCTCGTGCAGCTGCAGGCATTTACCTCCCAGTCACTTTCTTCGGCATAGTATTACAGAGAGGGGCAGATAGCTGTGTGTTGCCTCATACATTTCAACAAGCTGCATCAACTTCATAAAAATTAGCAGAGGAGGCAGGAATAATTTTTTCAGTGCAATTCAGTGTCTTTGTTCCACTAAAAAATCATTTACTGGTTATACTAGTCTGTAGATGGTATTATACTCAGCAGTCCATTCCTAATAGTCTTTGACAGAGTGCAATTTTGTGTTTAGTATACAGCTTTTCTTGGCTGCAACACTGTTGTGTACTGCTGGTGTTTTACAAAAATATTTTTTTAAGGGTACTGTAGCACATTTTTCTGCCCTTATCAGTGCATACTACATACCTACATCTAAGGTAGTGTACTATTTTGTACCTGTTAATCTGTCAAGGGCCTACATACTGTGAAAGGACAGCCAAAAGTAATCACCGGCTGGTGTTTTAAACAATATTACAGAGTTTTTAGGCGTATTGTATCGCATTTTTCGCCCTCATAAGTGTATACCGCATACTTACATCTAAGTAGTTTACAATTTTATACCCGTTAATCTGTCAAGGGCCTATATACTGTGAAGGACAGACAAATGTAATCACTGGATGGTGTTTTACAAAAATACTGAGTTTTTAGGCTCATTGTAGCGCATTTTTCTACCTCATAAGTGCATATCGCATATGTACATCTAAGTACTGTACTATTTTTTACCTGTTAATTATGCACACCTGCTGCTGTTCTAGACAAATACTGTTTTAAGCGTAGTGAAGAGTACTGTACTCCACTCATATATGCACTAAGTATGTCAGGCAGAGAAGTGCCAGGATGTGCACAGAGTAGTGGCAGAGGCCTAAATCCTACAGGCAGATGTCGCAGCAGACTAGGGGCGAGTTGCAGCAGGAGTCGCAGCGAGAGGCCTCCCGTTATCAGCTAGAGGTCGTGTCTCAACCAGCAACTCATCTGCCATCGTCGATTGGTTAACACTTATCCACTTCATCACAAGTGACATCTGACACCCCTAGTCAACAGTCAGTGGGTTCCTCAGACACAACCCTCAGTTGGCATGGCCCAGGAGCAGTCCCTGTCCTCCCATTTCCTCTGTCCTATGCTGTTCCCTCTCCTACAGAAGTATCTTATGCAGTGGGTTCAGCTCCACTATTCACTGAGGACGATCTAATAAAGGACAGTCAGCAGCTACTGTCCAGCCAAGAAGTGGAGGAGACATCCACTAGGCGGGCAAGTAGTGATGAGAAGAGTGACGTGGGAGGCGGTTTTGCCAGAGTTCAGGGTCCTGAAGCAGACACTGATGAGGAACCTGAGGAGGATATCAGTGATGTGCAGACACTTGTTTATGATGATGAAGCCAATCGCAATTGGGAGTCTTGTGCAGAAGGGGCTTCATCATCATCAGGAGAAGAGAGTTGCAGGTTGCCTGTGAGGCCGCAGCTAAGCCAGCAAGGCGGTAGCATGGTTGGCAGTCAGCTTGGTGGCAAAAGGGGAAATTCTGGAGCCAAACGTGACCAGGGAGACCACCCGCTCTGCGGCAGGTTGTGGAACAGTGGTTCATGGAGACGTCGGCAGTAGCAGTCAATTGGTGCGGACTGTTGATGGAAAAATCAGCTCCTCGGCGGTGTTGCAGTTTTTCATCAAGCATCCGGAGGAGGTTCCCATAGCCACATGCAAGATATGTCGGCAGAAGGTGAAGCATGGCCAGGGTCCAAATGTTGGCACCACGGCCCTGCGTCAACATATGCTTCGCCACAATAAAGCGGCCTGGGAGAACCGTGGCTCCGATGTAGTGGCCCAGCCTGCTGCATCACCCAGTTGCACACCACTCCCTCTTTCCGCCAGCCAAGGCTTCACCACCTCACCCGAAGGGAGCTGTGTGTCATATCCTCCTTCTGTCGCTCCAGATGCACCTGCTCCTCCCACTTTTAGTCAGCCATTCTGCCAACAATCCATTCGCAAAGCCATGTCCAAGAGACAACAGTATGCACCCACTCATCCAATGGCACAGAAGCTGAATGTGCTCCTGTCTAAGATGCTTGTGCTGCAGTCCCTCCCTTTTCAAGTGGTGGACTCTGCACCTTTCAGAGAACTGATGGCTTGAGCCGAGCCGAGGTGGAGAGTGCCAAGCCGTCATTTCTTTTCAAAGAATGCAGTACTAGCACTGCACAATTTTGTGGAAGAGAAGGTGGTCCAGTCATTGAGCCTGGCGGTGTGTATCAAAGTGCACGGCAGCGCCGACATCTGGAGCTGTAACTATGGTCAGGGATAATACATGTCCTTTACGGTTCACTGGGTGAATGTGGTTCCTGCACAGCCACAACCCCAACTTGGACAAGTCACGCCGATTTCTCCTCCATGCTGTCAGCCCGTTTGTCCTGTGTGCGACTCCACCTCCTCATCCTCCACCGTGTCCTCAGCCTCCACTGCCCAGACATGTCTCAGTGGCCCTTCAGCATACCATGTGTACAGGACACAGCGGTGTCACGCTGTTCTTCACAAAGGTTTGCTTTGGCGAAAAGAGTCACACACTGCTAAAAGTCATTCGTAAAGAAATCGGTGCATGGCTTACTCCACAAAAACTGGGAATGGGAACCATGGTGACCGACAACGGGAAGAACATCTTGGCCGCGCTGCGACAAGGAAGGGTGAGCCATACGCCCTGCATGGCACACGTGTTTAAATCTGGTTGTCAAGCAGTTCCTGAAGTGTTCCCCCCATTTGCAAGACATCCTAACAATGGGAAGGAAACTTTGCATGCGCTTCAGCCACTCGTACACCGCAAAGCACACCCTCCTTGAGCTTCGGCATCAGAATTGTATCCCCCAACATAGTCTGATTTGTGACATTGCCACACGTTGGAATTCCACCCTCCATATGTTGGACCGATTGTACGAACAGAGAAAAGCCATCACCGATTTCTTGATGATTCAAGCGGATAGGGGTACTCTCCTGTGTAACTTCAATGTAAAGCAGTGGCAGCTCATACGTGTCACCTGCCGTTTGCTCAGGAAGCCACATTATTACTAAGTCACCAGGATTATGGGATGAATGATGTAATTCCGCTGCTTCATTTCCTACAACAAGTGTTGGAAACAATGGCTGGTCAGGGCAATGGAGACGTTGCTTCTACATCTTACGGCCACATGAGCCCTGTGGGGGCTGAACTGGAGGAGGAGGGGGATGGGGACAGTTTAGGTTTCATGAGATTGGCGGTGCTTCTAGTAATCGCACAGGAGAGGAGGTGCATGATGAACTAGAGGAGCTAGAGGGTTATGAGGAAGGAGAGACAGAGTCACTTGCAAAAATGGCACAATGCATGCTCAGTTGTTTGCGTAGTGACAGCCGAATTGTCAACATTCGGCAGTGGGATGACTTCTGGCTCTCCACCTTATTGGACCCTCGCTACCAACACAAAATGGGGGCCTTTTTTTACACCCACTGAGAGCGAGGACAAACTGACCTACTACAGAGAGATCCTACTTAGTCAGTTGGCCGATGCCTATTGGCACCATCGTCCGTCCACTCGCAGGTCTTACTCGGGGGGCCCTCTGCGCTCACCTTCCACTGCCATGGCTGCTGGGGAGGGGTGGGGTGGCAGGAGCAGTACCAGCTCCATCAGCAGCAGCCTGAGTCCACAGTCGCTGATGAGTACCTTTCTTCACCCGCAGAGTGAAGCAACTCATCAGCAGCAGGTAGACATGGAGCAGGACCTCAACCAGCAGGTGGTGGCATACCTTGACAAGGCCATGCCAACAAACCTTGAAGATCCGCTGGAGTTCTGGGCAGCCAAACTTGATTTATGGCTGCAACTAGCAGAGTTTGCCCTGGAAAAGCTGTCCTGACCAGCCAGTAGTGTGCCATCAGAGTGGATGTTTAGTGAGGCGGGGGCCATAGTCAGCTCAAGGAGAACTCGAGTGTCCACGAAAAATATGGAGAGACTGGCCTTTGAATCAGGCATGGATCAGCCAGTGCCAGACAATGCCAGATGCATCACAGTAGATTTACCATGGTGCTACACCAACACTTAACAAATATGGATAGTGCCAAACAGATTTAAGGCACTGCTCCCCAGTTCAAAACATTTCAGCCACCTTCATCACTGTGTACTGGTATTGCCACCCACCGCACCACTCTGTCATCGGCTCACTTTCAGGACTCCTGATGCTGCTGCCACCTCCAGGCTGTTTTATTCAGCCACTATTTTGTCTCCTTATGCTTCTGTAATCTCCAGGCTGTACCATTCAGACACTAAATGGGCTCCTTATGCTTTCCCCACCTCCAGGCTGTGTCATTCAGCCAATATATTGTTTTCTGATGCTGCTGGGACTGTCTTGGATATTACCTACAATGGTAGCACTAGCAAACATACATGCTCAATAATGATTTCAAAATTGATCTTTTAAAGGAGATGCGTACATAAGAGGGCTTCACAACCCCTAACATTAAAGGGGTACTCCGGTGCTTACACATCTTATCCCCTATCCAAAGGATAGGGGATAAGATGCCTGATCGCGGGAGTCCCGCAGCTGGGGACGCCCGTGATCATGCATGCGGCAC